>NC_071093.1:2087500-2435000 GCF_027358695.1 Spea bombifrons | reverse complement strand
TGGATTCATCTCCTTCTTTTGGGTTATTTTTACCTTCGCTATCCCATTCCTTGAGTCTATGAGATAGTCATCTGACGAGCCTTTTATTTTCAGCTCCGTCGGTCACTCTGGGTAAAAAGAATGTTTAAAATTAGTAACCGTCATGCATGGGGGTGGAGGGGGCCGAATAAAATTAGCATCGGACGGTAATATATATCCTGCTGCTGTTCTACGCGATATTTTTTACGTGTTTACGGTCTGTTATATTTATTTGGTTATTAATAAACCGATTGTTCTTACATTAATCGAATTTACGAAGAAGTTAACAAAGCAGGCAATGCAAACTTAAAACGACGGCGTTAAAATATATTATAATTAAAAAAAATACTTTATTCAGCTGCTTTATAATGATTGGGTTTTCCCCTGTGCTTTTACGCTATTATCGCAGGGTGAGTGAGCAGATTCTCGGGGGTTTTACCCCAATCTCAGGGTCTCGTGGCGAGTGAGCAGATTCTCAGGGTTTTCATCCCAAGTCTTGGGGTCTCGGTAGGAATTTGACAGATTTTGAGGGTTTAACCCCAGCTTCAAAGTCTTGGGGTGAAAGGAGAGACTATCAGGGTTTTTACCCCAATATCAGAATCCACGGGTGAATGGGCAGATTCTCAGGGTTTTTACCCTACTTTTGGAGTGAATAGGCAGATTCTCAGGGTTTTTACCCCAGTCTCGGGGCAGATTCTCAGGATCACACAGTCTGGAGCCAACTCCAAACTGTTGGTAGATAACGGTTACAATAACACGTAGCAAAGACACATAGATGTAACAATAAAAGTCGATGTCGATTGACATGGAAAGATAAACATCATTTTGTTAGATTACGACTTTTTGTTTTTATGTTTATGATTATGGTTTTTTTAGTTAGACCTCTCAGACGCGGATTGGCAGACGGTATCTGTTGACAGCGCTACATATTGTATCACAGCCGGGGACGTGTAAGGAAACAGTAACCGAGACTCGCTTAAAGGGGTATTAACGTAATCATTTTCTCTCTTACGCCTTCAGGCTGCGAAGTCCGCGTCACCCTGAAATCCACGAATGGAGCCGCTCCTTGGAAAGCAATACGTGTGAAATACCAGCAATACCCGAAGGAGCCATTACTTGTTTTAGAAAGAGAGATTTTGTTGAATAATACATCGAAAGAATGATTCGGCTTCTTTTCCTACATCATGCAAGCAAGTTTAAACCATTTTGTAAGAATCACCCCCCCCCTGGAAAGATAAAATCATTTGGTTTGTTTTCCTTTGATTTTCCTCATCTTCCCAGCCATGCAATAAATAATTTACACTCAAATTAGACAATATACAGCCATGTGATCTTTTTTATTGGCCCAGCATTACTCAAGATCCAGTACTTAGATCATAATCCCTGAATTTATTCTCTTACGTTAGGTTTTGCGTCGCTGCCAAGTCCGTTCGTTCATAGATGTTCATTAGTCAGAGAGTCAGACTGGCGATTAAGACCGAGTCATTCAGTATAAAGAGGTGTTTAGTAGATTGGGGCTCAGATAACAGAACAAGAACTGCCTGAAAACATCATATTCTCTCACATTTTTTCTTATTCTATAGCAAAGACATTTTTTAAACACACAGCAAAGCTGTTCCTCCTACAGATAGCTAACATTATGTCACTCAGATACTGTATCGCGTTATGTAACAGCTCTTCTTTAAAAAAAAAAAATGCTTTCCTTTTTTGTCTTTGTCGAAAAAGCTTACTAACTTCTTAAAAACTAACTAACTTTCTCAAAAGTTTGGGGTCACTCAGCTGATTTTAAGAAAAACAAGGAGATTTCTGGCTGTAACATAATTACAAAAGGGTTTCCAACCATCAATCAGCCTTTTAAACTTAAACTTGGATCAGCGAACACAACGTGCCATTGGAACACAGGAGTGATGGGAGTGATAAAGGGCCATTGGAACACAGGAGTGATGGGAGTGATAAAGGGCCATTGGAACACAGGAGTGATGGGAGTGATAAAGGGCCGTTGGAACACAGGAGTGATGGGAGTGATAAAGGGCCATTGGAACACAGGAGTGATGGGAGTGATAAAGGGCCATTGGAACACAGGAGTGATGGGAGTGATAAAGGGCCATTGGAACACAGGAGTGATGGGAGTGATAAAGGGCCATTGGAACACAGGAGTGATGGGAGTGATAAAGGGCCATTGGAACACAGGAGTGATGGGAGTGATAAAGGGCCATTGGAACACAGGAGTGATGGGAGTGATAAAGGGCTATTGGAACACAGGAGTGATGGGAGTGATAAAGGGCCATTGGAACACAGGAGTGATGGGAGTGATAAAGAGCCATTGGAGCACAGGAGTGATGGGAGTGATAAAGGGCCATTGGATTATAATTGTGACTCCAAACTTTTGAACAGGGAAGAATTTATAGATCAATATACTGCGTATAAAAGAGGCATTTTTATTTTTTGTCTTCTTAAATTTGTAAAACCTATTTATTTCGCCGTCATCCGGCGCTGCTCTATATACAATTGCATGGCATGTAATGTTATTTTTGATACTTTAGGGTGTCTTTCTGGAAATATTTGATTCGATAACATTATCTTGTGTTGCTGGGTATTTTTAGCTCGTAGAACACGTCATGAAATTTGTTTTGCGCCGCTGCCAATTGTCTCTGTATCGGTCAAGCAGAGACGTTTTTGATACCAAATTCACAGCAGGATTGTTGTTTAACCCCTTAATATTTACCCAGAACATTTATTTTATTACTTTATTAACAGTCCTGCAAATACATAATGTTGACAAATATCTGTCGAACAGCATATTTGACCAAAATGCATGTTTTATGACATACTTAGCAGATAAATAGTAGATCGGCCCAATCCGGCCCCGTCTAGTCTGTCCGTTTCTCCTGCTGTAAAGACTCAAACCTTAGATGTCGGTCTCGTCTTAGATTCAGGAGCCGTATGTTTATCCCATGCATGTTTAATACCCTCACTGTATTACCCTATACCACTTCTGCTGGGAGGCTGTTCCATGTATCCACCACCCTCTCCGTAACCTACATATGAAATGACAAAGTTTAAAATAACTCTTTTTAATGCACACTGTAATGTGAAATAACATTTTCCTATCAGACTGAGAAAATAAGACGAGGTCTCTCTGTATGTCAATACATATTTTTTTATGAATTTTAACATCTTTTCGCTAATACTTTAGGAAAAGTCTTTGTATAAAAAGTAAAGGATTGCAAAATCGTAGTTTTATTTCAGTTCAAATTCTTGACATTCTGTCCCGAAATTATCAGTTTTACTGGGACAAAAAGTTGCATTTTAAAAAATGAAAAGCCATACTTTGAGAATAAAAACTTTTTTTTTTAAGTGAAAACCATTCTCAATCTGAGATGTATGGCGCGCAGACACAAAGTGGAGGTGAAAATTTGACTCAACTGGGGTTTTTTTGCCTTTATTCTGAGAAATCATATAAAAAAATCTGAATATTGAATTCTAAGGGCGGGGATTTAGAATGCAATTTTAGTATTTAATGTTTGAAAGAAAAATGCAATGGAACAGGAAAAGATGAGTATAAAAAAAAAAAGATCTTTTATGAATTTATGTCATTCCGAAGGGGCACTCGATGAACATTTAAAAAAAAAAAAAAAAAAAATGCCGTTATTTATTTAGATTTTTTTGATTTGTCTCAATATGTAAATATAATATCATGATACGGAGGAGCAGAATGCTGGGGGAATCTGCCTCAATACTGGCGTCTGGTTATAGGTGGCAGTGTTTATTCATCCCAACACCTGATATTAAAGAATTATCACAGCGATCCATCCACGACATAGAAACGTAGACCCTGCCGGCAGATCGGCCCCATTCGGCCCCGGCTAGTCACCCGTTTCTCCTGCTGTAAAGACTCAAACCTTAATCAGTCGTTGGTCTCGTCTTAGATTCAGGAGCCGTATGTCTATCCCATGCATGTTTAATACCCTCACTGTATTACCCTCTACCACATCTGCTGGGAGGCTGTTCCACTTATCTACCACCCTCTAAGGAAAATAAAACTTCCTTACATTCCATGTATTGTTTCACATTCATATCCATAATAACGTAATTAGAGATCAAATGTAAAATCAAATGTATCGGACAGAAACCTCCAAATCCAACGCTGTTACAATCCGTTAGGAACGTTTCTTTTAACTGTGTTTTGAGAAATGGATTCCTCATACCGGTACCCTGTCCAAAATCTGAAAAATTTCCATTCATCTAGAAAAAAAAAAGCACAAAAGTCACTTTTGTTATGAAAATATTTACACGACTTTAAAAAGCAGAGACCAAAAGCAATATTTTTTCATGTAATGATCTCGTATAATGATACGTATTACAGGAAGAGTTGCGAGATCTTTTGCAAAAGTTCAAGAAAATAAATATTTGTACTATTGTTTCTCCAGGAATTGAGCATTTGGAATTCTGGAATTTTTTATTTTATTTATTCTTGTTTTGTAGATTTTGGTTTAATTTTTGTGTGAGGTTTTTTTTTTTTTTTTTTTAAACAAAGAAAATAAAAAAGAAAAATATATTTTTCTATTTTTTTTTTTTACTTTGTCTGCATCCCTCTGGAACCCTCTTCAGCTAGTATGCAGGTGTTCTATTGTTGCATGTATAGGATCTTTATTAGATCTACTAGATCTCCAGAACCCTGTGGATTGTTTTCTTCATACTCTTTCGTTTCTTTGCTTTTCGTTCTGATATCCCTTTCGCTTTGCCCATGAAATAGCGAAGACAAATGGATTTCTATTTTGGAAGAGCCCATGGAACAGATGCGTTTGGACGTCACGCTGTCAGATCTCTCCAGCGGAAGCAAAGAGGTTCTGAACCAACGGAAACTCGATCTAAAGAAGCCGAAGAGGTTATGATTTTAAAGTTAATGTATATAATCCAAAATTATCTGCTCAGATTGCAGCGACTGTAAATTAAGTGACTTAAATTCTATAATCTTAAAAAAATAATGTTTTTGCTTAGTTTTTGTAGTCAATGCTGGAATGAAGCCTTCAGAACAACGACACCTCCAAAAAATGGGACCGCCAAACATACAGACGGGCAATCATATATATATACCGTACCTCCCAACTGTCCAGGTTTTTGTGGCCCAGTCACGATTTTTAAACACTATCACTGGTAGCTGCCCCACCGTCCCACTTTTACAGGCTGTGGGCCTCATGGGCCTGTTGGGGAGATCGTCCAATCAATCTTGACTGGTCCAGGGAGCTGCAAAATCAATTGCCCCACCCATTTACATGTCTGCCCCACCCACTTCATCCAAAGGCCCACCCTATCCCCACCTCTTGCCACTCCCCATAATTTGGAAATGTTTGGGGGGTATGATACTCTGCATGCTGACACTCACACGCATGACATATATATAACGTATATGAGGGTTCTATGCATTTTCCTGCTTGCAAATAGGTGCAGACATTCTTTAGGTATTATTTAGTTCTTTTCTCCTCTTTTCATTGGCTTGGGTAATCAAAGGGTTAATAAAAGTTGAAGGGGGAAAAAAAAGCTTCTCTTATTAATGAGCTGAAAAGATGCATTTTATAGAGAGATTTATTATGTTTCAAGGACCTTATCTTCCGAGGTGGAATCTTTTATTTCATGGGGGAAAAAAAATATATTGTGTGTTCCTGATTTAAAAAAAAAAAAGACTATTATTGTATCAAAGCGAAGTGAAAAAGGCTGCATTTGTTTTAAACGATCCCTCGCTCTTCTCTGCTTCTCTGTGATTTAATAACCGACTCAGCAGAATATAACATTTCGCTTTTTAACTGCATTTGTCATTTATAACCTTAGTTCTTTTGGCTCCCAGTTCTGTTGGCAGAATCCTTTATACCGTGCCGGTTAACTCCACTATTACCTGAATGCTTTTACAAGGATACAAAAGTCAAATGAGACATCAAAGTAACTAAGTTACTTTCCACTGCTCTGAACTTCAAAAAAAAACCAAAAAACTTTGATTCATCCGCTAAAAAGACCGGCAAGACGTACAGGACTAAGAGGATCACCGAAAGAGACGTTATATATATCATTTCACGTCGGTCTAAATCTAGGTTTTCAGCCTTCAGATACACAAACGCAGCAGTCAAGGTTTGATGAACAGAAGATGGACGCGCTAATGAGCTGGATTACACGGTTCAGTTCATATCTTCCATGTGACTGCCGATGCTCTGTCTCCTTATTCATATTTGGTCACAGAACCCAAAGAACTTCTAAACATTCTAAACTTCCAAAAGGTGTTACTTTCACGATCTGTTAATATAGAGGGTTTGCTCCCGGGTCTTGGGTTTCATTTGGATGCCACCATTAGTGGGACGCTACGGTAGAATCTTTGGGTTAGGTCATTAAAGGGTAAATATTTGAAGCGTATCAAGAAAGGTTCGTTTATCTATAATCTATTAAAAAATGACCAGGTGACAGCAGTTTGATATTTATTTTAGAAGACTGAAGAGGTGCTAGAACCCTACGCTCAACAAATACAATGTAACTGAGTAGGAGAGAAACCAGAGGAGGAAGCAAATAGTTCAGAACTGGTTGTCTCTTGTTGGCCACCGTAGGAATAAGGTCACCGGCCATGAGCTAGTTCTTCTTAAAATGTATCGTCATTATACAACTCCTGGATCACTGTGTGAAGAGTAATTATAGAGACTTTTATGCTTCATATAATAAACAAAGAATAAGGGAGTTTGTGGCCATTAAACTCGGTAATCTCACTTTCCACCTGCTCGAGGACCAAGTGTGGAAACAGCTGGTCTCCAGTAATTGACTTGATCCGATGGTGGCTTCTCTGTTACCAGATAACTGTCGTGTGACTAATCTCGTGATCGTCATCACGGTATTAATCGAGGGCATCTCACGTTATTCTTTTTATTGGTCCAATGTTGAAAAAGCTGTAGAGTTACATGGGTTTTCGGAACCTCAGGGGCCTCTTCTTCAGATGGAATGAAAGAGACCTCTTAGGTCCTGAAAAGCTCATGCAACTTGACATATTTCTCTATGTTGGCTCTTCACAGTCCTAAAAAAGAGGACAATATACCCCAGTTTGAGTTTCCACCCATCTTGGTGTTGGCCAGATATGAGTGTGAGGGAGCGATGTGCTTACACGGTCACTGCTGTCTCATGAGCTGTGAAATTGGGCACTATGGATGCAGAAGGAGCCCAGTAGCAGATCTTTTTAGGAGTAGTCAGACAATCAAATTATTCCAACGACTGTCCTTATGAAAACCACGACTTGTCAGGAGATAAATATATTCTCAATGACGTCACCTGTATTCAAGCAGGGACTTCAGCTAGGATTTAGCATTGAGTAATGAAAAGTGATGATCAGATGGAAAAGGAGGATTTTTAAACCAACTTTTCTTCTCTTATTTTAGTATTTTAGTTATTTAGTCCATTATTATCTTTATAAATTTATTAGTACGAAAAAGTGATTGTATTATTATTTTAGTGTTTCAAAGTTTCTGCGTCCTTTCTACAAGTTAAATACACATTTCCAAAGGTCTCTTTTCTAGCTCTGTTTGCACCTGTGCTGTCTCGTGAGCCTACTTCTAACTTTTGGCTATTATGCACGTGTCGCAAAAAAAACCCGATTCTGGTTACCCTACCCCCAAAAAGCTTCCAGGTGCCGTTAACCCTGTTAGCGTCAGCACAGAACTAGGTATGGACAATAATATTGAAATTTTTTTAAAAAATGGGTCTGGAGGAAATTTCGAAAGATGCTGATGGTGACGGACGGTTAGAAGCTGGTCCTCCGTCGCCCCCTCCTTTGTGAGCTTTAGTACCTGATCTGTGCCAACTGTATATCTTCATCTCAACAAAAGAACCACTGTATGAATCCTCATTCCTTTGGAATGTTCTGCGTCTGGAGCGGTAACTTACGCCAGGCAGCAGCTGTACTAAAACACCTCTCACTCTCTCAATATGTGTATTTTTTATTTTTTTTCCCCCCGCATTCTTTTTGTCGCATACAGAACAGCTGCAATTTGCACCCAGTCTGATAATTATTTCACAGGTTTTTTTTTTTTCCTCTTTTTTTTTTCCCATTTTTGCAATAAAAAAAAAAAAAAAAAAAAAAAAGACGACCAGTCAGGGGTCATAAGAATGCGAAGGCTAATGAGAACCAGAGCATGACAGGTCCCCCCCCCTCTGGCATTGTGCACGCTACATGACTTTTGCCATCACACTTGTCTCGGTGAGAAAGCAGCTTGCGTCTTTTGTCTCGGCCGAAGAGCCGCGCGTTCTGAAACGCCGATTGTTTTACCAGCCGGGGCTATTTACTTGACTTTGTGGGTTTGGCAACCTCTGGAGACACGGAATCCAACTCAAATCAGAGGTGTTTATTTCCTGGAAAGTTGTGGTGGTTTTAGTAAAAGGGAACAAAAGTCAGACAATCATCCCGTTGCTAATTCTTCATCGCCCAAGAGAATAATTAGTCGAGTTTTCCAATTCCCTGCTTCAAGGGTTTGTGAATAATGTGAACAAGTTCGGCATTGATACTGTTACTGCGTTTAAAGCAGATAACGTTATAAAAATAATAGGAAATGGGAAAATCGGTGTTTCACAAAATACTAGGGTTCCTAGATAAAAGACCACCCACACAGCCAGCCCCTTTATACGCTGTGCCCTTCGTCATTTGTTTTATATTATTCTTTTTATTTATTGATTAAATAAAACTTTTTAAAGTTTCCATTAAGATTTATGTTTTTTGTTTTTTTTATCAGAGATATATTTTACCCTGCTTTTTTGGATTGGTGACTGAATGGGACAATGATGTCATATCCCGTTGGCGACCGTCAAGGACCTTTAAAGACATGGAGGAGACATTGTGCGACATTAGCTCGGGTAATGAGCACACTTGTTGCTGTGGTCATATATCTACTCCCGTACCGGATCATCCATGGTTTAGTTAGACTGGGAAATTGAAATCTAATTCCATCTCGATGGACAGGGTGGAAGGGTATTTGTATTCGGCCACGGTGACCCCTCCATCAGGGCGACGGAGTCAATTAATCTAACCTGGTCCTTTAAGAGGTCATCATCAGTCCCAGTCATCAAATGAAACTTGGAGAACCACATCGGTGCTCAGAACATTTTTCTACACCAGCTGTATGCATATAGAAACGATATGAGATAGATAGATAGATAGATAGATAGATAGATAGATAGATAGATAGATAGATAGATAGATAGATAGATAGATAATAGATAGATAGATAGATAATAGATAGATAGATAGATAGATAGATAGATAGATAGATAGATAGATAGATAGATAGGTAGATAATAGATAGATAGATAGATAATGGATAGATAGATAGATAGATAGATAGATAGATAGATAATGGATAGATAGATAGATAGATAGATAGATAGATAGATAGATAGATAGATTTTAAATTTATATTTGTGCTTCATTAACCATACTGGATACAAACCCGATATCCATATACATTCTGCCATTCTGTTAATAGAATTGGGTGGTCTCTTTAGGAAACACACAATATCCGTTGTTCTGCGCAGGTAAGTTAGTCTCATATTAATCGCAAGCAGCCGCTCGTTCACTACCTCCACGGTTCAGCAGAAGAATGGCTCCATTATGTGTGCAGGTGAACAACGCACGATGCCAAGACTGTAATACAAGGAAAGAGTTCAAAGAGGCCGGGGGACTCGGAGTGGAGAGAGAAATGAGATTGCCCCCCAGGTGAGGTTGTCAGTGATGTAGAGAATGAACAGGAACGACCAAGTTGGCAGCTATTTCATGATGATTCAAAGAAGACTAAACCTTCAACTGAAATGTTCTTCTTCTAATATTTCCTACTGGAAATAACCAGCCCTGATTATGTATTTGGGGGTCTTCTTGATACTTCTGGAAAGCTGCAGCCAGGTTCTTGTCTTCAAAAGACAATACAAAATGTGTAATTAGGTAAGCAAGTTCTGTGTATTCAGAAGGACACTTTGCTTGAGGATAATGTTACATTGTAGCAGGTGAAGAACACTATGTCACATATCATGGACTTGAGCTGATTTCCCGTAGGCTGTAATAAGTGTGAGTTGGGTGTCCATGAATTTTGCAGATTTGCGAGCAGAGCTTGCACGTTTGTGAATTTACCCTGAAGAGTCGCACAAGCCTTCAAAACCTCAGAGGTCCTTTGTCACTACTGGGCTCTTTCATTTGAAAACAATGTGATGAAATATAACGTTACTCACTTAGTTACCCAAGTCTGTCTTATTATAGAAATGCCGATCGTACCTTTGTTTATTATATGAAAAATATTTTTTTTAAATAATGAATGTGGAAAAAAGGTAAAGCATCAATCATTGATTACTAGAATATAATAGAATATTGTAAAGGGTGGTGGGAGTTCAGGAAGATTAATTATGATGTATTAGGTAAGTAATAATTAAATGCAATATATATACCGCAGCATTGATGTATTCAGCGCCCTGTTTTCATAACTTCAGCTTCGTCTGTCACTGTCCTGGCAGATACGTGATTTGGGACGCGTCACAACGGGCTCCGCGTAGATAATGTTACAAGGCAGCCCGTTAAAACCCTATCGCTGGCTCTCGAAGTCCCTAAGTGCTGTCAATGTTTATATATGTCTCATTATGTACACAGAGCTTCGTAAGAATCCAACACACGGGGTATTTTTGGAATACGATACTGTAACAAGGATTTCAAGGGCAACTTTCGCTCCGAGTCAAGATACTGCTTTAGGGAGATTTATACAAAATGTGTTTCTGAATAGGACCCCCAGAGATGACTATTTTTAGAAGTAAATATTATTATACATTTACACAATTCTATGACACTCAGTGATGTTTTAATCTTGTCTGGTTGATGGCCAGAGGATAATGTACCGCCAGCTATAAAGAAAGGAAGTTCAATGTTCAATGTTGTACATTTTGAATTACTCCTTTCATCGGTCCGGATTTTGGGTCAAATATATTTTATTTGAGTAGTTTATATATATATATTCCAATAAAACTCTATAATTACTATTGTCTTGAATGGGACACACACTATGGTCACGCAAAGTAGAGCAACTTGACCTGAAGGGAATTCTTGACCTGAAGGACCACATGGCACAGAACAAAAGAAGCACACCCGCGTGGCTCTCCATATTTGCTAGGAAACCAACCCATAGCATGGTACTGGTTGCCTGACAATGATAGGTACTAGCCACTGGCCAAAGAAGACATCTCCTTGTCCCACTTTTAGCCTTGGTGCCAAATGACCGACCCAACAAACAGTTACATGGCATCAGATGGTCAGAGTTCCCTTGCGTAAACATATGCGTAAAATGATGTGTTTTCATTGTCTAATACATCGGCCTTACCAGTAAATCTATATATTTTACCAGAAGGTACCATACTATAAAGACGTAGGTCTATAGAAATGTATCACGCACTCCCCAGGAGTAATAATTCTGAGCCTTTTGGAGCTTAGTTTGCCTTTTTCTTGCGGACTGGCTGCCGACTCCTGAAAAGGACCACCTGCGATTCAGGTGTTACGTTCCCCCGGCTCAGTTTGTGACTCCGACAAAAGACTCTTTCATGTCGGATAAACTTGTATTTCAGCTACAGTTCTCCTTTAACGACGTCTCGACCACAGTAAGCCCTTTTGCAATCCAATATTTCATAATCCTTCAGGTAGGGGACGTTAAGAGCCATTGTACCCACCAGTGTTTTGACTTTGATTCCTCAGGTCTTCAAGTTTTGACGGATTTTGGTTTTTTGTCCATCAAAATATTGAAATGCATTCTCCACAACCAGAGTAAAGTAAATAGAAATATAAAAAAACGTCAGTTAGGTGTCTAAATGCAGACAGACCTCAGTGGGCATGGAGCGGAGATAAGTGGCCAAACACCACTCCATCGTCCAGAAAAAAAGGGGAAAGTGACCCAGAGACCCAGAGAAACAGGGCTTCGTCTGGAGACTCCATGTCAAACCCAGATGGTTCCCATGTATGGTTGGGATTGCTGCAGGGCCCCCGGCGTTCCGATGGGTCCATTCCTCTCACCTATCCCAAGGAGCAGCGATCCGGTCTTCTCGGCACGCAGCGAGGGAGGACGATTGCCGCACGTAAACGAGCAAAAGTTCAGGAGAATGCGGGGTAACAATGTTACTTTAAAAGTCATGTGCGAGGCCTTTGGTTCCTCTGTAAATCTGTGGTGCTACAATGTGTCCCCTAAACTTTAATATTGTCCTGCCATCTGTAAGCAGGGACATGAAAGTGCCGGTTGTTAACCCTTTCATTACCACTCAAAAGGATCATGGCTTTTGGATTAAGCTTGGAGAAAATTTTAGGTTTTGTTTTTTTTTTATTGATTTTTTGGAAAATAGTTTCATGTCATGTAAAACCAGACAATCCAGATTCATCTGTTAGATAAAGGCCTTTGTTCTTTCTGGTGTTGATGGTTATTTATTGAATGTTTCCTCTGTCTGTCAGTATCGGTGTAAATGGATGTCCGAAGGGAATCCCAGGTGCTTTGAAGTGTTTCAAATATGAATAATGGAAAATGGAGAAGAGGGAAGAAGAAAAAAAAAAAGACGACTTTCTTCTCTCAGTCTGAGCGTCCATCAAGACCCGACATAGGAATCCGATATTGACCGGAGCCGTGTTTATTAGCAGGGCTGGCGTGTGTGTTTAGAACGATAACGATCAAATACCTACAGAGGAATTGCTTACCTCTGGGGCTCCGCGATGCCGCAAATATCTCATTCCTCGTATACCGTAGGTAATTTAAGGACTTTGCACAGAGCAGAGCCTTATACGTACTACTACTACATGCTAACCCTTTACAGGCTGAGAATGATCAAAGGTTAACCCCTTCAGCAGGGACAGTCTTAGTCAGAACTTCGACAATCACCCCCACAAGCTGCCCCCAAAGTGTAGAAGTAGGTCTGGTACCTGACAATGGTTTGGGGGACATATACAAGAGATCATTTTTTTTGTATTAGAAGTCACTATCGTGTGTTGCACATTCTCAAGGTGCTGAAAGGGTTAAGCACGATGCACTGCAAAGTGTAGGGGAAATTAGCCCAATCAGCATTATTCTAAACTGTGAAAATACCGCGCAGGTTTCAGCAAGTAAAGGCAGCGCTCCGTGCTGCCGGCATAATGCTCGCCTGTCACTCACACTCCAGCAACACAGATAAAAACATTCAAGTTTGTGCAGCTTCACCTCGAGTGCCAGTTGTTATAACGCGATTCGTATGATGAACGGCACTTATTCCATTGGCTTATATAATGGGCAGGTGGCAGGTGGCAGGTTATTCTTGTTCGGAGACAAGTGGCACAAAGCCACCTGCTTCTATTTCATAATCAGAAATATATATATATATATAATATATATATACTGTATATTCTGTATACATTAATGACCCCCAGCGCTGTATAAAGGTATAAAGAGCTGTATTCAGTAATGTAGGTTGTTATTGACAAAAACTTGTTTTTTTTATAATTTTCTCCCAATAAACTCCCTTTATCTGCAGACCTGGAGCCGCCGTTGCTGTCAGTCATGTGATATTTTGGGTGACTTTCCCGGCTCAAACACCACACTGAGCTGATGCTTTATGGCGATGCTAATAAAGTCCGCTCCTCCATAGACTTTCATTAGTCAGAGAGTCCGGCTGGATGATTAAGACTGAGCCATTCTATCGCTCCCCACAGGCAGTATGATAAGGAGTCGGGGTGTTTAGTAGATCGGGGCTCAGATAACAGAGCGAGAATCATACAAACGGCTGATATGCAGCTGCCTGAAAACATTATATCATGGGGCAAAAACTAGACCATTTTGAGAATATTCACGAAATATTATTTTTTATCTGATATTAGGAGTAAGAAATAATAGTAGTTCCACTTTACATAGTTAGACTTTCACCTGCATGATATAGGAAGCAGCTGCACGGGAGAGTCTTTATCCGCTAAGTTGTAGCAGAAAAAGCTTAAGGGCCGGTGCACATTAAATAGCATGGAATGGATAAAACACCAAGTATCAGGACACAGGGACGTAACTTCTTGGTATTGCCTCGCCAAATTCAGGAGTGTTGGTAGCTACGTGTGTCTCGCTGGAGCCTTGCGTTCGGCTCTTGGCGTCGGGCGATCCTGGAGCAGATGCAATAAACAGCTTCTGTGTGGAAATGCTTTCTGAATGCCAGGCATGATATCGAGAGCCTCAGATTTACCCAGGGGACGTAGGTTTGCCCCCGGTCGCCTGTTAAAAGGGGGTCACCACCCGGCTTATCTCGCTGCTGTATGTGCAAACTGTCAGAAAGGGAGCGCTGTAAGTCACGGCGGCAGCCAAGAAAGTATTAAGGCAGGAGATCTGATCGCAAACTGTTACACCTACAGAGAAACGCACCTTTACCTGAATTACGGTGGAATTGTGGGCTGACGAAACCATTCCCGGGATTTCTATTAATAGCAGCAATCCCTCTTCAGCTATTAATTCACACAGTGCCCGGGGCCACCTCGGATTTGGATGGTGCAGAGGCAGGGAAAAGTGTGTAATCTGTATGTACTAAGATGAAAATGCTAAGCTTGCACATTCCTGCGCCCGAAGTCAGACTAAGAAGCTTTGGGCCCTGGAGCCATCGTAAAGGCAGGGCCCCTTCTCAGGATTTATTATAATTATTATTTATTGTTTTATATAGCGCCATCCAGTTCCGTAGCGCTGTACAGGAGGTGGAAAGGACATAACAAGTAGTTTATAACATAACAATTTGACTTACAGAGACAACAGGAGGCCCCGGCTCACCAGAGTTTACAATCTAGAGGATTTCCTGGCTTTTTTCCCCTTTTTTCTCTCCTTTCTGTCTCTTATAATCTTTTTTTCCTCGCTCTTTTGCAGTTTGTTCTGCCTCTTTTTTGCACCTCACCTGCTGACATCTCTTTCTCACCTTTTTCTGTCGCCTTTCACTTTTTTCTTTTATCTTGCTTGTCTTCCCTCCGGTGGCTTGCCGCTCCCTTACTAAACTGCAATCCGATTGGGTCCCGCGACATGCGGTATTCACCCTCCTTCACTGACACTACCCAGCGGGGAGTGATGTCATTTCCTGGCGTACAGTGTCAGCAAGGGAACATGATTTGCACACGTCGCGAGAACCAATCAGATTACATCTGGACCAATCCGAATGCCGGGATTCTGGAGCAACTGCTCAGTGTGCTCTGCCATTAATCTGGCCCTGTCAGGGTGTATGTAAGAAAAGGGACAGTTTAATGTCTCTGACAGGAGAAAGAATATTAAAGTACGTTATGAAGTCTTCATAAAGTCTGACAATTCTTGCCACTGATTGGCTGTTTGAAGCAGCCAATCAGTGTCAGGAAGGTGCCTCCATTAAAATAAATGAGACTACTTTCCTTTTATTTAGAACGCCTAACAAACACGGGACCCCTTTTTGACTTCGACCCGTTCCATGTGTATGTTCATTTATGATCTATTTATACGTTTTACACGTTTAAGCTGTTTAACACACGCTCCGAGCTCGGATACCGAGACGGCAACAGCCCGGGGAGAGTTTCAGGTTTGCTATCAGATTGCTGGCAGCGCATGAGGCGTACTGAACAACTTGTTCTCGACAAGGGGGTTTTATTTTTCTGGCTTTGCCCCTTTTACCCAGGGGAGAGGTTCCCTAACACGTCTTCTCAATATCTAATTCGCAGAGACCGAGCCACAGGTACCAATCAATCAAAAAACATTTAACATTATTATCCAGATTATTACATTTTTTTTTTAGGTTTATCTAATAAAAAAAAGCAGTTTTCATTTTTTTTCAGATGGTTTATCAATATGTTTATTCAGAACAGGATACTTCCCAGAATGCAAGGGGGCCATATGCTCATTTTCCATCTTTGTAATCTGTTATGTAATTGGTGGATAACACGGCGGGAGGATACTCGATATAGTCATTGATTGTCCATTACTATATATGGGCATATGACCCGGTAGGTGATGTAAGAGGACCAGAATTTTTTTTTTCTTTTTCAGTGTTTTAGATATGTAAATTTGTAATTTTTCTGTATACAAAAGTCAGAGGACTATCCCCCACACCTGCTCAGGAGAGCAGGACATCGGGACAGTTGGCAGGTATGTCTTTGGGTCAGTGTTTAATCATGACTTTATGTGGCCAGATTGGGCGACTTTCAATTAACATTCATTATCCATTGCAGAAATTACAGCTTTGCACTTTTTTACCCATTTTTAGGGACTAAAATTTGTTTTTCCATTTAAACATGTTTAATTTTCTATTTTTAATATTTAAATCCATTTTTATTTTTACTTATTTTAATATCATTATTTTCCCATGTACGTCTCATGTACAAAGATGCTAAGAAATCATTTTTTTCACCTTATCCATTTAACCGTAAAATCAAAAATATTTGTTTGCCGACTGATTAATATCCCTGGGTACGTTATAAGCGTTGACATCCTATTAAACCAGAACTATTGCCCATGAACTTTAGACCCCCCGTGCTTCTTAGTTAATATGTACAAAAAGTGATGAATTAGTAGCCTTTCCATTTAATGACAATCTTGGCATGAATGCTTTGCAGTTCCAGACAATAGTAAATGAAGCATTATTGTGAAATGCGCTGGCAGGGTCCCTACCTGATTGTTTACCTTTATAGGATTAGTGCCACCGAAGCAAAAAGTCTGCAAGGACTTTCATTCCATTAGCCCCAAAAATCTTGTGACTAATTCTTTTATTCAGCCAAATTTTAATGGCAACTTAAATAGAGAAAATAATAATAATAATAATAATAAATAACATGATATCATTTATTATTTATTAATAATATATTAATTATTAATAATAAAATATTGACCAAAAAACTCTTTTATGGAGATATCCACCAGACATACGGTATTGTGCATGTTTACCATCGACTCAATAGTTACCATTTCCTATTCATTTTTATTAAGAGGATTGTGCTCTTCATCCTTGAAACCTTTTTCTGCGTCTCACAAATATGTACAATATTTCCTTTACAAGGCACGTAGGGATATAGGACATCCGCGTCTATAGATGGAATCCACACAATAGCCTTTTGAATCGGCACCAGTGAACTTAGACTTTAGATTTATTTTTGAATAGCACCCCTCTGTTTATTTGGGAAGCCATGCTTTCTCTTAATTAGACATCTGGTAGACGCCGCTATACCCAATTCATACCCATGGAAGCCATGCCAAGCATGCGCTGGGTGAATCGGTGTTAGACATTAAACTTGTAACTAACGACCGGTGTTAGACATTGCAGAATGTTTAGACCAACATTCTAGATTCCATTAACTTGGTGATCCAACTCATTGTTTGACCTGTAAAGCATCAGATACGGTTACTGCTATCTCTCCGTACAATGATTAGTCTTAAGTTCCTTGAAGAATAGCTATCATTCCGCAAGTTGTCGGCCGGTGGAGGTGTTAGTGGTTCAAGCGCATTAACAGAGAAAGAACCCTAATCATTCTCGTATCAGCTTTAATATAACTCATATTGGAATACCGTAGCGGAGATGTATCAATTCGAACAGTAAACATTCTGCAATTATATTAAACTGGTAAATTCTAATGAGCTTCTTAGAGGGAATGGCATCACTCCCCATTAATTAATGTTTTTTTCAAGGAATTTCATGAAGTATCACACACCTAACTCTATTCATTCGTTGTATCTGTCCATAAAGTCTACGTGTTTCTGAAGACGCATTTTAGTTAAGCGGAGATTGCAATTCATTCCTTGAAGAGACCAAAAAAAAAGACAGAGGAGCATTTGAACCCAAATTTTCAGTTGTATCTAATCAGTCTTTGGTCTCTTCCCATATATCTGTCCCATGCATGTTTAAGTTCCCTCACTGTATTAGTCTCAGCCACTTCTGTTGGGAGGCTGTTCCACTTATCTATCACCCTCTCAGTAAAGTAAATCTCCCTTACGTTACATGCATATTATGGTCTTGCTATGCCCTGTAGAGTTTTCTCATGCTACGGCCCTCGTGGCCCTATGGGGCATTATTGGGTTAGATCACCAACCCAGCCACTACTGGTAAAAAGATTTTGTGAGTCCAGATACCCAAAAGCAGCTGAGAATGTTCAATTTTCACTAAAAAGATGGATCAGTGAAGCTCAACCAGTTTGCTTCACTAATTATTGGAGAAAAAAGTCACGGTTGTCCCTTTAGACCCAAAGAATTCAGAAAAATCATCAAATCCCCTCAAAAAAGCAAGAAATATGAAAGTATCTGAATAAGTTTCTGCTTCAATAAATAAAAATGCTAAACGAAGAAGAAATGTTAAGAGGGATATTGTTAAGGAACTAGAGATAGTTGTCATTGAGGCTTTTCTTTTGAGTCTTCAGACGCAGGGCACAGAACAGAGGTGCTTATTCATGGATTTCGTTTAGACCCCTTGCCAAGAAAGCAGCCTATCGCTGTACCTGCGCGATAGGGAAGAATGGATGAATGATGGGGCTATTTTCGCTAGAGTTGACTTACCATGAAAACTATGTGGTCTGTGTTAATAGAGGCATGTCTCTGTTCTCCGGGGTACAGGATTTTACAAGCTCCTTCTATGTATAGTTTGTACACGTTCTCATCAAACCAGCTGAGGTAATGCTGCCAGCGACCCGTGATCCAGCTATTGTTTACTGCGTGCAGGTAAATTCTTTTCTGGGGCTAAATATTCAGGCTTTAAATGTGAGAAGTTCCCAAAGATAAATTAGGTATTAGGAAGGATGTAGTTCAAAGTAGCCATGCTCCATGTCTTATGGTGTGCACTGAAGCTCTCCTTGAATGCACCCAATGCACATGCCCCCTAAAGAGATTAGCCTAGAGTTAGCGGCCCCTGGGTGCAGTATTTCTTCAGTGATGCCCAGTTCACCTTTCCCAAAAAACTAGCATATAACAGAAACACATTCACTCCAACACCACACCCTTACACACTCTTACACCATATGCACACATGCATTCACACACCAACACCACACACTAACATGTTCATTCTAACTCCATACACTCCATACACTATCACCCATGCATGCTAACACCACACACTCACATGTTCATTCTAACTCCATACACTAACACACATGCATGCTAACACCACACACTCACACCACACACTCACATGCATGATTACACTATACATTAACACATTCTCATTCTAACTCCATCCACTAACACACACTCATACTAACACCATACACTCACATACATCTCTCTTTTGTTTACCTCGATGTGATACTACATATTATATGACCCCGATGGGCACCTCTGTTACTGGTCTCCTGGGTGCTGTGTACCTGCTGCACCCACATTAGCACACCCCATTACCTCTCCGGTTGGTTACCTGGCTTTATTGTAACACAGGATTCTACAGCCCTAAAAAGAACAGCAGGAGACATGTTTTTAATGAAATGTTGTTACAAAATATGAAGTTCTAAATGGTTTACCTGGTTACAGAAAAAACCATCAATAAGTGACCGGACAGACATTCAAAGTTTACAAATCATTGAGATTTGTGCTGTGGTAGCTTTAGTGCAGAAATACATCATAATTTTTTGTATTAAATATAAACTATTAAGTAAATAATCAGCCTACAACCCATCTTTATTGTACCAAAAAAAACATTAAGGGAGGCAAAAGTTTTCCCAAAAAGATAACCGCTAAAACCTCCTGTGTTGTATCATTGACAGCATCGAGCTCTTGAAAACGTTCTCAGTTACTTTGTAACTACTGTTACTGTTTATAGAAAAAAGCAAAGGTCTTCATATTTATTAACCCCAAAATACTCAATTAATGTCTTAATTAATCAATGAATTATTTGATTAAATAACATTCAATTTCATGGATAAAGCTATAGTTTTTCATAATTAACGTCTTGAGTTTTTACGTAGCTATATTTCATTATTTACACGTTTTTGGCCACCTCTTTAGTTATTATACCTTTTATTTCAAGATTTGTCCTGGAGGATCAGGGTATAGCAAGTGTTTCCAGATCCTCAGGGGCTGTCCTTTGATCATAGGGCGGATGTAGTGATATTTAACACCACCTACTCTCCTCCCATGCTGGCCCACCCCATCCCTGTCCATTCACCTATGTTATGGCTCCCAAATTCAGAAATGTGTTTACCACGGGAGCAGCTGTAGGTCTAACACAATGCAGCAGTCCAACCCCCTCATTCCGGGGGCCACCATGATAACAGAGATAGGACATCATACCAAGGTAATCTGTGTCTTAAAGATGCACTGTGCTTTTTAATGCGGTCCATGGAGGTTCTGCTGACTCGGCACAGTCTTCCATAGTCTTACTAGGCCAGTTGAGGACATCAGAGATCTCTCTTCTAAGCGGCTTTATTAAACAGTAGCATATCAGAGGGTACCTGAAAACCTAAGAGGGCTATCTACCCAGGTTTTGTGGCTGAGGAAACCTCCAGGCCAAAAACCACATCAATATATACTAGCCCTTCAAATAAGGCGAGAGTTTATTAATTCAGATGAATTCAAGACAAATAATTTGTAGATATTATAACCAATTTCAAAATAATTAACTATTTTTATTTATATATATATATTTTTTTAAATAAACGTTGTTTCATTTGCCACAGGTGTAACTGGCACTGCGCTAAAATATTTAAAGGGTCCATTGTCCCAAGATCTCACGCTCCGTCTCAGAGCAGGTAAAGCACACGCAGACAAGAGCCTAATCCTGTTTCTATTTTGGAGCCAGGACACTACACCTTTTTTTATTACCTGTCACACACGAGAGTCGTTTTACAACGGAAAGGAGATGCCTTTTTTTCCGTGAGTCATGAGTTCCCTTTAAACTGGAATGACACCAGAATCATCCGATACATACACATCCTGTTTGTTACAAATTATTACATCACAAGAGCGACTCGTAGGCGACTCGTAGGCGCGGGATAAAGACATATAAACATCGCATGTTAGCGAGACCTTGTTTTATATGCAAATCACTTCCTACAGTTTATTGTACACTTAATTTACAGTAAAGTCCTGCATGTTTATTTTTTCCCGTATTTTAGGACACGTCTCAATGTGGGTGGGTGTTTAAACCTCTGTAATGCCTCATATTGTATTTTTTCCCACACATCGGATCTAGATTACTCATACAAACGGAATAAACATGATATTTAGAATTTCTACAGCATTAAAACAATTGCAAAATAATAAAAATGTTAATTAATGCTACTAAACGTTCTTAACGTGCCAAACACAAAGGGATTTTTCTTAGATTATCCACAAAATAATATGAAGCTAAGTTAAGTTCTATTGAAAAACAATAAATTAGACAGGGTGCTCCCTCTTTTGGGGGAGTGGCTTCACAAGGAGGCGGAGCTAGTCACATACATGGGGCACGGCTATCAGTGGGGTGGGTGGGGCTGGACAGGAAATTGGCTATAAACCACTCCCCTGACCTGCAGAAAGAGGAGAGCGACTCGAAGACTCAGGGTAGCAGAGCTTCACCCGGAGACTCCAGGTCCTACCCAGAGAGTTATTATACTTTTCTCTAGGCTTTTAGGGGCACTAAGATACAAACATTTCAGGGGTCCACTGAGCACAGGCCACTAGCATTAATTGCATTCATCAGATTCAATGTCATATTCTATTTACGTACCAAAAAATGACATCCAAAGTGATTTTTTGATACCGGATTGGAGGAATTTTAAGCATCACGATATGTAGGCACTTCTAGCTGCGAGGATTTCGAGAGGTCTCATAATTGCCTTGTTTCACTCGAGTCCATTGACCTTTACAGACTCCTGTCTCACCTATTCTGCCCCCGCTACCCCCCCCCCAGAGCTGTTCATTTCCCTTGGCTCGAATTGTGACTTTATTGTAAGTGGCCGTCTGCTATTGGCTGTTACCCTTTGATTTAATGAGCTATTTAGACCGAAACCACAGCTGCTCAATACTTGAAATATCGGTCTCATATTTCACCTGATTTGGTGCTGGGAACCGTTCCCAAACTCTTCCAGAATTAATTAAACCATAAATTTTACAAATGACTGCGCAGTGTCCCTTGGCTTTGAAACACTATCGGCTTTGTTTCAATCTGCTTTACCGAGACAAAGAAAGTCTGGCTCCTATTCCTGGATGTATACTTAGAGAGAGACTATATGACACTTGCCGGGCTTCTAAATGCTACTATTTATTCCATCGCTAGAAGCACCGAATTGGTTTCGTCAACCCATTCCAGACATAAATATGGTGACGGTTGTCTGAATGAAGCCCGATCAACGGAGTCGGAATGAAGTAGACTATACAAACCTACAAAACGACTTCGTATTAAATTTTAATACGCTTGTTCTGTTCAACCCAAGAGTAAATATTCTCATGAAGCGGAGGATGTAAAAATTCGGGCTTTTCAAGATGGAAACCAAGGAGCCGCTCGTGAACCCTCCCAAAGATAAAATAATTAATAACGTCCCTTACAGAAACCGTGACTTGTCAGGAGGTAAAGAGCTTCTCAATGGAGGTACCTCTATTCAAGCAGGGAAGGTACCTGTGATAAAGCAGGGAGAAAAGCACCAATTAGTATCCTCATATATTATGAAATCAGAAAAGACTATCAGATCCAGACCATGTGACCCTGAGAATCTGCCCATTCACGCTGGGATCCTGAGACTGGGGTAAAATGCTGAGAATCTGCCCATTCACCCCGAGACCCCGAGATGAGGGTAAAAACTCTGAGAAGCTGCCCAAGGCTGGAAGGAAAAGATCTGATTCAGAGTCTGGGTGGAAGTGCTTTTTCTGAGGTCTCAATAAAAGACGACCTTGATTATAAGTCAAGGTCATTTTAATGGATGATTTTCTTTTAGTCGAACAAATATGGAATTTACCTTTGGTGCTGACCTGGGCAGCAACCTAGGGAACCCCTCTTCACGGCTACCTTACGGCCACTGATGATCCCCGGGATATGATGTCAGGGCCATGTGGCAAGAGAGTCAACTGACCCAGGTTCTTCAAAATGAAGGGTGCTCGTAGGCCACGCAGGGGCAACACCTGTAAATCCCATTCTGCTTACAGAAGATGATGTTTCTGCATGTCCTAGGTGCCAAGCGCCGTGGTTAAGATACTTTCATGGTGCTGCATGTCATGTTCTGCACCATTTACTACCTCCAATGGAAGCTAAGCCCCCTCGACACCATCCTCCGTACTGTAAATGGGCTGGAGAGGAGATCAGAGATCCCCCTCGTAACGGGTCCATTGACCTGCAGCACACAAGGGAGGGGAACTGTTTACTGATGATAGCTCCAGAACCGGAAAAGATTCCATCTTCCGACTAACATCATAATCTACAAATGCATCCCGTTGGACTTTGGCCTTGGAAATGTGTCTTTTTTTTTTTTTCTACAGAAATACACTGTTCATCCCCGAAGTCTATATTTATTTATTTTACTAATTAGGGAAAAGTTCACAGCGCAGAGAATCTTGTCCAAAAAAACTCTAGACATCTTGCCAATTAGCCTTTTGTGCAACTGTCGCCCGCGCAGCCAATGATTGCACAAAATTCAATGAGTCTTAATTTTGTTTACACATAAGTACCACTTTATCAAGCGCCGGTGACATGTTCCCCGCAGCGAATTCTTCTTTCTGGTTTTTTTTTTTCTCAGAGAATTTTTTTTTTCAAAGCCTCATCGATTATGGAAATGGAAATAGAACGGCAAACCGGTGGAGAAAAATAAAGCTTCACACGCGTAGAGAATGAACCGAGGGACAGATAGAAAGGACACGGAATGAATGCTGGGAATTGAAATATTTGTGAAAAGGCTGCTGGCTTTCTCCTAGCTCCGAAGCGGTGGCATAACTATAGGGACCACGGAGGGTTCATGGCATTTAAGTCTTTAGTTCCTGGGGTTTGTCTGCTCGGGGCCAGAGGTAACCCTTTCACCTGGTTGCCTTCCTTTCCTTGCCTCTGAATGTCATGAGAGTAGCGGGACTCAAGTTCTGACAAAGTGAAGGTACTGGTGGACTCCGTCCCCGTGAGCAATGAGGTCCACATCTTGGCTCATCTTGAGAGAACCTCAGGAGAAACCCCCCAAAGGAAAATGTCCCAAGAGTAATGATAAGTCAAGATCTGGAGCTTTTAGTCTAATAAATACTTTTATGGTTCTAAAAGGGATTCCTCTGTTGGACACTTGCAAGCAGGGATGTACTGGATTGGGTTGTAATCTCTTCTCATACCTCGTTACTGGTGGAACAGCACCATTAACATGGAGCCTTGTGTCTCTGTCCCGTATAAAGAGCAGAGCTTAAAGTTTAGGCCATCAAGGACACCTTCTTGGTGGGATCTTTGATTTCTTTTCACATTACAAATAACATCTTAAAGTAAAATGAAACAATCACTGTAAGACACATTTGTATCCGTGATATAAGTTATGGGCTTCCTCCAGTTCTCACTGTATCTAGAATAGGGGAACATCGAGACATCATTTTCCAAACTGGGCTAAAATCATTAAAAATGAAGGAAACAAACAGAAACGTTTCGAAACAAGGTTTTGACATATAAATGAAGCGGAACATTTCGATTCGGTTAATGTAGGAAGTTTGTTACAATATAAACACGGTAAAACTTGTTGCGTACTTTTAAATAATGCCAAGAGAAAAGAGGGTGACGGCTTAGTTCCTGCCACGGTCAGCGTTGAGTCATTATTAGCATCCGGACTGCGGAGGTTTTAGTAGTCATGCAATAGCTGGGCTCCGGGATGTCTGTATCTTAAGGACGTCAGCCGATAAGTAACGATCCTGCCCTACGGGACCCAGACTGGGCACCTGCGCTGGCACGGTTCTGGGAATTACATTTATAGGGTATACTGGTTAAAACTAGAATTGTGAAATGGTTACGATTACATAGTGTCTACGCAGTCTGTAACATTAAAGGGGAACTGTAATCATCATAGTCATTTGCATAACTGATCCTCTAGATTGTAAGCTCCTGTGCGCAGGGCCCTCCTCACCAGTTGTCCTGTAAGTCAATTTGTTATGTTTTATACTACTTGTTATGTCCTGTCTGCCCATTGTACTGCGCTACGGAATTTGATGGTGCCATATAAAACAATAAGTAATAATAATAATTATAACTGAATTCATTTATTAAAATCATGCCGATCCTGGGAACAGGAAGTTACCGGAAGTAAAGATGGCTGCTCCCGTGGTATACACATGAGATGGGTTTATAATAAATATATAGTATATTGGGTTTTTGTAATCTGTAAACCACTTTATTTATCAAGTTTATTTGCTATATAGATCTGTCCAATTTAGAATTCTGGAAAAAGCTACAGTTTTGCTTTAAGGAGAGCCATCTTATATTAACTTATTGTACGTTCTAGTGCGCCCCTTGTGTATTGGAAGAGCCTCGAATAGTAGTCCAGCGCAAATAATCCCCTTTTAATAAAGCAGAACCAGAAGGAGAAGTTTGGAACATGATCAATAAAGCTGCATATTCTTAAAAAAAAAAAAAAAGACTTAGAAATTCAAGATGAAGACAGGGAGAGAAGGGGGTCGAATGTTGAACGCCAAGTAGAAACTGAGATGCCAGAGACAACAATGATATATATATCAATGTTTAAATATGAATTTAAATTCTATAGCGCTATGGAATAAGTTATCACTTAGTAAATAAATAATAATAATAATAATAATAATAATAATAATAATATATTGTTACACTCTTTATAAAGCTTCCGTATTAGCTATAATTCCAAAGACAGAAATATATTTTTGAGACTCTTAATAGCCACGCTGCATCACTCTAAGGGTTAATATATCCCAGACTCAATGTACTGTGAGCCCAAACAGTTTGCGGTGGGACAGAATGCAATCGAACCAACTTTTTAAGATGTTCAATTCATGTGCCGGGTCAAAAAAGGGGTTATATAAATATTAACATTAGCAACAGAGCCTGTATTTAAACACTTTTTTTTTTTTTTTTTTGCAAGAATTCTCCCTCCCGCTTTTGATTTCTTGCAGGGAAAATAATAAACCGGTTTGGAAATTAAATATAATGTAACAAAATAATAGTATGTTAAGTCGAAGGGTAAAAGCTTTTAGTAAGCAAATAAAATTCAAAAGGATCACCCAAAACATTTTGCCAGAAAAAGACTTTTAATCCAACTTTTAAACCCTTTTTTTTTTTTTTTTTACTGGACGTGACCCCAAAAGACAGAAATAGCTTTTATTTTGCCAATAACTGCATTACTACAAGAATTTTGGTTGTCAAATAATCTTTCCATTGGTGAGAGAAGCTTTTTCCCCCCATTCTGTAGACATATGAACAAACATCAATAAAAATGATCATGACTTTGGTTCAAACTATAAAAGTACAAACGGGAGCCCATTTAGAATTCCTTTAATGTTTAAATGTTGCAAATAATAATGTTCTGTTTGCACCGGTCCTGTTTGCCAAACGTAATTCCTTGTAAGGAGGAAACATTCTCTGGGGTTTTGGAGAATTTTCTTTCGATCCGATTTTAATCCGCTTGGAATGGTTCTGCTTATTGCTTCGAGAAGTCATCAAAAACTTGTGATGAGACTGTAAAAACCAACATTGTGCAGTCCATTTGCTTCCTTGCCTATAATCAAGGCAATATCACTTAAAAAAAGGGGCCGCTTCTTAAAGGAGCGTCTTTAATGAATACTTGAGGGAACCCTCCAGACATCATATTCACTTTAATGCATATAATAGCTGAGCGGCCCCTTTGAATTTAAGTTTTTTCAGAACTCATCAGAAGCCCCCCGTCCCATGCATGTGTTCTCTTTTTCTCTGTCTTCGTGCTCTTTGGTTTGTGAGAGATGCATTCAATCAAATGAATTTGCTAGCCAGTGTGCATGCGCGGAATGTTCACCAGCAGCCAGCTTGCAGGAGAGTTTCCAGTGGTCTAATGAAACTCTACTCCTTATGTGCTCCTATTGACTCTTAATGACCTTGCATGTAATATTATGTCCCCAAGACCCCACCACTTAAGTCCTAGGGACGTAATATTACGTCAGAGTGTAAAACCATCAATCATCTCCATTTACGTCACGGGATTGAGACTCAGGAAGACTAGGAACAGCAAATCAGATCGATTTCTCTGCATGTGATCGCACTTGTGAAGATGCTGATTGTTGCTCATTGGTCCAGGAAGCCTTTGTAAGGATGAGGGGGAGAAGAAAGCAGAGACCTTTAGGGCAAGGAGAAAGCTCTACTGAAGATGAGCAGGAACCGATATCGCTCTGATGTTTGTATCATCATTTTTGATCTCTGAATTGTGTGAAAGAGGGTCGAGTCTTTAATTGAAGATGATTCCGTCTCAGGAGACCTCTGAAGTCTTGAAAGCTTCCACCTTCTTCCATATTTCCCAATGAAAGGCTTCCATGGATAAGTTAACTGATTTCTGCAAACACATTGTAAACTTTATAACACAATACATTAAATGAACAAAAAGTTTATGTAGTTGATGAGTTTTTGTCTCAATTGCACCAAAATATCTGGTCGCAATCTGCTGGAACTAATAAGTCCCTTCTTGATCTTTTAATCATAACATTGAACAGCTTGTAATTATAACATTCTGCAACATTTCCATTGTTCCAATTATCCTGTTGCCAGTTACTATTACATAAAGAAAAGAATAGTATGTTATTTGAAAGACAAACGCAATGGAAACTTGTTACGGATTCCAAAAATAGCAGCAACGACGGCGAATGGGAAATGGGTGTGAGGATAATGATCATCCGGCCGGCTTCGGACTTCGCCGACTTTGTATCCAATCCCAAAGATAACTATACATTAAAGGTGAGGATCTCATCTTAAAAACGGACATAAACACATCGTGGAAAGTAGATTGGAAGTAGAAGCCACGGAAGTCCAGACCAAAGTCAACATGATGGTTAAAGGAGAGGTCTCGGAGCAGATAAAGATTCTCCACGTCCTCCTGGATCTCCAAACCCTATAGGTCAGCTTTCCGTTAAAAATTATCTGAACGTCAAAGTTCCTTTTCTAGGTGGGTCCTGTATCCTGTTGGAAGGTGTTTCTGTCTTATTTCCTGAGACTCACCCAGATAACGTTCTAAAGATCTTTTTCCCACCAGGAATGGCCCGGGAATCTGCTGACTTGGTCCCGTGAAGCTTCATTGTCTAGTTTTAAGGTTGTAAGTAAACAAGGATCACTCACGGGAAGAGTTTGGTTCCTTTTTGGTTACTTTTTTTACTGGGCGGCCAAACCCATAGAGGTTCTCATGCAGGAAGGGCTGAGCTGTCCCGGTATAAAGTTTAATGTTTTTGTTACTAGGATCAGATCACAAATATTGCGCTGTTTTCTTTTATAAACCGGTTGTAGTTTTTGCCCCGTAATATAATGTTTTCAGGCAGCTGCATATCAGCCGTTTGTATGATTCTCGCTCTGTTATCTGATCCCCGATCTACTAAACCCCCCGACTCCTTATCATACTGCCTGTGGGGAGCAATAGAATGGCTCAGTCTTACTCACCCAGCTGGGCACTCTGTCTAATGAAAGTCTATGGAGGAACAGACGTCATTAGCGTCGCCATAAAGCGTCTGTTCAGTGTGGTGTTTGAGCCGGGAAACTCGCCCAAAATATCACATGACTGACAGCACCGGCGGCTCCAGGTCTGCAGATTAAAGGAGTTTATTGGAAAGAAATGAGATAAAACCAAGTTTTTGTCAACAAATCACATCACTGTATACAGCGCTGGGGGGGTTATATTACTGTATACAGTGCTGGGGGTTATATTACTGTATACAGCGCTGGGGGTTATATTACTGTATACAGCGCTGGGGGTTATATTACTGTATACAGTGCTGGGGGTTATATTACTGTATACAGCGCTGGGGGTTATATTACTGTATACAGCGCTGGGGGTTATATTACTGTATACAGTGCTGGGGGGGTTATATTACTGTATACAGCGCTGGGGGGTTATTACTGTATACAGCGCTGGGGGTTATATCACTGTATACAGCGCTGGGGGTTATATTACTGTATATAGCGCTGGGGTTATATTACTGTATACAGCACTCGAGGGTATATTACTGTATACAGTGCTGGGGGTTATATTATTGTATACAGCGCTGGGGGTTATATTACTGTATACAGCGCTGGGGGGTTATATTACTGTATACAGCGCTGGGGTTATATTACTGTATACAGCTCTGGGGGTTATGGGTGCCCTTTAAACAAGAATTCTGAACAAATGGCTACATTTTGCCACAGAAAGGCTGAGATTGGCACCCCGAGTGATGCCAGGTCAAGGCGTTGATTGATTTGGGGATTTTAAGTAAATTCACTTTGCATCATGGAATCATTTTCTCATAAACATTATAATATGCACTTTGAGTTGCAAAAACCCCACATGTTTTATATTAGCATATACATGTCATAACGAGTGCTGATTGGCAAATAATAGCATAATTATAACATTTTAGGTTTTGGCGTCCTATAACATAAAAATGTCATTCTTTTTTCTTTATTTCGCTGTAATTACGTCCTTTTTTTTACACGTTCTGTAACTTTTTTGTGAAAAAAGTTATAATTGGGTCAATACACGGAGCACATGAACAAGCAAAAAAAAAAGTTGGGTTTGCCCTGTTTTGGATATAACAGAAAAAAAAGATTTAAGCTTCTGTGTTTTTAAGCGTTTTGTTGGCTCCGCTCGGCCAAATGGCGCAGGAAACGGAACTACAAGAAACTACCAGAAAAGTCTTAAAAACATCAATTTGTAATTCCCATTTCCCTCACGGAGGAGGACATTTCAGGCAAAACAAAAGCCAAAATCAAGACTTTTACAGATAATTCCTTTCGTCCTTCTGCATTTTTGGCTTTTTTTGGGGGGGGGGCCGTGGCGGCCCCCGGGACGAGATTAATGCCAAGGTGCTAAGGAATGGAAGAGGTATCTAACTCCCCTATGTACAACTCTTGGCAATGATTACGGCAATGAGCTCAGACAACAGCTTGCACCTGAGTACACAAACTCCAGCAAAGCTCCTTCGAAACAAGCACTCACAGCTCGGTGATATCACCGCAGATGGCGGAAATTTAGGAAGGAGCGAAGAAAGAGAGAGAGAGAGAAAAAGACGTGCGGACGTAGGACAGATCCATCGCGTAACATGTGAACGGGTCACAGGTGCCTTTTACAACTTCCCAACGGCTGGCTGACGGCGTTGAAACGGTTTGGTGAATATGGAATTAACCCTTGGCTATAACCCTTTATTTCTCCGAAGATGCTCTTCCATGGACATGTTTGTCTTATTCAACCTAATCCTGGAATTCTACCGTAAAGCTCGGTAATGCTCGTCACTTGGGTGAACTTGACCTCAGGTCATCCGGATGAGCGTGAGATACAAACGTCTTTAGTTGGGTTTTCATGCTCTTTACGTGGGTTACTTTGACACTGGTGGAATGTCACCAAAGAGATACATTTCATTCCGATCGAGCAGGGCACCGGAAACACTGAGAGATCAAATACGCTCCTCAAAACCATTTATGATGTCTGAATGGAACCCACATGCTGAAAAATCAAGCGGACTAAATGAGGTTTGCATCATTAAAATGTTCTGCATGGTCATGGAACAATTTCGGTTTCGTTAATTTATAATCAATAATAATGTCCTTTAGGTTTTTCTTTTTGGTGCCTGCAGAAGATACAGGAGATGTTTCCACTCGGGTATCTCGGAGGACGTTGACGATCTCCGCAGGGCTTCACTTCTTTCTCTGAGTAAAATATCTCCACTTTGAAACTTTAAACTCCTTTTTCTTACAAACATTTTGGATCTCCTCGCCCTCCGTGCACAACTTTTTCCATTGGAAGTTGGAGCTGTGTATATATATATTTTTTATTATTATTATTATTTAAAAGTAAGTGAAAACACTGAAGAGAAAGGGAACACATTCTGAACATTATCTAATTAAAGCCAGCTCTGTGTGATTTCCCCGTCTGCTGCGTTGTAGGGTGTGACTCTGGCACGACGCTGACCACCAGGATGGAAACATTAGATTGTGGTACTACCATAAGATTCCTTAAGACTACATGTGAAGATTTATTGTGTATGAAGTCTGTTATGTTGCCCGGGGTAAAAAAAAAAAGAAAAAAAAATGATATTATTTACTAACGTGGAAAAAGAAGCACCAGGAATCGGATTAAATCTCCAGCGTTTGATATTAAACAGAGTAATTCTCTAGCCGTCGATGCTGCAGAGGGAAAGAGTTTTTTAAGGCAAAAAAATGGGAGAATTTAAATATTATATGGAGAAAATGAAGGTGTTTGGAATAAAGGTTGAATGTTTGTTGCATGTGATTACGAGTGCTGTTACGGGGTACTGCGCTCCCCAACCTCATGTAATATCCAATGTAAATGTATCATTTAAGATGTAAGGAAGTTTAACTTTGCTAAGAGGTGGGTAGAAAGTGGAACAGCTGCCCAGCAGAGGTGGTAGAGGGTAATACAGTGAGGGGTATTAAACATGCATGGGATAGACATACTGCTCCTGAATCTAAGACGAGACCAACGACTGATTAAGGTTTGAGTCATTACAGCAGGAGAAACGGGCGACTAGACGGGGGCCGGATGGGGCCGATCTGCCGGCAGGTTATATATTTGTCATATGGTTCTTCTCGTGCCCCCTCGGTATTATGAAAGATGATAAGGTTTATTAGCTATGGCCCTCCTTGGCATTGCCTGGCTATGGGATTACAGACAACCTTTTCTCTAGTAACAGTAGCCAACTAGTCGTGGCTTGAAAGCTAAAGTTCCATGGCTATGTGATAATGTCTTCACCAGCCTAATATGCTTCTTCTACGGGGTTCCTTTTGCTATAAAAAGGCATTGACTTTGGCAACAAAGTTTCTCAAGTTCTTTTTGACCCAAGAATCTTTTCCGAGTCCATCTCATCTCATTATACTCCAGTAGGAAGCGATTTACTTCCCTTCCGTCTTCCCTGCACCCATCCCCGGTGCCACTCTCTGAGTCTTGGATTCCCACTTCCTTAACGTATCAAGTAAGGAGACCCAATCCGGCCAGCATTTGGCAGAATGTCCTCCCCACATTGTGGTTTGAACAGGGTGGTCTCTTTCGCCCCACATTAAACTCCGCTTTGGGAGGCATCTGAATTAGCTACGACCGTACTCTTCCAGTAGGGAGAAGTCCTGCGCTATAGGACGCAGCTCTAAGCGTCTAATTAAAACACACCACAGGATTATATATTTTGGGAAAAAGAGAAAAATAAAATAAACCAGCAGGTTGTCCATAAAACATGGACCCCACAGAATGTGTTATTGTGGAGCTATAATTAAACAAAACCCTGGAATGGACGTACATACAATGGCCTTACTGTCAGGAGCTTTGACAACGTTTCGCTTAGGAACGACGGAAAAAACAAACAAACAAACCAAAAAAAACCACTTAATTATTGGAAATTGGAAGGCTTGAAAGATTCCATGCAGAATCTGAGGAGTGTCCTCCGCTCGGTTCTGAAAGATCCAGATGTCCCGTTAGAAGTTCTGCAGAATTTTAATGGCCATCGGAATCTTTGCTTCCCTTTTCAGCTGGGAAAACCTGTGTGACGAATAACCTCCTGGTGCGGTGAGCTTCTTACGTAGCAGTGGCTCTAAAGGGTTAAGGGACGTTTAAATGGATCATATTTCTGTGATATAACCTCATTCCGTGGACTTGTTCTCCGTGGGATATAAATGAAGATTAGCAAACCGAGTTTCGCTACTTTGGTCTTTCGACAAATCTGAAATATTTTTCGCAAGCCGGGGGGATTGACTTTGGCGTTCCGTACACCTGCCAACAAATAAGAATGCTGAAACATATCAGATTCTAGTGAAAGAAGAAACAAAAAACAGCACTTCGGGGACTTCAAATGGCTTCTCGTTTCCTCCACGTTCCCTGGGATCATTTTTGCTGGCCGGTTATCCCCATTTTTGTCTCCGTAAAATGCAACTTTTTATTTTTGCTCTCAGAGAGACCGAAACGACCAGCATTCAGCGCGGGTTCGCTGTTAAATAAAACGAATAAAACAAATTATTTAATTAATAATGGGCACTTACCCATGTTATTGCCACCAACAGTCCATGATTTATCTGCACAGTCCTGGTACAAATGTACCAAGAGAGGAACGGTCAGCTTTGCATCTTTTAATTTATTAATTAATTGTATTAGATAATTTATTAATTAATTAATTGTATTAGATAATTTATTAATTCATTCATTGTATTAGATATATTATATTTTTAGAATAAAGCCGTGCCTATGCTCATCATTATGTAGCCAAATCGAAATGCAACGTCATTAAAAAGAAATGTGTTGTAGCTTGAAATATAAAGCTGAAAAAAACTTTTAATATTAAATCTGGATAATCCTTAACTAGACATGTTATTAATTTGACATTAGCTACGAAGGTCGGCCCAGACAACCTGCAAGGTCGTGAGATATCACTGGAACGGAAAGCTAGCAGAAATTATATAAATAGTACCGAAATGATACGTTCCTTCGAAGTGTCTCCCCCATCACGCCACCCCAATGTGCCTTAAAGGGGAATTTTGTTCATCACGCCTGTTACCAGCTGCAGTGATGATGAGACAAAGCGAGAGTGCGTGTGTGTGTGTATACATGTATGATTGCATGGTGTTAGAGTGAGTGTGTGTCAGTGGATGGTGTTGGAGAGTGTATGTATGTGTTAGTGTACGATGTTAGTGTGTATGTTAGTATATAATGTTAGTGAGAGTGTGCATGTGTTAGTGTATGGTGTATGTGTGAGTGTAGGTTGTTAGCATGTTACTGTGTGGTGTTAGAGTGTGTGTATGTTAGTGTATGGTGTTAGGATGAGTTTGTGTGTTAGTATTTGGTGTTAACGTTCATATGTGGGAGTTAGTGTGAGTACACGTGTATGATATTAGAATGTCAGGGGTGAGCCTAGGTTTACTGGTCCGAGGGAGATGAGGAACGTGATGTGTGCGTAAGGGTAGGGAGTCAGCATGAGTTTGCATGCTACTATGTGCATGTGTTTTAGTTATGGTGGGGGCTGAAGAAATAATGCAACCAGGTGCCACTAACTTTAGGCTCAGCCATGGTTTCTGTAAATGTTTTTGGAGCTTTTAGGGCTTTAGAACCCTGAGATCCCCTCATACCCGGCAAACATTCTGACCTCCTAGAAAAGAGGGGCATCAGGGGAGGAGAGGGGGGCATCAGGGGAGGAGAGGGGGGGCATCAGGGGAGGAGAGGGGGGCATCAGGGGAGGAGAGGGGGGGCATCAGGGTTTTCATGCTTACAGAGGGACGTTACTTAATAAACAGTTATTGTACTTTAGAGGTATGTAGCAAACAAATCTAATTAGGCTAAAACATGACTTAATTCTGCCGTTAAAAAACCACAAGATTCTCCACCCATCTTGGCCTGTAGTACGTTGTAAGTCCTTAAAAGTGAGATGATTCTATTATTGTTGCAGTTTTATCATCATTATTATAATTGTTCATTATTTCTTGGCAAGTAAAGTTATGAAGTATCATATTTGGATAACATTATAGGTTCTGTTATAAGCCACCCATTAAAAACCTCTGCTGAGTGCCTCATTTGGCTAAAGATGGCAGCATCTGCTATTAACTGATAATAAATGTAGCAATTTACTCATTTTTATTACTACTTTTATAATATAATGTTTTCAAGCAGATGCATATTAGCCATTCATATGAGGGGGGTGATATTACTGTATACAGCGTTGGGGGGGTTATATTACTGTATACAGCGCTGGGGGTTATATTACTGTATACAGCGCTGGGGGTTATATTACTGTATACAGCGCTGGGGGTTATTAATGTATACAGCGCTGGGGGTTATATTACTGTATACAGCGCTGGGGGCTATATTACTGTATACAGCGCTGGGGGGTTATATTACTGTATACAGCGCTGGGGGGGTTATATTACTGTATACAGCGCTGGGGGTTATATTACTGTATACAGCGCTGGGGGGTTATATTACTGTATACAGCGCTGGGGGGGTTATATTACTGTATACAGCGCTGGGGGTTATATTACTGTATACAGCGCTGGGGGTTATATTACTGTATACAGCGCTGGGGGTTATATTACTGTATACAGCACTGGGGGTTATATTACTGTATACAGCGCTGGGGGTTATATTACTGTATACAGCGCTGGGGGTTATTAATGTATACAGCGCTGGGGGTTATATTACTGTATACAGCGCTGGGGGTTATATTACTGTATACAGCGCTGGGGGTTATTAATGTATACAGCGCTGGGGGTTATATTACTGTATACAGCGCTGGGGGGTTATATTACTGTATACAGCACTAGGGTTTATACTCAAGGGAAAAAATCTCTTTAATGAAGGCCTTGTGCTCAGTAAGCATTTAGCAATAAAAGCTTGAATTTCTTGGTGTTCTTTTTCTGCATTTCTTCACAGTTGTGAAACAAAATTTCCCACTTCCTCCTTATATTCTCATTTATGAAAACATTATATAAATTAGAGGATTAAAAGGATTAAAAAAAAACCAAAATTGTTTACCTTGTGTGAAACCTTATAAAACTATTTTCCCTTTGTGAAGACCCTGGCTGGTTGACAGCCTATAAGGGACACTTTTCAGACTAAAATGAGCAAAATATTCCCAGAAACTGCATTTTATGTTTGTTTCTATAATGGTTTTGTCTATTTTTTTTTGTGTGAAATATGGATGTTCCCTTGGGAATTCCTGTGCACGAGGTGGGAACTTTTATGTTTGCTTTTTTGGCAAAAAAAAAAATGTACTCGACCCTAATAAAAATATCGTCCTTTCTCAGGGGCAGCCAAGAGCAGGCTTTGTCTTCCAGATGCACCACGGAGTAACTCATGGATTCCCAAAACAAACTCACAAATCCTTTCCTCTGAAACCTTTGCCTCCTGGACACCTTTATTTTAAAACTCAAAGTAATTTAGCAGACCTGAAAATTAGAAATTTGTTGACCAAATCTTTGGTTTTCTTTTGTGACTTTTTGCAACAGATGTTTGATACAAAAGTTACTCCATCAGCAATGCTATTTTCCCAGACAAAATAACACAGACACGGTTCTGTTTGATGGTAAGGAACCCGGGGGGGGGGGGTTTGGTATTGTTAATGGTAGAATATGGTGTCGGAATTCTTGCCATAAGAAGAAGTTTGTTGGTTAAACTAAAAAGATCTTTTGGGTAAGAGTAACCAACACGCTCAGTAACAATGTATCAGGCCACCACCTCTAGGCGAGCTGGTTTCGAGAGCTGTCTTGGCCAGTTCCTTTGGTGGGATGGAGACCGCACAAGAAAGAGGATAGCTTAATTGGTTGCTCCTCTTCACTTTGGGTCTTTATGTCTTCTCCTTGAGGAACACTAAGTATCAGAAAGCCATGTTTCCCTTGGCTTATGTGTGGACTTGGCATTATCTAGATGGCCGATTGTGCTACAGCCAGCTTGTCCCCTACTCAGAAGCCTTTGCTTACAAGAGTCACTTGTGTCTTCACAAGAAGTGTATGGGTGTATATATGTGATAAGCCCCCTATATTATATTTTTAAGGGTCCGATGTATAATAATAACACATTTAATGATAAACTCTTCACTTAAGAGCAGGCCTACTCCATGCATTAACACAGATCCACCACTATTATGTTAACCCACAAGGCGCTCGTGTGATTCTGTTGGGTGGTTTCGCATTCTCCGATGGTGCAGCCCTTCCAAGCTCCCAAAGAGTCTTTTCTGTTATAATATCTAAAGTTAAGTACCAAAACCCAATACGTCTGTCCAAGAAAACACACAAAAGGTCTGGACGCCATCCTAACTCTGGTGGATTCTTTTGAGGCCGTACGAGCAGCAAAGGTTTCCGAGGTCTGTGTGATTCCAGCGTGATTAAAAGCCCAGTCCTTTTACATGGCAAACAGATGAAAGCGAGGATTCTGATTCATTGATCAGGAAACAAGCGACGGAGGGTACAGGGTGGAAATTCCTTCCCGTTGCTGGACCAGCTGCACCGTCTTCACACAGCTGATCTCTTTAATGGTCTTGTTTGGCTCAGATACTGAAAGTTCTTCTGAAACAAATTGAAACTGCAGTTTTCCATCATTCTGGCCAAGTAAGGTCTGAGTCATCTCACCGGTGCTGAATGTCTCCCTCGATTAAGGATGAAATAATATGTGAAGCTGTGAAACCCTGAGGAGGAAAGAAGAAAAAAAACGTTTAGTGTAGCTAAGTCTTAACAGACGAGAATACATCGAAGGAAGAAAAAGGAGATTTCTAAGATTCAGCCGTTCGAAAAGAAAGCACGGAAAGAACAGGACCGGGTGTCCCAACGCGGACGTGCATATTCATCGCGAGGGTCTACCTGCTGTGTGTGTTTTACAGGATTAAAGTGAAGCGGGGTTTTAAAACCTAGTGCTTCCATTAAACCTTTACTTTTGCTCAACAAAAATCACGAAAAAAAACCCCACAATCCTACAGCGAGACCAAAAATCATCGTGAAATCCGGGAGCGTTTTCATAGAAACACACTTGCAAATGTAAGGAAAACCAACGCTAACAAAACACATATGGATGCAAAGGGAAAAAAAACATATATATATAAAATTCAGTTTATTGGAGTTGGAGAGAGATACCCAACTTCTTAAATTCAGAAGAATGGCTGAGATGGCCTCTCATAATACATAATTAAGATGACTTCATCTGGCCATAAATCACAATCCAGTATTGGGTAAAAAAACCTTCTTTATTAGGGCTGTAGAACCCTGAGTGAGGTCCTTTTCTCCTTCTGTACCTATATGTCCCCAACACACATTAATCTTAATTGTGAAATTATATATTGTAATTCCTAATGTTATTGTTATTTTCAAGGCTTTGCCCCAAATGAATACAATTACAGAATTGTGCAGCCCCCGTATGGACCATCTTATGGCCCCCCAAGTGCCCTCGCAACTCTTCAAGCCTCCATACCTCTTTGAGCTTAATATAAACATTTTTAGCACTTCATGGCCAACAGGCATTAATCACTTATCTATTATGTTTCCAACTAAGCCACACATTCTCTTTTTGTGTTACATTAATTCACCGCTCGTAACAATGTTGCGATGTTGACCCCATATCTCGATCCTCCTAGTAGAGAAAGCGGAGCTGTTACATACAGGAACTGTAGCCATGGACACTAAACATTACTTAAAACACAGTGAGGAGCACACAACCAACAAACACTTTGAGAGACACTCTAATGCCCCAGGGAGTCTCCTGAAGAAAGATACAGCTTGTGAAAAAATATACTTTAATAAGTAACTTATCTTTGGGAGAAGTTGCAGCTCCAGACCTGCAGAAGAACATCTTCTCAATGGTCATGTATTTTGCTCCACTGATTGGTTGCTTGAAACAGCCAATCAGGGGCAGAAAAACACTCCCATTGTGCACATGCGGGTCTAATTAGACTCCCTCTTCTGGGCAATCTCACTGAGACTGGTGCAGATTGGCAATGGGTATGAGTTTGCAGTGAAAATTTAAAGGGACCACTCAGCTTTCATCAAAGTGCATATTGTGGCTGGAGTGTCCCTTTAAAAAATGTATTTTGGGCTTCATAAAACTTATTTAAATAGCATTTTGTTCTTTAAAGGAAAAAAAGAAGAAAAGACATTGAGTGAATTAGCTAAAACCTCTGCTATTTTTAAAACACGGGGATTTAAATATAGCTGTGGCTTCTAGCGTTATATGCTAAACTATTACAGCTGCTTGGTGTGTGTCGGAGAGGAGCAGGGAGCCGTCGAGAAGGGGATCTGTGTCACCAGATGCTTCCTAAGGGCTGCAGAACACCATATTAACCGGTCTGTTATTTATATTCCATATAAACCTCAAAAGCAGATGAAAAACATAACATAAATGGGATTTTTTTTTTCGATCCAGTGACTGTTTAGGGGGAAAAAAATGAGGGATTAGTAGGTAAAGGGAAGAGATTCCCCACAGAAGTGGTAGAGGGTAATACAGTGAGGGGATTAAACATGCATGCATATAAAAATGATTTTATATATATCTGCTAACGAGCAAAACTTCCCCAGACCCGTTTCGTTAAAAACTAAAGCAAAACTTCTGCAACAAAGTATCAAGAAGAAGAGAACAAATCCCGGCCGTCATGTGTCTTCGCACTTAGCAAAACTATATATCCTGACTTGGAGATTAGAGTTTCGGTTTGTTCGCCGGTTGCTATGGAAACCAACGAGCGAAGCTTATGTTCGGCTGGTCTGTATGATTCTTCTATGCGGCTGCCAGCGCGCCGCCGTCTTCCGAGTTACAGAAAAGACGAGAATTAAATAAAGAAGGCGCACAATGATAAATGCAGGGGTTTCGAATGAGCGGGGATAATGAATAAACAGCGTGTCCCGGCTAAGGCCCTTAATGCGATCCAAGCTTTCATGACTTAAAGCAGAAGAACTCAATATTGAGGGTAAACACACAATGGCTGCAGAACATCAGAAAGCAATTACTAAAACAGATTCAAGCCGTTTCTCCGTGGCTGCCAGATCCACGAGTTTCATTATCAGGTTGCTCAGAAACAGAACACCGCCGAGGTTCTTTCTTAAAAGAGCGAGAAGCACCGGGAGCGGAAACCAAACGGCTGAACATTTCCACTCACCGGCCTTACCATGCGCTGTGGAGGGCCGGACCCCAAAGAAGGACTAAGCTGGCCCTATATCATGTATAACGTTTAACGGGCGACAAGAAAACTATTCGAAGCTCATGTAGGGATGGGTGATGTTTACCGGAATTAGATGTTAGAAAGGAATATGAAATAGGTTACGCGTTTCATAAATGTTTGAAAGAATTTATCAATCTATCAAAGATGGGGAAAGGAAATTGCCCCTTAATTATACAATTGCTAATGTTTTCCTGAACGCTTGTTTCTTGAAAAGTCAAGTCATTCCCGCCATGAAGGGGTTGTCTTATTCATTTATTTTGTTAACCCTAAGTCACTGTGGATACTTTTCTTGCAGATGGTTTGATCTCTCCTGCCAAGTGTACCATAAATGTAAAATATAGTATATAAAATATATTTTATAATAATTGCGGATAGCTCAGAACTTGTCTCTTCATTGAGGTGAACTCAAGTGCCAACTCGACTCCTGTCAAGTGCCAACTCACAGTGAGTTCTTAACAAAAAGCACAGAAATGTATCTATTTATTGAAATTCACCTTGCGTGGAGCTGATGGTGAGCAGGTAGAGTTGAAAAGAGGCTCCAATTCAAGTTCTCAGGAGGACGCGTTCTGATCCAAAACACCATTAAACTCGATAGAATTGATAGATTTGATGATCAGTTTGACCACCATTGGATTGCCGAATCACTCGACCGTTCCATCTGGATTCAACCAACTTGATAGCCTCAAAGTTGAACTGAGCAGGAACTCGAAGGCTACTCAGCAGAGCTTTGAGAAGACTTGTATCGTCCGCATGATAGGACTGGACTGCCCAGGTTTTTTTTTTGTGAATGGAGGACTTGCCGAGGGAGTTGGCCTAACTTAATGTGGCATAAAATAAATCGAGTTACCTGTGTCAGCAATACACGTCATGGCAGTTCTGGATATTACCTGTTTCTTGGAAGGATTTCTCGCTATAATTCAAGATATATCCGCATTTGCAGAAAAAAGGCTTCCGCTGTTCCCAAATTGTAGGTAATCCAAAACCTTGTAGAACACTCATGGCGATCCACTTACGGTTTCTGAAACACACGATTTATCAGGCGGAAGAGAGGTCAGGTCTTTGAACTTCACAACGTACCGCGTGACTTCATCTGAAAAAATACTTAGCTGAGTTCATTTCGCTTTATTGTTTAGCGAATGTTTGGCAATTCTGTGAAAATAGACGAACCCAATGTTTCCTTCTCGCGTAGCGCGGGGCACAGATGGAATGATGGTTAATTTATTTTTATTTCTTATTATTAAAAACTGAGTTTCCCATGGTAACAGAAGAGACGGAGATTCAAAGTTAGCAAAGAGATAATAGTGTGAGGGGCAGCGCAGTAATGTAGTTGATAAAAGGGAAATTAATTTCGATTATAATTTAAAAAATGAAGCCTTCACCTTCTTCTAGACTACAATTCATCCATCATCCATATCACAGCTTGCGTGAGACTGGCCACCACTCTTAGGAGCTTTTTCCATTAGCGCAACTCAAATTAAGTCACCTGTATTCAAGCAGGGACTTCAATGTGAGAAGAGCATGCCCAGATATCATTTAATGGGAGGATGGAGTCACCTTCAGACTGTATTACAAGGTGTGTCAATACCCTGTAACTGGGTTTTATGGCATCGGCATGAAATAGTCATCGGCAACATTGTGACAACAATACAGCAATACAACATTAGGCTTGATAAGATGGTTTTCGGTGATAATTAGGCAAATACTTGTGAAATGTTGGAAGGACAAAGCCCTGTTTTGATTGATTCCATGTTTTATACGTCTCTTCTACTAGGATTGCCCAGAGGGAAGTATAAAAATAAAACTTCCTTCTTCTGAAGCCATGCGTCTCAGTATTGTTGCTTATAATGGCCAAGAGTGGGACATCAATGTGACCGGGAAGGAGTCATTTCTGATCCTATGCTCCAGCCCCTTTCCTCTAACGCCCTTGAGTTAAAATTCCAAGATAAAGGTCCATAAAGTGTATGAAGTTCTAAAAAATAAGCAGTTACCAAGGAAACCAATGGAATCTTCCCGCACATAATAAGTTGACCTGCACTGTCAGAAACTCCAAAGGTATGGACATCGCCTTTCCACCACCTAACGGAACCAGCGCCTTCCTGGTGCCTAACTTGACTCTTTGGACGGGAAGGATGGGATTTAGTGGGTGAGAATTAGATAAAAATGTCCAAAACCCTTTTTTATTTACCTTTACCCCGCTCTACAGACACTCGTGCCTCCTACATGGTTTTTTCTTTGGTGTGTTTTAGCGTTATTTTCAGACGTGTCCTTCGCATTCCTCTATCCATCGCTTCAACCTCACTTACACTTTCTCTTCCGACCTTTTTCTTAGTAAGACTGAGAATGAAAAGAATGTGAAAAATGTGTGTTTCCTAGAACCAGTTAGGACCATTAGTGATACATGGTGTTGTTCTGCAATTACTATGCCATATAAAAATACCTGAAGTTAACTGCTGATAAAAGGCAATAGGTGCTTAAGGTTTTTGAAAACATCCAATAATATATATATATATACTGTAGATTATTCCAGAAAACTGTAAACACTGCCCTTAATTCCTATAAAAGAACAGGAGGAACTTTCTTAGTAATTCGTAAGCGTTACAATGTCCCCCCTGCCCAGCTGGCCAAAGTATCTCTACCAGATATGGCTTATCTCGAAGCAGGGGGTAATTATTTAGTAAACTAAGGGTATGTTAGACCTGTTAGACATACCTGGAAATTCTTACCTCATTGATTCAGAAGAACTTTCATTCTGGAGAGAAAAAACATTTTCATGTGGCCCATCTTTAGGACCATTTGGTTGCTACTATTAGCGACTCAGTACAAATCTGTGTGATGGAGTATTAAAGGGTTAATGAGTCAAGCCATGTCGGTTTATGGATGTAAATGAGGATATGGCCTACTGTTTCCTACCAGTCAGTTAGTAGGACACTAACTTCATATATTCCACCGGTTGGCCACTTTTGGTGGTTAAATTATCTTTTTCTAGCCTGGACACAAGGCCGCGCAGGGCTCCGTTGGAGAATGTAACTGGATAGCACGTCAATGGCATCAGGATCATGGAATATAAGAGGCCATTGATAGAATTCTGATTCTTAAGCCTTTTGTTTATAAACATGGAAAGACCATAAAACATTTTGTCCTAAGGGTTCAGGGCAGTGGGAATGGAGCCCTCGTGACGTGGCCGCCGATGTATAGCCGTCATTTCATTCATGTGCAAATCTCACAGCTTCTGGACACATCTGCACGCAGCTGACACAACATTACGGTGACGGCCCGGGGGAATTCACTCATCCTGCTCCGGCAACGCTGGTAAAACGTTTCATGTTTGTGCGGCCAGACGTTCCTCCGGCGTCTCTGGAGCTGACGATGTTTAACCATTTCTTCTTCTGAGGCTTGTATGGAATCGCTGGACGCTCTCGCCTTCCGTCCTTCAAGAGTAGAACGTATTAGGGGTGTAATTACAAAAAATCAGGGGATCAAGCCCTGACTGTCCATATGGCACACGTGCGACCGCGCGTATCCAGGTGTTGGTTGCACCGACGTCACCAGGGAGCCGCCAGCCGTAAGGTGCCAGAGCCTGTAGGCCGTTGCCAGTCTGGCCCAGCGGGGCCATTATTATTGTCTCCACACTGACAGATACAACGTAACGGTGCTTGTAACAAGCAAGCATTCTGTGCTCCTAGAAAACAGGGAGATAATGAGAGGGACATAGAGATTTGGGTCCCAAAGGGAAAACTAATGCGAATAAACACAGCTCTATTGTACCTTACCAATAAAAATATTTTTAAATGTTTTTTATTATTATATTTTTTTTTTACTTTTTTTATATTTATATATTTTTTTTTTACTTTATTTTTATTTTATTCTACTTGTATCTTTTTATGGGACAGCTCTTGACTTATTTTATGAAAAGATCACTCATGGCCATAGCTGGGAACTCTCTGGGTTTAACCCAGAGACTCCGGGAAAAGTGACGCTTTTCCGGGTCTCCGGGTCGCCACCAGGAAACTCTGGGTCGCCCGATGACATCATCGAAAATGCCCAATGACGTCAGTACATCAAGCTGCAGAATCAATTGTAGACGTCAATATCAGCTCCCATGTGGCCACCTCACGATGCATTGAAGCATATGACATCATATCTTAGTATTCTGCATCAATGCATCACTACTTAGTGAATAGATCCTTTTCGACTCCAGGACTAAATACAAAGGCATTTAAAAATAGTAACTGTCTCAGTTATGAATTAAAATGTCTTCAGGTGTCGCAGTTACTCATTAAAAAGTTATTACTGGATCATTCGATGTATTTCTCACAGATAATTACATTTTTTAATATAGTAATTTATTGCATTAAAACCTAATTATTTCTGGGAAATAAATAGAAAGAATCGTGTTATTAGAAAGAATGCCAGACCAGATACATTCTTGCGCAGCCACATTTCCAAGAATGCTTCTTCAGGCACCAAGATTCTTCTGTATCAAAGAGCGGAATGTATGCGAACCTGCGCGAGAAATATTCGCCATTGGCAGTCATCAACAATGGGTTCATTAAAAAAAAAAATAACAAGAAAAGGCATAAAACCTGACTGATTTTTGGAAATCTGTCTCGGCAAAAAAGGGCTTGGATTGTGACATCTCCTCCACTGGCTTTGGCTCACTTAACTCCTTAAATGCCACAAGAAAAGAGAGGTGTAACTTAATTTATTTGAAGGACAACTAATCATATATTAGCTAGAGTGTTAAAACTAGATGGGCTTTTGACCTATAATTTATATTTTTTAAAATAGGGCACTCAAATATCTGGATTTTTACAGCGTCAGCGATTTTGGCCGCTCAGGATATTGGATCAGACGGCTTGGATATACTCTATGAGGACAAAAGTATTTGGACACCTGACCATTACACCAACAGGGACTTTGATGACATCTAAATACATAGACATTAATATGTAGTTGGTCCCCCCTTTGCAGCTATAACGGCTTCCGCTCTTCTGGGAAGGATTTCCACAAGATTTTGGGGAGTTCCTGTGGGATTTTTGCCCATTCATCCAGTAGAGCGTTTGTGAGGTGAGGCGCTGATGTTGGATGAGACTCCCGGCTCGCAATCTCCGATCCGGTTCATCCCAGAGGTGTTGGATGGGGTTGAGGTCGGGGCTCTGTGCGGCCGGTCAGGTTCTTCCCCAACAAACTCATCCAACCCATGTCTTTATGGAGCTTGTTTTGTGCGCCGGGCGCAGTCATTGGGAATAGAAAAAGGTTTTCCGCAAACTGTTCCCACAAAGTTAGAAGTAGAGCATTGTCCAAAATGTCTCGGAGTGCTGAAACATTAAGATTTTCCTTCGCTGGATGTAAGTGGCCCAAACCCTGATTTCAATAATTAAGAGGTTTAACCCCTAAACTTTGCAGATTTTAGAATAATTTAATGTGTAGAGAATTCAGAAAACTAATGTCAGAAATATTTACAAAATGGAACGACTAAACGGCTAAAGAGCTGGGAAACATAAATCTGAATATAAAATGATTTTTTTCAATATGAAAGAACGTTAGATTTTAGTACTTTACTTTTTTTTTCTCTGAGCTTTCATACAGGTGCCATTGTTGGTTAATGTTCCACCTGCGCTAGAAGAATTCCAGAACTCAGAAGAATGAAACGCTGGCACCAAAGGGAGTCGTAATTACCTGCCCGTGCATGATTGTAAGGCCGTCAGAATGTTCGGGAGAATTCTTTCTCTCTCCAAGACAATGGTTCCATAGAGCGCGTTCCACCTACAGCTGTACGGCTGCTCAAATTCAAGGCCTACCCGTTCCCAAAACCCCTACGTGCCAAGAGGTCACGGCATCCAAGGTGAAAAGAGCCAACGGAACATAAAAACAAAAGACAAAGGAATACGTTAACCTGCTTGACCTGTGGAGGAAGTTGCGCCCTATGACTTATAAGCTTATAGCGTCGGCTTTACATTCTCCGAGGCCTTTGCTCCAAGCTCTGAAACATTTTAAACAAAGAGGAGAGATTAACTCTTACACGACTTCCAATTTTAAGGACCTCGTTCAGTCGATGATACGGGTGGGTAATTAAAGAGACACATTTAAGGGATCTTCTTTGGGCTCGTTCTCTTGGGCTTCCCATTAATTTCCCTGTATCCATTTAATTCTTTGCAAGCAACGAGTTGATGTTACCCCTTATGACAGCAGAGGAAGCGTCAGCTTCGACTTTAGGAAGAGTAGGCATGTGCCTAGCGGTGCCAGAGATGCGGCTATTTGGTATTTATGTTTGAATATATCATGTTTTTTTTTTTATTGTACAAATGGGGCATCTTAAATATAACCGAGACCTTGGATATTGCCCCTTGAGCTTCCGTCCTATTATGTCTTATTGTCAGATAGAATCAGTCGACGCGGCAGGTGCAAGGTTATTGGAAAACTCATAGAATCCCTTCAACGTTTATCCTCCCCAACCACACGATACGCCAACAAACATATGCTGTTACCCTTTCTAACAAACTATAGGTTTCTTTTTAACTTTCCACGAAGTGTCCAGAGCAGTGATAGACGATCGCACACAAAGCTGTCACCTGTTGCCACGGATTTGATGGCGAGAGATACCCCGATATCATTGACATTTAAATTAATCAAGAAATGTGCTCCGTTTCCTCACGCTCTAAAAGCATGTGTCCATTTGTAAGGATTCACTTCTAATCCGCTGCCATTAAAGCCGGCGTTGAGGCGGCGGACCCATCTCCGGACCCTCTCTGCCCAGCTGGGTTGGTGAAGATTGAGATCGAGCGCACTTGTCTTGTTATTCGAGTCGATAAAACTGTAGGAATGAGCAGCTTAAATGATCCAGAGACGGAGAAGTGAACTTACTGAAAGATGGCTTTCCAAGAAGCCCATAAAGAACTCTACATCACTATGGGACGAGTAAACACGACGTCCGGATGCTAAAACTCTCATCCACTTATTGTAACATGAGGCCAAATTCCCTGAACTATTGTATGATGGGCAGGGAGTCTTATTAACCGGTTAAGGTCTGAAGGTGGTGACAATTAAGAATTCGGAGCCGAGGATGTGGAGTTATTGCAATGGAAACCAATGGCATGACCCTGCTGCTCCATATTTAACACTATGTCCTAGTATTACGTTTCCTGATACCCTACGTACGTAGTCTTTGGATGGCGTTGGTGTTGAATCTTCATGGTGGGCTATTACCATACCTGGGGACTCTTTGCGTTTGGCCTGGAGAACGCTGGTAAAATCCCCCCAAATCACGTTATTCTGCGAAGTATACTCTGTAACCTGACATGGAGCAGCCATAGGATTACAAAGTACTTTTTACTCTTCAATAACTTTACCTCTGAGTAAGTTTTTCTCCCCAGGCTCTCCTCTGCTCGTTTCTGAGCCCCACCATCCCATCTGCATCCCGGCGCTCAGAATTCTTTTTTTTTTTTCTTCCCGTAGAAACTAAATTGAATGATTAAGGATGACAACTTAAAGTCATATTTGGCCCAAAAGCACCGGTGAATCATTGTTCTGCTTGTCGAATCCAGAATAAAGACCAAGAATTCGGTTCATTTGGGAAGCACAAACATAGCTTATTTTCCTCTCTATTAGTGCTCCGTGTAAAAAAAAAAGGTTCTATTTTTAATGAAAACAGCTCAAATTCTATTGTATTCAAAGCACATTTAGAGGGATTAGGAAAATGGAAGCCTTTGGAAAGAAAACTCAGCCATGAATTTGTTGTATGGTGTATATATATATATATATATATATATATATATATATATAATGGGGTATTGTTAGTTAAGTTTGTGTCAAGAAATAATTCCTTATTGTCTATACATGGTGTCAGCTGACATGTATTGGCCCTTTATAATGTGGAGTCAAATCAAAGAGTTATTTTTTGTATTATTGTTATTATTATTATTATTATTATTATTATTATTATTAAATGGTATCTGGGGAAAAAAAGGGAGAAGGAGGATGGCGAGGATGCGATTTGATTCTAAATGCCTGTCAGTTCTCAAAACGCTTGATTTCCAGACTGATTTTCCAAAATGCATCATCATGAGCTCATTTCTGCTGTTTTTCATTTAAAAAAATAATAAATAATAACAATAAAAGTGGTTGTTGCCTCATGTCTTTAATTAACTATTCCGAATCCTATACAACAGCTATTCCAAAGAAAAACAAAATTATTATTATTATTATGATCTTTTATTTATATAGCCCCGTCATTCCCGCAGCACTTCTTACAGTCCATACATTCAAAGGGTCTGACAGAACTAGAACTTTAAGTAAAAAAGGATTTGGAAAAAGCATGAAATTTGACACAAATTGATATTTATGGCAGCAAAAAAAATTGTCCCTGAAACTCCATGTCAATGTTGTTGGTACATAACAGATGATGGTACGTTTGAGATGAAGACCAAGAGTACCAACAGAAGACCAGGAAAGCCTAATAGTCCCTATGGCAAAAGGGAATTTTGGGGCACCCCTTGTTCCCCAGGTTAGGCTCATGTAAGGCCATATAGGTCATGAAGGTCATGAAGCCAATTCCCATCCAACTTGGGCAAATTAAGTTTGAATTTCGGAAAGTAATTTTGTTATTAAAATTAGTTATTTTTAATCAATCAAAATTATTGTTTTGGACTTACTTGATTTAAAAGTAATTTTAAAGACTATTTACCTGATTCCTCTTCAAGGGTGGGCACCAACATAACTCATGGTGGACATTCACAGTGGTCTCTGGTGGACAATTTAATGACGTTCCCTGGACACTTTGCTGATCCCTGTTCCTCTTCTGACATAGCCTCCTCCTCTGCTTGCCCACCCTTAGAAAGGCTAAACAAACATCTACCACCAAAGAGGGACAGATATTTAACGATAGTTAACTTAATTGTCAGGAAGAGCCATCCAGATCCCGAGAACATGAAGTCCAAGTGGTGGCTCCCAGTGTTAGGTAGATCTCTATAGTTTTTTTCTGTCTTTTAAAAATGTGTCATATGATTGAGCCGGTCCTGTTAAGTTGATTTGTAACCTAAAAACATGTGAAATGGGAGGCAGAAAAGCCTCACGCTGTCTGGCCCATTATTTTTTTCATGAGGTTCCAAAGACCACGTAATAGAACCTTTGGTTGGCAACTGACTGAGAAGTTGCGCTGGATTAAATGTTATGGGATGCTGTGGATCTTACTTGAAAGCCGTTCAGAATCCGAGGTTTAGTTTTTATTAAGTTCTCGTAACGTACTGACCCTTATCTTACATATTCAAGTTTTCATAAGGAACTTGAAAGAAACTCTCATCTATCGTAGCAAGTTCTTGGGAGAGATTCCTCGATGGAATAGATCTGAGGGGTGGCTTTTACGAGCTGCTCGTTCGATTGGCTTGGACGGGAATTTTAGACTTGGACCAGGATTGCGCTTCCTTGTTCATAGAAATTATTTGGCATCATTCCTCGATGGGACACGTTGTACATTGAATGTTTTTCAAAGAAACTGAAACGGCTTACCTAGAAACCTTTCCTTTAGGCTGTGTTTAGTTAATATTTTTTGTAATCAGTCATGTGGATGGAGTAAGGGTGGCCTGGATCCCAATAGCTTTAAGCATACTTTGCGCCAAATAACTTAAAATTCTCTCTAAACTATTATTGTACAGCATAAGGCCAAAAACTTTGAGTAGCGTTCATTGGCCGCCGGCCACTTCGACGTTCAAAGCTTCATTATGCCTCTTTATCGGAGCCTTAAACAAATTATTATTTATTTATTTATTATTATAATTATCTTTTATTTATATGGCATCAACAATTTCTGCAGCTCTTCTCATAGTCCATACGTTCAAAGGGTCTGACAAAAGTAGAACTGACAGACTAAGAAGACCCGATACATTCGTTAAAGGGGGGCCTCCTCTCAGGCTTACAATCTAGGGATGGAACGACAAGGTACCACCATGGCCAGACGTTCTCCTACAACATTCCCTTTCCCTGTGAGATTTTGGGCAACCAACAAGGCTCAACTATGGTCAAAAAAAGCCAGTGAGACTCCTCAGGTCAAGATCAGATAGTCATTTAGTCCTCAGGTCAAGGTCAAAGTCATTTTTGAGACACAGGAAATCGAAAATTGCATTTTGACCACCAAGTCATCAGCACAGGAGTCAAAAAGCAGGTCAAGATCAATGAAAAAGGTCAAGTGAACAGATGAACCACACAATAGCCATTAAACTTAAAACTGAAATTGTCACCGTTAAAGTCAGGGCCACATTCACAAATTACCAAGTAAGACCTGAACTCAGAAACTGTCCACTTGAAGGCCAGCTGGCAACCCTACAAGTTAAAAGGTAAACTTGTGAGAACCAAGGTGCGGATACAAGAACACAAGACGTGAAAACGTTAGATGGCAATGATGGAGTGCATGAAACAAAAGGAGTTGGTGGCAAAAGGACACCCTTGTCCACCCTCTGTTTTTTTCTGATCATGTAAAGTCTCACCTTAGCAAAGGCCACCAAGATCTAAGACCAGTAAATTTCACCTGAGCAAGGTACCTCATTTGGCTACAGAGATCCTGGGATTCTTTGTAGTCTTCTTGATCATTGAACATACTTTCTAATTTCTTGATGGTCATCTTGGTGACTATTACTGTAATTTAATAAAAAACGGTCAGCTCTATCTCATTATTTTTCTGGAAAATAAGGTTCTGGAGCCACCATATACTTTAATGGCTTCCAACTACCAACATGCAGTCCAACCCCTGGCGGTAATCCTTACTTCATCATTCTGATAATCAGCAGTTTGATGTCATTTTCTTTTTCGGATACTTTTGTAAAGATGCAACTTTGGGTTAATTTATCATACTTTCCTTAAATCTGTACGTTACGTAAAGAAACGTCAAATTTTTCAATCAATTTAGTTGGACAAAAACCACTTAAAAAATCTGATTCAAACAGTGGCCCTATAAAACGTTTCGTGTCTTTAAATCTACTTATAATAACACAAATATTTATAGATTTTCTTTCACATCCTGTCTATCGGCATTATTTAAAACAATTCATAAAACTTTGGTGGTAACGTTTTTGTGACAGTTCCAAGGATCAGCATATCCCCCCCCCTCCGTCCGTGGAATTAAAAGGCCGCTAACCTAACAGATTTTTTTCCTTGGCCTAGAACACATTACCAGAGCTTTGATGACAGATGTTTTCTCGGTCTTCAAATGGACATTATTCATCTCCTGCATGCAGGTTTTCGCCCTGTAAGGCTGTGCTAACATATGTGATCACCCTATTTCTCTTTAAGGGAATGGAGATGAAGCTACAGAAGCCATAAAGGTCCAGTTATATGTTTAAATGCAGCAGTGGAACAGCCTCCCAGCAGAGGTGGTAGAGGGTAATACAGTGAGGGGTATTAAACATGCGCGGGATAGACATACGGCTCCTGAATCTAAGACAAGACCAACGACTGATTAAGGCTTGAGTCTTTACAGCAGGAGAAACAAATAGTTAATTTTAGTCTTGCTCAGTTAGTTAATTAGTTAATTAGTTAGTACAGGATGGGCTATAAAGTGGGACCCAATCTCTTGTTACTTGGTCTAATGCCAGGCCCTATACCAATCATTAACATCTTAGATAAAAATATATGTTTTTATTGTTTTGCTTTTTTTATTTTACTATTTTTCTTGATAAATTTCCAAATATCCCAATAAAAAATTCAATTATATTAAGAATATCAGACAAAATACCTTTTTTTTAAATGTATTAAATTAATTTCACGTGTTTGTTTTATTATATTGCTGTACATATTTTTTAAATGTTTTCGTTATCCGGTAGTTCCACATCGATGATACATCGCGTTCTCGGCGTTGGGCTGCCTATTTTACAAGCTTGGCTCGTTTGAAGTGTATTATATCACATCTCTGACCTTTGTAAATGATACTTGAATATTTTAGAACAATACATTTTGCCCAAACATTACCTCACCCCAAGGGAAGCCTTTGTGAGCTGTTACATTTTTACACTCCCGATACAGGATTCCTCAACGCTAAGCGGTAATTATATCCCACGCACGAAGGTCGGTTTCTCCGTAATTGCATCTTCCCAGCGGAGAAACGAACCCTGCGCGTTCTATGTAGGACAATAACGTCAGCGCGAGCAGGGTGTGCCATCTCTGGAACGTGGTTGAATGCTCAATGGACTCTCTTCGGCGGGCTCTGCCTCATGGCTTAAACATTTGTTGGAATGGTAGCATCAAAGATTGGTGTTTCCATAAAACGCACACAGATGATCTCATCATTACAAGAGTTTACTTTTACTTTTTCCGTCTCTTTCTTTCTACTCTGTGCTAGGGTCGCATATGGTACCTTTTATCTTCAATTCGGGGATTTTTTTATTTTTTTTTCCTTTGCATGCGACTGTAAGGAGTTTACGCAAGTTGGCTTAAAACTCGCATGCCCTCGTCTACAACTCGCAAAATTCCACTATTAAAAAAAAATAGGCTAATCGTAGTAAATTAAAAAAAAATGGGGACCCAGGCCCAACTTTTAACCCTTTCCCTCCACCCCCCTGTGCTGTTAGTTGGAGGGGTTAACACAAACGCATTCAAATACGTATAAATGTATAGCAGGGGAGAGAAAGAGAAGATGGGTTTGTTGCGTGCATCATTTCTATGTCTGCTCAATGATGTATGAAATGATAATTATAGAACTGGTACCATTATGGGAAAGTCTATAAAGGTCTTGCAATGCAGCTGTGATACAGTTACCACCTGCGCACCTTGAGAAAAAAAAGGAGAGTCGATTCGACATCTGTTTCAATATAAAACACTATTATTTAAAGGTTTTGTGCAGATGATCTGTAAAAAGTTCAACATGTTTAGAGTTAGAATCGCGTATGTAAAGCTGCAGCAAACTGAGAACAAAGACACATAATGGGGCATTTTTTGTTTGATGTCGGAATGAGTTTTCTACACTGAGCTGAAACAAAAACGGTGCATTTGAGCCCAAGACTGTTTTTCAGTTATTTATCATCCAGATAATGCACTGGATGGAGATGTGGAGATAAAATGCAAAATTAAGCAAAATTATCCCTCTTTTTAAGTTTTCATTTCAGGGACATGAACTCCGGGCTCTTTTTCCCAGTAGTAAGCATTCTATAGAGCCAGGAGGAATAACATATGCTGAGTTGTGGTTAAAAGGGAATTTTCACATCTTAGATAAAACCATATCTGAATCTATAGCCGAAAAACAATCCAACAATTGTCCTATTTTTATATTTATTTAATGCACTATTTTTATGTCATATAGATTTGGCGGCTCCCGCATACAGTGCTGTATATTATATTAATACTTAAGAAATGTACAAAATAATTTGATTAATATGTTTGCTGTACAAATACAACTGCTCAAAACTTTGGGGGCACTCAGAATTTCTGACTGTAACATAATTGCAAAAGGGTTTTTCTAACCATCAATTAGCCTTTTAAACTTAAACTTGGATCAGCGAACACAACGTGCCATTGGAACACAGGAGTGATGGGAGTGAGAAAGGGCCATTGGAACACAGGCGTGATGGGAGTGATAAAGGGCCATTGGAACACAGGAGTGATGGGAGTGATAAAGGGCCATTGGAACCCAGGAGTGATGGGAGTGATGAAGGGCCATTGGAACACAGGAGTGATGGGAGTGATAAAGGGCCATTGGAACACAGGAGTGTTGGGAGTGATAAAGGGCCATTGGAACACAGGAGTAATGGGAGTGATAAAGAGCCATTGGAACACAGGAGTGATGGGAGGGATAAAGGGCCATTGGAACACAGGAGTGATGGGAGTGATAAAGGGCCATTGGAACACAGGAGTGATGGGAGTGATAAAGGGCCATTGGGACACAGGAGTGATGGGAGTGATAAAGGGCCATTGGAACACAGGGGTGATGGGAGGGATAAAGGGCCATTGGAGCACAGGAGTGATGGGAGTGATAAAGGGCCATTGGAACACAGGAGTGATGGGAGTGATAAAGGGCCATTGGAACACAGGAGTGATGGGAGTGATAAAGGGCCATTGGAACACAGGAGTGATGGGAGTGATAAAGGGCCATTGGAACACAGGAGTGATGGGAGTGATAAAGGGCCTCTGTACGCCTCTGAAGAGATTCTATTAAAAATTTGCTGTTTTCTGCTACAATAGTCATTTACAACATTAACCCCGTCTGCTGATATAAGGGGGGTAAAATAATACTTCAGTTGATGGTATTAGGGATAGGGGGTCTCTTACGGGGGTAATAATGAGCTGTATCTAGTTAATTTAACCTGCATAGAGGTTAGATAGCCATAGAATGTTCATAAATTGTATAAAGTACATGCACTCGCCAGCGATACTGTATATAACTATATTATTATATTTAGGACATTATACTCGGAGTGACTTTCTCTTTCCTCACAAACCTTCTCTGTACTTTGACTCAATGGCTCGCAGACATCTCTTACCAAATGGATACCAAAGTATACGTTTCTCGCAATACGTCTGCGATAATCAGGACAAAGACCTTTATTCTTCGCAAAAGCTTTTAGCAGCGGAAGGGTTAAGAGTCTGACTTGCCCGATTCTGTATCAGATATTATGGAGACTGACTTCACCTGGCCAAAGTGGAGATTAACATTCGGCTCCCGCTGAATAAAAGCCCTTCTGTTGGCTGCGGCCCCCCCAGCTCATGTAAAGCCGCATCAGAAAGTAAAAACAGTTCAGTAATTATGCCGTTAACATGATCCCCCGTAATGTGCATTAATGCCCGGTGTGCGCGGCCAGGGCTGAAAGATTCCGAGGAGTGTGGAAATTGAGATTATAGCGGTGTGTAATTCGTTTGCGCTGCAGCTGTGGGGTTATTTAGCAAATACAACTCATGTAAGTCAAATTCCTTTGTGAACTTTTATCTAACCCCAAGCTCAGTATCAACCCTTAAAATTCCAGAAAGGCTTCTAGAAAAAGACCGCCATTAGTTATATAAAAAAAAGAAAGGCTGGGTTTAAATATCATGACCCACTAATCGTCGGAGGTCCTATTGTCTACAAGCCAAATATTCTGTGTTTTTTGTACCTCCTTGAGTCCAAAATGTATCTTTTCTATCCCGATGTCCCTGATCTCATGGTTCCACAGCAATACAACTCATAGCCATCAATATAATTATTTAGTCTGCTTACGTATATTCTATATATTGTTCTATGTAAAAAAAAAATCAAGCAAATTAAAAAAACAGATGCTATCGATCACGCAGAGCTGACAACATAGAGAAATAATCCATAAGGATACATTTTTACATTTGCAGCACTTTTTGTACCGTATTGGCCGTGTCCTATTATTGGCTGCACCCCTAAAGTTTGAAATTAGCTTAAAGAAAATATAATTTAAAAAAAGAAAACACAAACTGTATTTTCTCTCTCTCCCGTGGTCTCTCACAGTCTCACTCTCTTTTGCTCTCTCTTAACGTCCCCCTACCTTATTTGCTGTCTTCTGCTTGACCTTGTGTGTTCAGTCTTGACTCCTGGCGCACTTCCGCAAAAGGGCGGAGCTTCCAGGCACACCTGCTCGCCTGATTGGAGGAACAGGGAACAGGCTCTTTTGCTGAAGTACCCTGAGAAGACAGAATATTGTAGGCTGATTTGAAGAGAATGAGAGGAGCAAAAATCAAGTGCGCCGGGAAGCTCCGCCCTTTTGCGGAAGTGCGCCGGGAGTCAAGACAGAAGACAGAAGACTGAAGAAAGAAGACAGAACAAGAAGATACAAGAGACGAATCAGAGCCGTGTGAAAGGAGACAGGGGCACGGAAGAGGTCTGCGGATAAGGAAGGGGGACACTGAAAATCTCTAAACCACGATTAGGGCCGCAGTCCTAATTTAAATATTTAAATTAGGAGGAAAAAGGTGGGGCCTATAATCGGGACAATATGGTAATTATCCTGAAGTAGACCTAGTCATCCGCACATTTATGGTCTAGTCGACCAGGATCTCCATCCACTGATGATGTCATGCGCGGGAATTATCATGTATGTGCCAATGATTGCCGTATGCTCTTGTTTGATACCGTGAAGAGTTCTGGAACATGAAGTCTTACATAGAACACTTTTATTTGCTGCTATAATAAAGCAAAGCGCTCCATGTTTTCAGCCCTTGGTTACCCAGGGTTCAGTGCTCTTCTTCAATTAATACTCTCCTGCCTTTTTTTTAGATTCTGGTCACATTGTTCTATTCTGTCGTTTCTTAACTGACCCCATCCTTGAGAATACGTAAATAGAACCTTTGACTGGAATCCGAGTTCCGCCAAATTCCAGCAACCTTACTGGTTTCCGAGTAGCGGTTAAACGTAACATCATTTTTTGCACACTTGCTCCTTGTTTTTTTTTTTGTTTTTTTTTTTATTAATATGGAAAAAAAAAAAGATTACCTCAGTTCCCATATGCATTTGGCACAAGAACCTAAAATACAGTGAAATACGGGACTGTCTCGCGTAATAATTACTGTAAGTGTGAGGAAGGAATAATGGACAGTATTAGCACTTTGCTTCAAGGCTCTGAAATATATCACTCCTTGTCAACACGTTTAGACACAAATCCTGGATGTCCTCCTTTTCGTTCCTTTGACTTTCCAACCCGTTTTCTAGGACACGTTTAATGGCCGCGCATGACTGGTTTTGCCTCCCGGACTGGCTTTTGCTTTCTCTTACTTCACTCGTGGAACGCCTCCAGAAACAATATTCGCGGACACTTTTTAAAACTCATCACTGCCAAATCACTTCTTTTTTGTAAGTTCTTTATTTTGTGTTTTCCACTTTTGGAACATCTTGAAATCCCATGTTCCTTTTTCTGACCTCTAATGAGAAGTTCACATAATCACAGGACGCATTCGCTTACAAGAAGCCTTGCTTAAATTTGAATGCCTGGCATTGGACTCTGCATCTCTATTTTACCAAATGCTACATTATCCAGTTCTATTCACTAAATAAACCAATGTAATGGCGTCTCCAGAGTAAAGTAGACAACATATATTAGAAACCCTTCTTTTGTGTATTCCATGGGAGCAGCCATCTTTTTTTAATGTGTTGTTGATTGGTCAACACAGCCTTTGCATAGGTGAGACAATACAAGAAACTGATTTTGTTTTTCAGTTGCCAAAGCAACCATGTCATATATATTTGTATGTAGATTTTATGTATACGACACTAGATTTTAGAAGGTGAAAATATTAATTTTCAGCAAAGATTTGGATTTTAGAAGGATCATGAAATCAAACCCATTTCATCCCCGCAAGGTAACCATGCTTATTGAAGGGCTGATTCTGTAGGGTTTCTCTTGCCTGATGGGTGGAATCGTAATAATTCATCATACGTGGTTAATTCAGTGACATCATACAAAACAAACCACCCCTTGTGCTTTGCCTTCCTTTCTGCTGAGCACCAGGATGTGACATCATGTCCTAGCGTTCTGCTTTCTAAGGGTGCGCCATGCTGGGTGGAAGTCAACTATGGAGGATTCTGCCAACTTGGCACAGAACTCCAGAGCATTAGTGGGCCGGTAGGGGAGATCGGTGATCGCCCTTTAACAGACCAGCTGAAGAGTGGTTCTAAAGGGGCGATAGGTGCCTAATCCTAAATGGCCTAGGCCAGAAGACACCACTGGTCAATTGGTCCTTCTTGTGCTAGACATTTGGTTGAGTTTTTTCCTTCACCATGCTTAATTAAACCAGTAGGTTTAGTGAATATGTTCATGTTTATATGTTCTCATTTGCAGTTTTTGGAAGGTTACAAAATAATTACCCCGCTAAGAGCTCTTAGCTTGTGTGGCTCCTTGGAATGTTGGCAACATCGAGGTCCAGGAGAAGTCTATCCATGGCTTTCAGCAAGAAACCACCTTCCGCTGCTCTCTCTGCCCCCGTCTGTTATTTTATTGTCACATATTTGGGTTTGATCCTGTCCAGAAACTTTTTCTCTTGGATTTCCAAGAAGTACTATTGCCCCGAGGAGACTTAGAGATTTCTGCCTTGTCAAAGGCTACAGACAGGGCAGCACAGAACGTTGAAGAGTTCCATTGGCGATGGACATTAGCCATATAGTCGGTTGCCAAATTAAGTGTGTTATTCTCGGTCAAAAGTTCAATAAAATCTCTCAATTTAAAGAAAAACTTTTTTTGAACACTTCTTATATGGATAAAAAAAAAAGAATCATAAAGTGCATTCTAATGCATCCTAGCAACTAAATTACCCTTTGATGGCAAAAATGTGTTGATATATATCTTTCTACACTTTTAGGCGACTTGGTAATTTTGCTTTTAATAATTAAAGCGGTCAATTCTTTGTTACTTCCAATTACCATAGATATGTAAAAAAAAAAAATATATAAAAAAATAATATTTTGGTCTGTTGCTATAGGAGTTTCATGATTTTGGGTAAGCGTGTTTCCCATAACAGTAATATTTCACTAGGGAGGCAGTAAATACACTTTAAAAAAAAAGCCAAAAATAATCAGGGAAAAAGATCTTAGATTTTTGTACAAACACTAGGACGTGCAAACTCATTATAATTCCTTAAATATTTTTATGAACCTCAAATTGTGTAAAATTCCAAAAACATCAATGCATTTTTTATGGAATGATTAAAAATAAATTCCTAGGTTGGAAATCGTCGTTATGGTTTTTTTTTTTTTCGTTTCGTTAAAGACCGTATTTTTTTTTTATTTTTTTTTGGCTTCTCCGGGAGACTGATTAAAAAATATTCCGTGGAGCCCATATTTCATTTTAATTTTTTTTCCCAGTGCTGGAGGGGAAGGTTTATATTTTGGAAATAAGAAACTGAAAATTTTCCCTGGCACTCAGCGCCAGGAACTAATGAGGATTGACAAGTTGATATGAAATAGGTTTTAACTGTGTGAAAATTCTCCTGTGATAACAAGTTTTGGAACTCTTGCATGTTGTGAGTTCCCTCGGCCCTCCTGTTTCGTAAAAAAAATAAAAAAAAATAAAAAATTAAATAAAAAAAAATCAACATGCCATTTCATTCCACTTGGCACTTTATGTGTTTTTCCTTAGCAAAGCAAAGCTGGGACCCATCTTGTTCCAAATTATTTGGAATATCTCTCTGGGGTACGAAACATTCCCACCAGAGTCTAATTCGCTTTGAATCACTATAAAATATAACTTGTAAGTTCTAACCCACCTTTAAAATGGGGATTTAACCTATACATTTGAGATTTATGCCTATTTATGGAGCTTAGTTGTCACGGCGAATCTTCTCACTAAGGTTTGGGTTGTCTGTTGTGTCTTCTCTGCTTGCCTGACTTAACATCCCGACAGCTCTCGACTCAACAGTCCATTCTTGGATTGAGTCGACTGCTCTTAAATTGGGCATTATGAGCCTTCCTAAAGCAGCTTGTTGAGTTGATGTCAAGTTGGCTTTAATGTCCGTCGGCCATTGTTGCCATGTTGGTGGTCGGGTCTGTAATTCAGCAGTCAAGTTGGTTATGAAGCTGTATGTAAGTTTAATGTCCTCCTAAAGAGCCAAGTTAAGGTTAAGGCCGGGACCCATTTTAAACCCAACTGCTGACTCAACTCAAGTCTGACTTCCTGAGAACACACAAGAAGCCATGTTTTTATAAACATTGTAATTTTGGCAGTTGAGTCAACCCAAAATGTGGCTTCTTTTACATTAGTTGCGCCTAATCAATAATTCTGCTGCTCATGGATCAGTCTGTGAGACTCCTCACTAGATATGGAAACTTTTGGGGTAAAAAGGTGAGAACCACGTTAAATTCATTACATTACATTTATTTATATAGTGCTAGCAGACAAAAGGGGACAGTAAAAATATTTAAAATTGACAATAACATTAAGACACGTTAATAGATATCCATAGAGAAGGAGCATAAGACCGATGACTTTAACTAAGAAGAGATCTAAACATTGAATAATGTCCAGTAAAAAGTTATTTTATTCACAGTAGATTTTTTTTAAAAAGTCTACTTATTGGCTACTTCCTTCTCTCGCCTCGCCGTCCCGTGTCCAAGACGTTTTGCAAACACTCCGTAAGCCCCTCTCATTATCTGATACCCGCTGAATTATTTTCTGCCAAATACCAAGGAGAGAGCAAATCTGATACGGCACCTGTTTAGCAAGAAAGAGACCAAAACCACGGATTTCAACATAAATCTGTTCCTGTATTATGAATTTCATAACCACGTTTCAGCTCCAAAACATGGTTGGTACAAAATACTCCTAAGCCGGAATCAAAATAAAACTTCCCCTCGCCCCCCCAAATAACGTTTCAAAGTGGGCTTCCAAAACTACAAAAAGTACAAAAATAACTCTAGGCTGATGTGGCGTTCGGTGTAATTATTTGTTTGACTAGAAGGTCAAAAATCAATGTTGTTCAGTGATTGGAGTTTTATAGAACTGTGGATACATTGTAATTATTCTCAAACTCTGATACTGAAAGGTGAAAGAAGCTCAGAATCAGAAATCAGGGCTTCAGAGATTCATACAAAACACGGAATGACACAAATTTGCACCTTAACGTCTACCATGCGCTAGCTTGGAGGGTCTAACTTTGTTGTTATAATGTTCTCTATAAGGGATACATTGTAATAAAGAAAAGCGATTGTTAATGATCGTTCCGTCTCAGTAATCGCTCGCACCTGTCCTTCGTTGGAAGATATTGTTGAATAAAAGAAGTGCAATTCCCACTTTTTGAAATACCCATTCGAAAAGTGTTTCGGCCAACGTGCATTTGGAAAGAATAATCGTATTATATTTAAAAATTCAATGGGTCATCACCGATACGATGACCAAAACCATATACCAAAACAAAGTCATGGAGTGAGAACCAGCATGAAACGTTGAAGAGCCAAGTGGGACACATGCATTAAAAATGTGGTGCCAGGTTTAAAAACCCAATTGCCCGACGGCGAAACAAGAAAGTCTTTTATAAGACGAGACTTTAACAGCAGGAACATTTATGGCACAGAAACCGAATTGGCGTGTGAAACGTAGGCCCAACCCATACATCCCAAAGTTTGTTTTGGAATCCGACGTAACGTTAATGTTTCAGGTCGTAAAATCTTGCCAAAGGAAAAATAAGAAGGCAATTGTCACATTTTATTTTTCTTTATTCAATTTGCATTATTAATATTCTATTTATGTTTTCCCAGCTAGGCGAGAATGGCAATAGCTCGGCGGAGGTGTAAATTAGCATATTGTTTCTTCTCAAAGAGACGGCGTTGGAAATTATTAGATTAATTACAATGAATGTAAGAAACGAGCAATTCTTTTCGGTTAAACAGCAACATTCCAAATGTCGAGGAGTTTATGGGGTGTATGGAAGAACATTGAGTTCATGTTCAGAATCAAAGAGGTACGTGTATTGTGGTGATGTAGGAAATGCCTCTCCTCGATTTATGGGGTTGGCTTTAGCCAGTTCTGTGGTCTCCTCGGCTGGAAGCGAAATGGAATCCCCCCACCATGCAATCTTCTTGCTTCCATCAGCTACTTCAATTCACTAAACGCTAAATTACCAATCAAGTCAAATTAGCTCATATAAGTTGGGCTGAGCTCAGAAACTCAACCGTCAACTTGATTTTTATTGAATAAACCATAATTTAGCTAAAAAACAAGTTTGTGGTTGTAGAGCTGGATGGAGTAGACATCTACCACGGAGCATTGCGCAACCTCCATTGGCTCAGACTAATAATTTGTAAACATGGTCTACAAACCAAGATGTTTTTCATGGGTTTAAGACCTGAGGCGGAGGATCTGGAGACCACCCTGCAATGATGTATTTAGGCCTAGGCCAACGAGACTCAGGCCTTAGGCGGCAGAGCCCGACGCAGCTAAATGGGGGGAGCATCTCAATTACAAACGCTGGGTTAGTATGGAACTATTAACCTATGGCCATTGTTTTTAAGCAGAGGGACCTCTGAATTTACATTTAACCGTAGCACGGAAATAAAGAGGCTTACGAAAAATTATCCAAAGATATTTTAATACAAAATATCGAATGTAAGTGAATTTGTTTGATTCAGCGCCATGGAACAGATAACCCCCGACGCGTTCTTCAGTTACTTCATTTTCTGTATGTTTTGAAAAGACTTTCCGGCTTCACCTAAACTATTGCAAACACTCTGCGACTGTGTTCCTTGGATCCACTATCTAGACTAATAAAACATTTTGATACAAACAGTTTCTATTCTGTAAGTCGTAAAAAATGGATGAATACATGAAAAAAAAAAAAAAGAAGGCAGTGAAATATTGCCCAACGTGAATTATAAATTTTGGAATGGCTTAAGTTGGCTTTTTTTTTACCCAAATATCAGGAGACAGCTTCCTGAGTACTTCATTTTGGTAACAGGAACTGGATCGTGTCTCCTTGGCACCCTCCGGCCGAATATTTAGGGTATTATTAAATCAATACCACATCATATATAGCGTAGAATAAATAACTGTTACCTAATACTCTTTGCAAATTTACCAAAAATAAAAATATTGGCTCGTGTGATTCGCGCGGAAGCCACGTATCCATTTCAAAGGAAAACACGCGAGCAGGGAACAAAATGTATCTCATATGGATTACCTGCTCATGAAGCTTTAGAATCAGATTCTGAATACACTGGATGTGTTTTTCAATTTTTTTGCCTATTTTTTAACTTTGCTTCAAAGCGCACAAAACTTCTTTTTTTTTTCACAAGCACATTTTGTTTCGATTTTTGTGTAAAAATAAACATTCTACTTACATGTCATTAATATAAAACGGTTTACAAAAATCTAGGCTTGACCTTTCAGAACAGAAAAGGGGACAAAGCTACGGGGATACAAGTGGAATCTGAATTATTCGGAAGCCAGTGGCCTGGGGAACTCGTTAATAAACCTAAAGGATCAAGATCTGCTTAGATGTTCTTTGATGGTTGATAGAGGCTATTGGTTGAATTCAGTTTAAAGGCTCTGTTCCTGCAGAATCCCCTCCATTCGTTTGTAACAAGCAGAGGGCAGCCCCGGCCCTTTAAGGCCAGCGGCCGCCTGATGACTTTTTTATGCTCTTATGCATTCAGATGCGTATGATGGCTGTAATGTCCCTGTATCAGGTGCCAAGTTGGGCCACTCTTTGTGTCTACAATGGTCATGATCCACCTGTACCTGCTCCTTTCCGTATGCTTCCATCATCCATGGTGCTCCTCCACCCATCTCACTTCATCAGTAACGTTTCATTAACCCCTTAATGACAAAGCCCGTACAGGCTCAAAATGCATTGTTTTCAATGGGTTTAGGGGCCGCCCATTGTCCTTAAGGGGTTAAGTGATGATGGGTCTGCAAAAACAGAAGCCATTGTTAGTTCATTTGTTGAGCGTTCCTCTTTAAGATAAATATGAAGTGCGGCCTTTATCATTGCGAGCGACACCTTAAAGCTCCTGGTGAGCTGGGATGCTCCTTACCTTAAGAACCACAGATCTCCCTTTACATCAGGTGTCAAAAAAAACACGGGACGGCAATGATGAGAGCTGATAACTAAGGCCAGCTGGAAAGAAAAAACTCTATGCCTTCTCTTACTTTAATGACACATTGTAGCGAGCTGTATCAAACTGCCCGTCAAATCATAAGACAGATGTTTCTTTCTTTCCCCCTCTTTCAGTAAGCATTCTATATACACGGCATTTTATCTCCGTAATGCTGCCGGCTATCCATATGACATATTCAGATTATTATAGCTGTTTTTGTTTAAACTACTGTGTTATTGTAATATGAATCAGTTCAGAAAGTTCATTTGACTTCTTCTCATGTGGGACGCAGAAGAGAATAAACACAAAGATATAAAGGAACGAGGAGCAGATAGGGCGAGTAGGATGTCCATGCGGTGTGCTGGACCCTTACCCAACGCCCGGCTCCATGTGTTTCCACTTAACGTGTATTCTCTTTTGTTTTTTAGATATGGAACATATGTGTTACTGTATCCCTGGAGAATCACACGCAGAAAGTGCCACAGAGCCGGATACACATAGTTACCACGTAGTTACAATAAAATAATTAGACTGCCATTAATAAGTAGACCTTTAACAACTCATGCCAAATATTCAAGTAGAGCTGCACGTTAATGGTGGCAACCAAGTGGTTCTAATAATGTAGGTTTACTGAGAGGGTGGCAGATAAATGGAACAATGTCCCAGCAGAAGTGGTAGATCTCGAGAAGATCTCACAAAAGGTTCCCTTTAACCCTTTGAAAGCCAGTAATAGTGACGGCTTTCTGGAATCGAAAAAGTTTACCCATTTCGCCTAAACCGAGGGTCCGTCCCTTTCTGTTTGCAGGTCCCAAACGTCACACTCGATGAGAGCGCCCTGTCAGCCAAGCCTATAAAACATCCTACCAACGTTTTAATGTTCTCCCAAAGACACGGCGGAGACAATAAAGAGGCTCCTCTGGATGATCATAAACTCGCCTGCATTAGGATCGGATTACCGACGCTGAAGGATGCTGCTCGCAGTTGAGTTTTTGGCTCCTCCATGGAATGTGTCGCAATACAAGTGGATGCCTGCAAATCAGGGGGGGTTTATTAATGTATTTATTTTTATTTCTCTACTTATTTATTATGAATTCTAAACAAAAGAGGAACGACTACTGAACTGAACAAGCGTCTTCTTAATTTTATTGGAAGTTTACGGACTGTCAATAATCTCAAGATAGTGACCAAACAGGGAGTAAAGGTCCATTTTGGTTAGACGGGTCAGAGGTTTACGTTACTGAGAGGGTGGTAGATAAGGGGAACAGCCTCCCAGCAGAAGTGGTAGAGGGTAATACAGTGAGGGGATTAAACATGCATGGGATAGACATACGGCTCCTGAATCTAAGACGAGACCAACGACTGATTAAGGTTTGAGTCTTTACAGCAGGAGAAACGGGCGAATAAACGGGCCTGATCTGCCACAAGTTCTTTTTCCAATGTGTCTACAAAAACTATAGACATATTTTGAAAATGTATAGAATCCTAGATTCAATTCTGAATCTCGGTCAATAATGCTGATTTTGCGATAATATGATCCCCTTTTTGGTCTCTTTTGCACATAAACATTGCGATTTTTCCCTTGTTGGATGTCCAACCGAAGTCGGAACGCTACCAACTGCCTCAAAACTTTAAAACGGAATCCAACGCTTCCCTGCTGGCTTCGTCGAGTGGCCTGCGGTCGAGGAGTATAATTGTGGCTTTTCGATATAAGCGAAACAGAGCGTTATTGAGGGCATAGAACCTGAAGCAGCAGAAAGTGTTGGAACAGAAGAAAAGGTGATTAAACAGGCATTGAGTTGGGTTATAGATTTTTAAGGTCTAGTTGACTATTATGTGTTTTTTGAAAGCCGCCTCGGCTTCTCGACCTACGAAAGGGAGACGTTATACTTCGCCTCGATCAAGTCTTTAATCTCCTTATGTACTCGTATGTATCAATATCTCTTAAGGGGTTAACATTTTGTCCGCCGCACAATGGGGCAAGATCAGAAGAGCTACCCTCGTTCCGTCTTTGTAAAAAAAAATGCTATACAAGCAGAAACAAAGTAATTCCCCCAAAACTTCAGAGCAAGGAATTCTCAAAACCTAATAAAGGATTTGAGGTTTACGAGAAAACCAAAATTTGTTAAAAATTTGAGTTCCCAGCTAGAACAATGGAAAGGTTCAGCGCCTATTCGAAAGATCTGCTGAGGTCAAGCCCCGCCATTGGCAGCATTTCCGTATCGAGTGATCGTGCCCATTTGAATCGGGTTACACCCAACTACGCCAATCTGTCTCAGTGACCATACTGCGTTAAAGAGGCGAGTGGAAAACACCGTCTGCAAATGATTTCGCTTTAGCATAATAAACACTACATTCCAAGACTGGAAAGGCATTGCTTTCTTTGAGAGATAGCCTTTTGAGTAAGTAGATGGTATTTTCCATCAGAAAAACACAATAAAACACAAAAACGCAAAAATGTGAATCACACACACGCCCTAGCGTGAAACAATGTAACAGAGAGGAGACGCCATAGAAACATTTCAATACATAAAGAGATTTAACAAAGGAGGAGAACGGGAACAAGAGGTCATAATCTAAAGGTAGAGGGTCAGAGGTTAAGATGGAATGTAAGGAAGTTTAACTTTACTGAGAGGGTGGTAGATAAGTGGAACAGTCTCCCAGCAGAGGTGGTAGAGGATAATACAGTGAGGTTATTAAACATGCATGGGATAGACATACGGCTCCTGAATCTAAGACGAGACCAACGACTGATTAAGGTTTGAGTCTAAATCACAAAATTTGGTGGTAAAAAGGGCAGCTTTGCTAAGAGTAAACCATATGTGATGGTGATCGTGTGGATGGCAGCATAGGGGCTGCTCCTGAGCGACAAGAAGGATTGAGCTTGAATAGAACATTATCTAATGAACTTATGAAAGATCTTTCTCCTTAAATGTTTCATTCAGCACCAGGATCCAGCTTTTTATCTGAACCGCACCACCCGCGACATTCCAGGCAGACATAGCGTTGCAACGTGATCATGTATGACATCACAGCTTTTTGCTACTATGTTTGGATAACATTCACCCTGTTGACCCACTTGGTTAAGATAACGGTTATGGCTCGGGTTAATAGTTTATCTATATTACACCGTATCATCTGTAATTCAGAGAGAAAGTTATGTCTTGTTGTCATCGTTACCCTCGCTGTACGGGGTAGGTAGGGCTTTCAAACACAGATAAAACAAATCTTGCCCAACGAAAACCGACGACCCTTTGAACATGGACAAGTTAATGATTTACAGCGCACATATTTCACCTATACAGTGTGCAGCCTGCTCTGGTGGAGAATGTATAGGTGAAATGTTATTTCTATGCCATGAGGTCCTTAATGCTTAGAGATTTTTTTAATAAAAAAGTCAAATATGGCTGCCAGGTGGACTTCTTGGCCACGTACGTCTTCACAATCCTCGCAAACGGATGGCCCTGACTGCATCTTGAGCGAAACATTTTGCAATGCAGTCCATAGCTCCTTAAGCTCAAAAGGGTTAATGAATAATTTCAATGACATATATTATCTGTGTATTGTAGGATTTCAGGATATCAACCTTCTCGCGGCCTAAGGACACCATTTACGGCCCTATAAATTGGGTGGCGTTTCCTGTCCTTAAGGTTCATTGATTATCTGTAGGTTTCCACGGCACGAGCTGTAAAAACAGAACTTTTATCCTTTCTGCAAGATCATAAAGAAACATTCATTTCCTTTCTATGGCCAGGACAGGACTGTACATTACCCGACTCATCTGCTTTATGACATAGCTGACGATGGTGACCTGCGATAAGACCAGAGGTGGAGGTTATGAAAAAAGGGTTAGATAAAAGAACATTCCGGATCTCACCCCACACTTCAAAGAACAAGATATTCAATAGGCGTCATATAAAGGTGTCTACTATCTGATAGGGGTATAAAGTGAAACACGTAAAAAGTGAGAGCAAATACTCTAACAAAGCCTGTTGCCTAACTCTAAGTCATCAAGTGCAAAGTTCACAATTTCTTCAAATTAACTAAGATTAATTTGAGAATTCCCTCTCCATTCTAGCATGATTTTGTAAATCTCCTATTCTCCTCCATAAGCGATTTATCAGGAGTTGAACAATCTGCGAACGTTCTTGTTTATTCCCCCATTGCCTATGGATTATGCAGAACAGTTTAGCCATTCTTGCAGATATAGTGTCCGAACTAATCTTGTATAATGCACGTTAATATCAGGGGATTGTCTTCCACTTGCACTTTGAAAAATTAACCTGAGGAGAATAAAACCTTCCACATTTTTATAATATGCCAACTGGTCCGAAAGTGAACAACCACCGTTGTTCACCAAAATTCTGCTTGGACTTTTTTTTAAATAAAGGGCGAGTGCATGCAAGGTCGAAGTCATTTGCGCCAGCCAAGTTAAACTCACTACCAACTCACAGTTACAATTTACAAACTATACATTCAAAAACACCCGCAGTAAGGTATGTTAAAGGTATGAGGTATTAAAAAACATAGAAAAGCATAGGACACACTTATACTTCTTTCTCCTTGGTCCACTTCCCATGTTCAGTGAGATAGGGAGGTAAAATATACATTTAACCATATGATGTCCTCCCATTCCCTGTACTGTTGGGATGGGGAAGGTTAAAAAGGTAATAATAATAATAATAATAATAGTCAAATTTAATACATTAATGTTACAATAAAATCATTGCAGACCCCCACCTGCAACTTTCCCCAAACCAGAGCTGGAGCCGACTCTCGAACACATCTGCTGGAAGGATAATAGCTGAGGATGGGGAAAGGGGTAAATACAGAAGCCCCCCATGCAGTTACAAGGGGATTTATTATTGGGATTTTTTTTTCTCTCTATCATTTGGTCCGAGATGCTTCACAGCTGGGACCAGCATTTTCTTTTTTTTTTATAAAGCAGGTAGCTTTTCACTCGAGCTTTCATTAGGTCCCTTTTTCTTGACTGCCCCCCCCTCTCAAGAATAGTCTGGCAACAGGTCAAAAATATTTTGGATGTGAAGAAAGACAGCAAATCATCGTGCATTTCATAGGGTGTGTGAACTACCCAGCAGCCTGATTAATCTGGCATGCGTGGACGGAACAGCCGTATTTCATTTCTGAACAGCGTCCGCATTAGTTGGAAGGTGTTTGGCTGACAGTCGGGGCTTGGAACGCAGCGTTAGAAACCAAGACGTGTCCCTTGAATAGAGAATGTTAATGGAAAGCTGGTGGAATCCGATCGTCCATTTTGGACATGCCTTCCTAATTACTCTGCCTTCTGTAAGGGCTGTATAGTTCGAAGCCGCTCTTTGGTTTACCCCATAGTCTATGTGAATATCCACATTCTCTGACCTTATCTTCTCTTACCCCCTCTCCAACAATTCCTTATTTTACCTTTTTCAGCAAATTAAAATGTGTGGTAGCCTCACAGCAGGATTTTGTTGCAGTAAACTGTTTAAATATTACAAATCTATAAAATTTTGTACTGTACTTGATAAAAATATATAAAAGAGCAGTAGAGTATTCATTGTTCCCAATTTACAAACTCCAAGTTGTCTGAAAACTCACATGCCTTCTCATGAAACTCTCAAAATTTAGCAACAAAACAATACCACCCTAGAAACATAGGTAATTAAATAATAGCCCATGTTCCCTTCCTGTACTTGGTGGGTTGAGGGTAATGCAGTAAGCCATGGTGTAAAGGCCCCGTCACCCCATTCCCTGTTCAGTTTTTGTACAAATAGCCTATAGCTGCCACTGACCCCATTCCTTTGTCGCCCTCTTCGCATATTCTGTTCCTGGTGGGACGGGGGTGTTAAATTGAATTAAAAAACCCTTGGGGCTATCTATGTTGTGATGCTTTGATACACAAGTATGTAGTATATATAGTAGGCCTATGCCACCGTTTTGTATCTGTCTTGGTTTAAAAACATTGTCATTACCGACCATAACAATGGCCACACTTTTTCCCACCTACGTTTCCCCTTCAGATTCAGATGGAGGAACTTTGTAGTTCTAATGTTCAGAAGACTGCTGTGTCAGTGAGTGAGTGTCCTCACTCCTGCTCTGATACAGATGGGTCCCATGAAATCCATCAGGGCCTAGTCTTCAGAATCCCAAAGGAGGGGACTCAGCATGAAGACCAAGCCCTCGGCATGCAGACAACACACAGCATTATTAAAATGTTATTTGTTTTTGATGTCTGTGTGCCCATATGGCGCCGGAGAAGAGTGCCTCCCATCCACTGGGATAATGCCCATCACATTCTTCTAGGATAGCTCTATCTCACGCCAGGAAATCACAACTTGAGTCTAATTAGACCAGACATGTCTTAATGGCAAAAGTTGCATTTTTCATGGTGTAAGCCACAGAGATCTTTTAATTGACAATTTCCAGATGTTAACATACCAGCCTCCCCTTCTTGCATAAGACTACAATTCTTTTCCAGCTACCAACTCGATCCAAAGCATGGCTTCTGTACCATTTCCAGCAGTTATACGGTTAAGAACAGCTGCAAATTCCTTATGTAGGGTTTTGGGCAAATGCCACGGTGGACCAGCTGTTACTAGATCCAAACCGCCATTATTCTCACTCATAAAGGTTATGGGAGTTGCAGTACCAATGGAAGGGAAAACTATGCCAAGCATAGGGGCATCTGATCCGTTAGCGATAGGATTCTATCCCTGTGATGCGAGTACTTGGTCCATAGGATAGGCAATAACGCTGGGGAAGGGGATGTACTTGGTCTCAAACATTGACTGGGGGTAAAATATTACCCAATGGACCACTACAGAGCTTGGGGACCATAGGCCACTAGATAGCTTGGTATTAATGTAGGGTACAGGAAGACATCCAGTTTTTGGAACCACCCAAGGTTCATTTGGTTTTCCATCTTCGTGGGCCCCGGCTCTACTGCAGTAGACAGTCCCCGTGGGCATTATTTACTAAACCATGAGTTACTTTGGCCTAAGACAATTCATCTCACTGACTTCCACTATAGAAGAACAGTGCTGGCCAAGACATTTCTGTTCTAATATATGGTTAATATTATAAGATTTCCCCATCCTTCCATTGTCTTCATAAAGAATCAGGCCAAGGCAGTGAAAACGATTTAATATGAAGTAGAACTCACGGCTATATGATTTAAACTGAAGCAGGATTGCGCTTGGCAGACGTTTGGCTGATTGATTTGGTTAATTATGATATCACAGACAGAGTTTAGTTTAACATCTGTTGTTCATTTTTTAATAAGCTATCCATTATGTCAATCTGCCGCTGCCGCGCAGGGTGCTACCTTTCAAGCTCTAACATAGGATTCAGCCGTTTCTATTCACCGGCCCGTGGAAGACAAATCATTGCAATGAGCACAGTTACGGTAATTATCATTTCTGTTCGAAAATTGTTAGGTTTTAGTTTATTCTCGCGGGTCTTGACGCAATAACTACATCCAAAAAAAAAATTACACGAATGTAGAAAATTAAGGGTGAGCGCGTGTCTCAGAGACTTCTGCTAATTCTCTTCTATGGGGTCGAAAACAGCTAACATTTGGTCTTTAGGATATCCAAATTCCTTTTCACATTCACCTGGAACTACAAATTCTAATGCAGACATTTTATGAACCTATAGATGTCTCCATGCTAACCGCCGCTTACTACTCCTATACATGTGTTAACGGGACACTCCTATGTCCTAGACATCCCCCCAAGCGACCAACGCATGTGAAAGCACTCATATATGTACTACTTTTACCTACAAAATAAATGGGAAAAAACCACTCACTTTAGAGAGAAGCTGCAGCTCCAGGGCTGCATTTCCTCGACTCCTCTATGGTTTAATAATTCACGCTTCTGATTGGTTGTTTCAAGCAGGAAAGCACTAAAGTGAAATATGATGGCTCTCTACAGGTTGTTAATATGTTATCAAGATAACTCAATTAGAAATAAGTAAGTTGAGGCATCTACAGGAGTTACAACTGAACATATCTTACCCTTCTTGGGGTATTCTCAATTACCCCAATTATTTAGCTTTGTATTAACATTTGGGGGGGTTGTATTAACCCTTTGAGTTTTTCTTGACAATGTTGAGTGGGGCTCCCTTTGTTTGAATGGCGACTCAAGGCTTCCAATGAGATTCTTATTGGACTCGAAGATGTCGAGAAACAAACTGGGATTTACTTTGGATCAAATCTATTCCTACCGATCAGAACCAAAAGCACCTTAAAAGAGGTGGGTGCCGGGTGGCATCCCCGGTCTGTCTGGGACATAGAGAATACTTATTTATCCTTAGTTTGAGATATAAAATCTATTTCTGTAGGAAAACGGTGACACAATTGCAACAGTGTTTCCAGAAACAGATCCTGTAAGCAGAGTACGTTTTACATCCAAGACTAATTTCCTCCTGGTAAAAAAAGAAAGTCCAGTCCAGGATATGTTAAAGCAGATTTTTTTTTAAAGATCTCTTTCTCTTCATCTCTTTTAGAAAGTTAATATTTTCTGCAGCTCTTTCTGGTGGACACGAGAAATGCTTTGGGGCATTTTCGTTGGATCGTGATCAAAAGCCTCAGAAATCCCTAAAACCCAACTACGGTATAGAAGGGAATATGTCAGAATCAGCTTGTACTTTATATTAAAAATAAAACCGTGTACAAGCTGCTGTATAAAGTTATGTAAAGAGGCTTATTCACAAACCCTCCGTTTGTTACGAACCCAAGACTTGTTGCCAGTTGACTCTTTTTCCATGTCGGTCCAATAACCGGTATCACATTTAACTTCTCCTTATTTTCTAGTCCCCCCCCCAATTTGTCCCCATTTTCTCATTGGCTAATATGGCAATATCCAATCAAGTGGCAGGAGCTGACTGTGGTTGGCATTTTATAATAGAGACTTCAAACTGACGGAGCGAAGGAGTAGCTGAGACATGGAGACGTTGACTGAGAGCGTGTGAGAGAACGAGTGAGAGTGAGAAAGAGAGAGCATGTAGAGCGTGTGAGAGAACGAGTGAGAGTGAGAAAGAGAGAGCACGTAGAGCGTGTGAGAGAACGAGTGAGAAAGAGAGAGCACGTAGAGCGTGTGAGAGAACGAGTGAGAAAGAGAGAGCACGTAGAGCGTGTGAGAGAACGAGTGAGAAAGAGAGAGCACGTAGAGCGTGTGAGAGAACGAGTGAGAGTGAGAAAGAGAGAGCACATAGAGCGTGTAAGAGAACGCGTGAGAATGAGAGAGCAAAATCCAGTGAAAAAATCCAACAAAATGCAACTGAAAATTCTGTATTCTCTGCTTTGTTTTTGTTTGTTTTGTTGAGTTGCTTCCTCGTTTTTAGCCTTTTTTACAAATTGACGAAATTGGCAAATTTTGGTTAAATTTAAAAATTCGTACAAATCCGAATGTCACAAGTCTAGTGAACAAACCCACCACTTAATATATTTTTTTATATTTTTATTAGCGGTGCCTCAACGTCTCTTTGGTCGCTGGTTACGTTGGTGTCTGGCTGAAGGTAATTAATCCTGGAAGGAACCTCGGTCAGCTTTTAATGTATTGGCTCCAAAGACTCGCGGAAACTTCTAAAATCTTCTCCGTCCTTTGTCCTGTTTTAACAGTGGTTTGGGTGGAAACTCCTGTTTTTTCTGGCAGGAATGTTGAGATCTGTCGTGAAAATTCACTTTTTTCATTGTTTTCTGTCTAAATTATGCAGTATGTTTTATTGAGTACATTTCCTTCTGATTTACTGCCATGAAATAGAAAGTCCATTTTTACACTCAGCTGCGCCATTAATACCAAAGTAGGAAAATAAGACGTAAAAGTGTAAAAAAAAAGAGTCTACTGCTAATTTTCTCATGTTTTTTATCATTTTTTTTATGACCAGTAAAATTTTGTTGGTGGAAAATCCTGAGGAAGGATAAAATTGCCTTTCTAAAAATGTTTTAATATTAGAAGGAAAATGACTCCTAGACTATATTTGTATTTAAATAGATTTTTTTTATAGATAAAGGAATACATCCCGCAGCCAATGCCTCGTAAGCTGTCCAATATTATTCACAAAAAGTCACGTCATACGTGTCTGCTTTGGAACATTTTGAAGTGCCAGCTTTTGCTTTGATGAAACTCGTGTCAGTACCACGGAGAGCCGCCAAACATGCCTGCTTCAGCGGTCCGACCTACTTGAAGTTAGAGGGTTCCCGCTTTAAATCCAGCTATATCTCTCACCACCAACTCCAGCTGAGGTCCCTTGATTTTTATTATTATTATTATTATTATTATTATTATTGTTATTATTATTATTTTTTTTGCATTATTTGCATTATTTATGCATTATTATTAATATTATTTTGTATTATTATTAGTATTACTATTAGTATTATTATTATTAATATTATTTTGTATTATTATTAGTATTACTATTAGTATTATTATTATTTATATTATTTATGTATTATTATTTTTATTATTATTTAGTATTATTAGTAATTATTATTAATAATAATATGATTCATAATAATAATAATGATTATTATTATTATTATTATTATTTTTGTTATTATTATTATTATTATTTTTTGCATTATTTATGCATTATTATTAATATTATTCTGTATTATTATTAGTATTACTATTAGTATTATTATTATTTATATTATTTATGTATTATTATTTTTATTATTATTTAGTATTATTAGTAATTATTATTAATAACAATATGATTCATAATAATAATAATGATTATTATTATTATTGTTGTTGTTGTTGTTGTGCCAACAATTGCTTCTTACAGTCCATACATTCACAGAGTCTGACAAAACTAAAACTAAGATGAGCCGATAAAGAGAGCTCGGCTCGCAGGCTAACACTCTTCGCATTGAATATATATATACTCCAGATGCCTCACGGTTTTTTCACTCAGATTAAGTAAATGCATGGAAAATGAAAACCAGTTTTGGAAAATGTGTATTCGGTTAAAAAGTTCTTTTTTTAGAACATTCCCTAATGAGAAAATACATTTACATTGAAAGATTAAAAAGATTGATAGCAAAGTGTGGGAGCGCGGAGGAAGCCCCCAGCCATGATTTAACTAAACCCGCATGCTACAGCAACGATTCATTAAAGGTGCAATCCCTTTGATACAATGTTGTCTGAGAAAACATCTGAAAGAAGAGGCGCTTCATCATCTTCTCCGGCGCAGAAGAAATTTATGGAGCATCGTGTATAGCGGATTCCACTGTCTCTTTGAAAGCTAGGAAGTGTTTACCTTCACCAAATTGGTTTAGGATGTGAGTCGTCTTCAGACCAGCATCATATCTTTTAAGAAACATTTCTTTTTTTTGGTGGTCAAAGGTTTATAGTTGAAATTTAAAGCCATTGCTAATCTCAGGCTTAACTCAACCGAGAGTAAATCAAACACAGAAGTTCCAGCATGATTGTTGAGCCTACAGAGATATATCTGGTTTGTGACTTGTGTTTCGCTTGATTGGGGCCCATTATCCACCACGATTCATATCGGGTTTTCTCGAGGTCCCTTTGGTGGGACTGTCTTCAGGAGAACAGGACGGCTACCAGGACGCACAGGAGAACGTTGGAAACAATTTACCGCCATATCCATGTTGACCATGCGTGTGTGGAGACCCGTGTACATACAAGAGTATGTCGGAATATCCATGACCAATGCAAAGCAATCGTTACAATATGTTTCATGACTCATTGGTGGGATGGATGATCCTCGGAGAAATCTATGAATTTATGGAATTTTTTTAATGTAATAAATGTTTATTTGAGTTTATGTATTGGTTGATTGGTTGACTGGTTCTTCACGATCTATGGTTGAGCGTGTCTTCTTTGTTTTCCACCATCTTGGCCATACCACCATTAGTATTGTTGGGTACGTCTAACAGAGTATGTTTCATAAAGTGCCCCTTCGTTATTCCTTAATATCTGCCCTTTTAGTGTCTTGGTTAACCAGGAATAATAATTGAGGATTATGGGTCAAAGCAAGACACTGTCTGAAGACAACAGGGGCCATAACTCGAAAGCGATGGTCCACAATAAGATGACCGGGCATCCTGTAATTTAGAAAATCAGTCCTGTCTGATAAACTTATTTACATGAAACAGAAAGTTTAGAGCGTCAAGGAGTTTTGGAAAGGATGGGATCGTCTTCAAGATGGCTTCTTTGGAGTAAAAAAATAGAGGAATCGTAACTTTAACTTGGGAAATAAAACCCAAACCCTCTTCACATAATGTAAAGTCCTGTCCTGGGGGTCATAACCCCCACTTGTCCCTCATACCAAAGGGTCTGCTCCAAAGGCGTTCTCTACAGGTCTAAATCAGGCAATGGAGTCCAAGGAAAGTCTCTATCCAGAGGCACCTGGTGCTAATAAAAAAACAAAAGACAAAAACCGTTTTTAAATATCTAATAAATGGGTATTTAATACGTTTCACCCAGGCTTTCTGACCATTTGCATGGAACCAGCCATATTTTTAACTACAATTCCCATCATCCTCCGTATGATTAGCTTGAAACAGGTCCATCTCTGAATACGTCAAATAATGAGTCTTGTTTTTCCTGTTTCCTGAGCAAAACGTACTCGATGTGCTGTTCCAGATATACCCTGGAAGTGCGTGATCCGGAGAATACAGCGTTTTATTTCAAAGACCAGCATTACGGTGTTTAAATGAACGCGCTTCCCCTGTAATTAACCCTGGGAGATCTGACCTTTCAGTAACTTACGCTTGCATCTGATCTTCTAAAAGCAGCTGAAAAAACACACCTATTGTGACTGAGAATGCTGACGAGTGGAAAGGACCCGTCCCGTTCCCGAAGACATCATACGTTTACCAAGCATAGCAAACAGGCTGCAGCTGCACAGAACGTTTCGCGGAGCAAATGGGATCACGAAGATTACAACCCAAGCAGCCTTGGAAATGCTAGACGCAAACTGCTTTACAGCCCTCTGTAGCCATCGTCGAAATGGGAATCACCTGCTTGAGGAATGGGAACAGCTGGAAGAAACAAGTTCACCTTAATGTAGAACAGCTAAGATCTGGAGTCATCACGAGGTCAAAAGTGATGTAACGTTGAGATATCGCGCATGGGCTACAGCTTCTATTGATGCTTACATAACAGAACACCCCCAACCGCCCCTTTCATTCTTAACGTCTACGGATACATTACAATGTAACATAGTTATCCAGAACTGTAACAATAGGAACCGTGAAAAGATACAAGAAATCAAATGCAACCTGGGGTTTAATGAGGTGTTTGGTACAAATATTGAGTGTCTTTATGGTCCGTGGGTCATAGATCTCTGTGGGCAAGGATAGTGTGGAGCGGGGTAATAATATCTACAGAATGTGAGTAAAATGGGTAAAATGAGTAAAGATCCTAGGCACGGGAGTGGGCCGGGGGCAAACGCATAAAATAAATTAAAGGAGGGTGGAATTTTGAGTGTATCTACTGCTCTTTAACTTAGAGATTTATCATTTGGTCGGATATGGATGATTGGGAGATAAAGGACATCAGAAAAGGGTGACATGAAAAGATGGTTGAACTTGGAAAGGCCAAACTGGATGGGTTGGAAAAAGTTACGCAAGGAAATACCCATTTAGGAGAAGACTGCAGCAGTTTGGGCAAAAACATGATGGACACGTTGGTCACAGTTGTGGTTCGCAGGACGTTGTTGCAAGATTAGAATTCTGAACAAGAAAACATCGTCAAATCCCAACGCAAAATCAAAAGAGAACAGCCTTACGAGGCGGAAGGAGAAAATCAAATCGGGAGGCAAGGAGCGGGCCAACAATGCCCGAGGATGAAGACAGGGTATGAAGGACGTAAGGATAGGTGATAGGTGGTCATTTGTCTCGGCTATAAGAAAGACATCGGTCGCTCTGGTAAAAGCTATTTCTCTGGGGGGGGGGTCCGGTTGAAAGATGGAGGCGAGGAATTCATGAAGTGGTTGCTTAACTGCTATTCCAATGATGAGACGTCCGATATATTAACTACCTGCTTTTAGTGTTTTCAGCTAATTAAAAAATCCAAGTCAACTTAAAAGTAAAAAAAAATAATACCCCAAGAGGTCGTTACTCTATTCTAACATTAACTCCGGCAGGGCATATTCCATATTCATATTCCATGGTTCAATGTCTGCTAAAACCCCACGAGAAAGACACACTATTTAGACGATCGCTTAAATAAATAAGTGTGTAAAATAATTATCTCTGCACCGACTTGGAGAACATAAACTACAACAAAGTTAAAAGCCGCATTTTACCCAGATAAGAGTTGACGTTAACTCTCCAATACTTTCCATAGGATACAAAAAGCCGTAGGAATGCGATGGCTCGTTAAGGATATTTATGTATATTCTTGACTTCGACTGGAATACCACGAGAGCTCCTAACACGTTGTGAGCATTTCACTCCGTCGGAACAAAAGGTCAATCGGTTGCCACTTTAAGGAAGAGAGAGAGGAAATATTTGGACGGGTCGGCGTTGGGTTTCATTAATGAGTACAGACAGACATGAACCCTTCGTATAATGAGCTGTTTATGAACTATTAAATAATATGAGATACATTGTTGCCAACCCAAAAGACGTGAAGCTATCCTTTCTTCCATTACCCTCTAGTGTTTGAGGGGTTAAAGTTGCTGATATTTTTTATTTTTCCCCCCAAAGTGGTCTCTCGCCAGTTAAATGGGTGTCACGTCTTCCACTGCCCTTACATATTCCACCCCGGAGGGAGGGAACGTCACCCCCCCCTCTCCGTTTGATGGAGAATTGGATAAGCTAATGTTTTAACTGAGTGTAGCTGGCAAGTCCTTCAAAGAGACACGAGAGGTCTCAGGACCTCCTTCGTGGAAAGTACATTTGACTGTTCCAAAACTTAAGGGAACTCTCGTGTCCCTGCTTACACCTACGGTTTTCATGAGGCCTCACGCTGCTTGGCGTCTTTAGCATGCAGCCCGGTGTCAAAAAGTCGGGTTTACGTTGGGTTACTGTCCTGCCTTAGACCTCATGGGACTTCCCTTTCAAAATGTTCCTAAATATCGTACAATCCATTCCCCTGACTCCGAGTAAATACAAAGGGTGTGCTGGATCGTTACATTTACACAGCATGAGATCCAAACCTCGGGACGCGTTGGATCTTCTCCCTTGGCGTTCGTTCTGCTCGTTTGTATTGACGAAGACCGAAAAAGTTAACAGGTGCAGGCTGCGATGTCGATGTGGTACATGTACAAAAACAGGCAAAATCTTAAGGTCATTTCCATATAATTAGAAAGTTCCTAAATATTGAAGTTAAATATAAATGATCAGAGGGCTCTGTGGTCCATGCTTCATATGGGAATACAGTCCCTGCTTATTCATAAAAATGTACAATAAATTGAATTTGTTGTTTCACGAAAGAATTTGCCCCTGATTTCAGGCGTGTGCAGGGCCAGACTAAAAACAAAATGGCGGCCCGGGTGCTTTAAGGTTGGCGGCCACCTGATGGCGTAAGCGTGACCAACGGATGGATACGTGTGGGAGCACGTTATGTGTTTACGCTCACGTCACGTGCAGATTGGGGCGAGTCTGGGCCACCGGACGTCTGCCCTGTGTGCCAGATGGCCAGTCCGGCCTGTGTATGTAAAGCCATAAGGGTTCCATATTTACCACGTTCTACGGGATCAAACATGTAAAAAGAAAGCAGCACGTACGTCTGATGTTTAATAACTGTGTAACTTGGTCTGTATGCTGGGAATTCTCATTCATCCCCGCTATAGGTCATACGCGGCTCTCCACGCTCACTAACCCGGCTTCAACGGCTATAAAATACGACCGAAAAAAGTGCTGCGAGATCCCGTGGCTTCATCCAAATGGACCCGGACAAGCAGGACTCCCAACTGAATGATACATTGTACCCAGACTAAAGCTAGTGATACATTTCCCTCTGCTTTTCATTAAGCCCGGCTTCCATTAAATGTCCTCCAGACATCATTTAATTGTCACTCGTCTCGCGACACCAATGGTAAGGAGCGACCCGAGCACTTATAGGTCGAGGAAACCATAAAAGAGAGAACTTGTTCGCTGATCCTTTAGCTCGGGGTGGGTCACCTGCGCCATGATAGCCAAGCAGATGGATCAGATGGAGATGGCTGAGGACAACACCCAGGAGACAGAGACGTTGATGGAACCTACTGCGTTAAGACGGAGGCCGTTTACTTATAACGAGTCTAATCTCATCCATATGCGCTTTGTAATCTGTCAGACACTCGACGTGTGAGGACCTTCCAGGCGTTAATTAGGGAAGTCACGGGATAAATAGCTTCAGCCTTCCATTAAAAAAAAACATATATATACATATATATATATCTATCTCCACCACCGCGGGGTTAATTCCGCCCGAGGACGGCCACTTTCCCGGTGCACGTCGCGTGGAACACAACATGTCAAGAGCGTTACACAAAATCCAGATAAAGATACATTTATAGGAAATCTGTCACAAAACACATTTATCAGTAAAGCAAAAAAAAAGATTATTTACATTATTTAAGGTATTTTGAGTAATAAATTTCATTCCCGTCATGAAACTATATTTGCCGGGGGCATAAAACTACTTCTCAATATAAAAGAAAAGCCCTAAATTTACTGCTTAAGATAAGGGAAAGGCCAGAGATTTTTTTTGTTGGTTTTTACCCCCCCGGGGGGCAGAAGAGACACAATTCTCCATCACAAATCATTTTTTTGCTTTTTTTTCCCTAAAAGTTTTCAACATTCATATTCATATTCATTAATTTTGCCCAAATTGCGTTCATTTTAGATGTTTGCATCACATTTTGAGGGGTTCCGGGAATATTTGGTTATTGATTAGTTATAGCCCCGGGATTGGAGTGATTATCGGAGGCTGATATGGACGAACTTTAATATTAGGTTTTTATTATCCCCGGTTGCCCCTGGCAACGTCTTAGAGAAAGAGATTTGTGAAAAAAATAGCTAAAAAAAATTATAAAAATAATAAATTAGGGATCAATCTCCAAACCCGCAGCTGCCTCCAGCTCCCTAAACCCATAGAGCTTACAGTCTAAATATAAGCAGGAAGGCTGGGAGGCTGCTCCACTTATCTACCACCGCTTAACAAAGTAAAATATGGTCATTTTGCAAAGAGATGTTCTCACGTTGCTTTTTATTAAAGCATAAAATTAGATTTTTATTTTTTTTTGCCATAAAATTTGGACCAAAACGGCCTTTAACTCATAGATTTAAGGGAAGGACGTAGATTCCTGGAAGTATAAACTGCCCGGTGGAGATTGTATGTTCCGAGCGATTTAACGGCAGGCCGGGTTTAGCGGATGTGGTCTTTTTTCCGCACAGTGCCTCGATTATCCAGACAGGAAATGTTTCACGGGGCTGTACTTTGTGGCAACGCCGCGCATGGGGAGAATGTTTGACGGCGTTCCAGCGCAGAATGAATGTCTTAGGTGTGGAACGGGTGGGAAGTCGTCCAGCAGGAGCGTTAAAAAAGAACAAAGACACAGGAGCTCAGACAAGCAGCTAGTCAGCAAAGCGAGCGGGGGAGGGGATGCGTCCCGGGCATTCGCCAGCTTTTTTTTTTTTATTTTTTATATATATTGAGCTAAATCTTTAAGATATTTTGTGCTTTAAGCGGACGGATTGTCTGCAACGACCTGAGTCTGCACATTCCATCGCTGCTCCAAAAAGGAAAAACCTGTGCTTGTACTTCAAATAAGAAAGACTTTATTAATCAGCCATAAAAAAAGCCCTGTTAAGCGTTTCATTTAGGAAATGACAGGAAATCTGAATTTAGTATAGCGAAAGAACACCAATAAAAAAAAAAGGAGAAAAAAAAGTGCGTGGCCCCGAGAAAGAAGAACGTTATTGCAAGATTAGATTGTAAGCTTAAAAGACTGGGACCCTCTCTTACTGTTTATATATTTACTTACTATATATATATTGTCGGTTTTTTTGTTAAGTTTTTGGTAATTTTGTAGTCTCCATTTTTGTAATAGTGATACAGAAGATATAGTATACAATACCTGCCAAGTTTCCTGTTGTTACGGGGGGCAGTTCTGATTTTTGGGCACCGTCACGCTGTCCCGGGCGGCTGCCCCATTGTCCCTCTTCTGCAGACATTGGGGATCGCGAGCCGGTTGGGAAGATCCTCTGATCTCCCCTGACCCACTCAGGGAGCTGTAAAATCAATGGGGGTCTCCATCGCAGCCCCCAGTGGCCAAAGCTCTGCAGCTGAGCACCACGACCCTCTTGAGGAAGCACTTAATGTCTTGGACACCCGGTAATCAGCTGCCATAGATACATTGTTTTTCTCCCAGACTATTATGGAGGGCAGAACCCTGCGACCCCTGGGGGCTCTGATCCAAGCTCTAGTATTAGTATTATTATTAATATTATTAATTATTATTATTGATTATTATTTTTATTATTATTATTATTTATCGAGATCTAACGTTCCGCATCCAGGTAGCTCAATACTTATCAGAGTCACCTGCATCCAAGCAGGTTGTTCCAGTTTGCCTGCTTACGAGAAAGGAGTCCACTCCATACTGAGTATTCCTCACAGTCTGCCCACTCAGCATTAGGCTGGGGTAAAATTCGTGACATTCCGGTCCAAATTCTGGATCCAGGTTCCGGTCATATTCCAGAACACCTGATCAATAACACAACATTTTAAGAACCGTAGCCACAAGACGACATTTAGCTACGAAGGAGCAAATACTTTCCCCGGTAAGAAGTGATGGGGTCAGTGACACCGAGCCGGCACCCGGCACTCGAAATGTCCCGCTGCTATTCTAAACCACTAAATCTGGATTCTAGACTTCTCATCACTTCTGTATATTTCCTGAGTGGCAGGTGGGGTGTATTCTCTCCCCACGTCCGAACCTCTCTCGCTTCATGATTAATTACTTCCTATATTTCTTTGTGACAACCAGAGATGGATTCCGCTCGGATCCGGGGGTATGAAGTATGTCAAATCTGGCAGCTGGAATAGTTATGTATCCAAAATAATATTTTCTTCGACCCAACGCTGGAGCGACGCTCTTAATCTAAAAGACATAGGAACATAGAATCTGATCGGCCCCATTCGGCCCCCATCTGGTCTCCTCTCTAAAGGCTCAAACCTTAATCAGTCCTAATCAGTCCTGTCCTGAAGTTCTCCTTCCTCTCCTCTATTCGTACAAAGGGTATCTGGACCAATCACCAACCACCAGCAACTTAGTAGCAGGAGAGAGATAACTTAACGAGGAGGAAGAATGTTGCAGAACTTGTTAAGGTGGCTGCTCCCATAGTATACACATAATCTGGGTTCTAATACATATACATTGCTTATTTATATCAGTAAATATTAATACACGAGTATTATCATTGTTATGGTTGATGGACGTTCTGGGTCGAGGTCAGGGAACGCGTATAGATTTATTTTTCATTCCCTTGAGCCGTTCATTCTTCTCCTTCTTCATTCTTCTTCCTTCTCCTTTCGAAATATGGGACTCTTCTGCCAGCACCGCGCAGTCCAGAAACTTCATCTGAGCTTCAATCCGCTTTTCACGAGAATCCAAAGCGATTGTGGCTTGGAAAGACTTCGCTGTAATCTAGACTTTAGAAACAAGATCTTATAGACCCCAAACCCTCGTTCCCCACCAGACCCGGGAAACTGCCAAGAGCTCAAGAATGTTTAACTAACTACTTCTCTTCTTCGCCTATTTCCGATGGGTCAACATGTTCCATATCTCCCGTGGACACGAGGTTCGTAAAAATGCCATACGTTAGGTTTACTAAGTACCTCGGGAGCCCTAATGCTTCCTGAAGCCTGGTTTCGCATTTCGGTATCCATAAAGCGGGGCTGTCCTCGAGAGACCGGACCGGGGTTGACTGGGAGGCCCTGGCACTTTAGGGCCAAATGACGTAAGTGCGGCCGCGCATTGTGTTTTTCATCCCACGCACTATGCGGCCGGCAGTATTCACGCTGGGTTTTCCCGGTTGTGCCAGGTTGCCAGTCCGGACCTGGACGTCAGGCAGTTGGCCCTGAATGCAGTTACCGGATAATTCCATACGTCAGTAATTTAAAGAGATTTAACCCAGACCGTCTGCACTTTTTCTTTCCTGCATCTCACCTTTTCCTTTGTTACCTGATTTGTAACTGGTGCAAAAAACTGGAAACAATGGCAAATCCAAGTAAGCCCAATATAACTGTAAATTATCTATATGCCACCCGGAGTCTCTTCAGCCTCCAGATTCAGCTCCATTGGGGGCTGTGGCATTTGGTTCCATCCAGGTCCTGCCCAAACCCTACCCTTATTCTGCCACTTTGGCGCCTTCAAGCCTGTGGGGGTCCTGTCCAGAGACTGCGGCCCCAGCCACACTCTGCCACTTAGCCCTGCAGCTGCCTCTACTGATGTGCGCCAGGCTATGACATCATATTCAACGCTGAGCCAGGCAGTCCAATAGGGCCTAGGCTAGAATACCCCACCCTGACACACTGCCCCTGCTCAGACATGCCCCGTTTCTGCCTCCTATGGGTAATATGTCTGTTATTCATCTTTTGGCCAATAACATATAGAACAGTCCAATAAATGCACGCGGTTCTATCAGACGTGGAATAATCTAGTAATTCCTTTATGTGCCCCGCTGTATCAATGGTCACATAGTGCTTGGTTTCTTGTATTACAGACGCTGTGAAATTGGAGGATTAACATGGTTATCGTCCCCGTCCCGTAGCCGCGACACGACTGCGAGTGAAAAGGTTACAAAGTTACTGCGTCTGTAACACAAGAAACCGGCCAAAGCCCACAGAGTGTCTGTGCCTGGGCCGTGCGTCGCTCGGCGGCGGGGTGGATTCCATTACTGGAAGTACAGTTACAGACGTGATTAAGCCCCTGCCAGCTGCCCAATCTCACTGCATTTACCCGGATTTTTGCTCAGCTGGTAGAGAGACCCCCAGGCTGTAATCTGAGCAGGTGGTAACATGACGGGCCCCCCCCAGGAATAGGGATTCTGTTAAATCTGTTTAGGTTTCTTTCATTCTATTTCATTCTAACTTTTTATTGTACAAGAAGAAAACAATGGTTTTAGAGATATGAGCAAAAAACATATCAAATAGTTTTTTGTGTTTTTTTTTTACTTAGGGGCAATGAAGCATTATTTAATAATAATAATATAGAATAATAATAATAATAATAATAATAATAATACATTGTTTTCCTGAATGTATTATTATTATTATTATTATTATTATTATTATTATTTATTTATTTTTATGCATATACATTATTATCATCATCATTATTATTATGTTTTTTCATTGTTTTGTGCATTATTATTATTATTATTATTATTATTATCACTGGCCGGAATGTGCTCCCATTAAAACTGCACATGTAACAGGGGGTGTCTGTTTAGACCACCTGGAGAGGTCACGTGAGCCAATGGTGGAACTGGTTGGTGGAGGGTATCTGCGCATGAGCACTGGTGGTCAGGAGGTTCTTTCCATCATAATGAGAAAGGCTGGGGTACAAGGGAAACACATCAAACGCATAGAGAGGATCGTGCTACAAGGATCAGGTAAAAGAGAAGGGGGCGCTCAGCTATCAGATATGAAGGTTGGGGTTCCTTTAACGCAGCTACTTTATTATAATTTAAATGCAGCCATCCTAGCCCCCCCCCCCCGCCAGCGTAACTCATCTACTCACTGAGCACGTGCAGAAAAACGCTTTGTTTCATCAGACACAATTGTTTTGCATTCATCCTTCGGCCATGGTTACAATGTAACAATATTCATTCCCGATGAAATCATTTTGTTGTAATTGTGTCACATTTGAAAATAGACAGGCAGGACGTTGTATTAACAGAATTCTTGCCATGCATGCCTTGGAACAGCGCTGTCTTCCCGAAAAACATTACATCATACCTGCCGACAGTCCGAACAGCCAAAGAGGGACACATTTGCTTTAGGGGGTGTGGTTAGAGGTGTGGTTATGGGAGGAGTTTAAACCAAGACTTTTCTTTTCATGACGGAGATCTCGTGATAGCTATATATATATATATATATATATATGTAACCGAGCGGGGCATTTCATTTATAAAGCCGTTTCCTGCTGTTTCTATACACATTATCGGGTCTTTTAGGGCTGTAGAACCCTGCGATCCCCTCGTACCCAGCAAACATTCTGACCTCCTAGAAAAGAGGGGCATCAGGGGAGGATAGGGGCATTAGGGGAGGAGAGAGGGGGGTATCAGAGGAAGAAAGGGGAGCACCAGAGGAGGGAGGGGGCATCAAGGGAGGAAAGAGGGACATCAGGAGAGGAAAGAGGTGCATTAGGGGCGGAAAGATGGATATCAAGGGAGGAAAGAGGGGCACAGTCAGTATTTAGTAATACTTATTATGTGTCTTATAACTTAGCCAGCATGAACAAGCCACACTTAAGAGGGTCCTAAAAGGCTCTCCCCCTCCTCGTCATCATAGTCTCTGCATGAGTGAAGAGAAGCACTGAGATATGACATCATTTCTCCACGCTCCTCTTCTCCCCTTCACCAGCGTGAGTGAAAGCGGGAGCCTTGGTTGTCCCTTCCTAAAGAAAATGGAGATATATTTTATGCTAATATCTTAAAATGAGTGGGTTTTACCTTGTGTGTGACGCATAAACTCTGCAGTCTTTAGCTGAAGCCGGTACCTTTAGTTACATAGACTTCCAAGACTTCCAGGATCAGAGATCTCTTATTCTCAAATGTAGAGGAGACCTCTGAGGCCCCAAAAGTTTATGTAATTTGACGTAAAATGTATCAACTTTAACTAACGATTCCATTTTCTCTTGGGTTAATACTTGGTTAATACAACTATCCACCCCCCCTCTAACCTAACCAGTCCTTACCTAAAATGGGATAAGTTGTTGTCAATCCACACCACTAACGCCATTCCTACAAATACCATTTCAATTGTTGGTACGGCTGCAGTTTTGCAGTTTTGTTTATACGGAATGTTCCGGGGCTGTTTATTTAAATGGGATTTGCTGTATTATTTCTCGGGTTAATTAAAGTCCTCGAGATATTTCACGTCTCTTTGGCTTCTGGCAGAGATTATTAGCATCTGCCGACGCGCCAATGATGAACGACTCTGCTGGTAAAACGTATTATCCAATGTGTTTATAGACGGTAATGCTTATTACCGCTATTTATCTTATTAAAAACAACCCCAAACATGATACTTATAACGTGTATTATATAAGGGATTGGAGCGAGCGACTTCGCAAACATCGATATCAGGTTACTTGTTTTTTTTGTGGGGGGGGGTTATTGGATTTTTATTTTTTGTCCATAAACAGTTATTCCTTCGACCCAGATATATAAACAATAATATGTTTACATTTAATTTAATATTTATACCCAACTTAATGAAAATAAAGCAACAGAGTATCTGATAAAAGTTTCTCTAATCCCTTAAATTTTCATCCAATTTTCTTTTTTTTTTAACAGGAAGAATTTTGAATTGTATTTAAAATTTGGACAGCTGAAATCCCTGCTTGAATACAGGTGATTTCATTCAGAATATCTTTGCCTTCTGGCCGGTCCCTATTTCCTTACAGACCATTTTTAGAACCCTTTGGCTGCCGCCATTGGCGAGTCGATACAATAGGCGTCTGTGTTACGGGCCATTAAAGGGTTAATTTCTTTTGGGATGTGACCATGGCCCAGGTCATAGAGTAGAGGTCAGAGTAATGTTACTTTGACTCAGGTGTGACCTCTTCTCATTTTGGGGGGAAAAGAAAGGATTTGTGTTCAAGGTAGGAAAAAAAAAAGAAAAAAAAAGAAAATTTGTTCTAAATTAAAATCCGTCCCTCGTCAGATTCTTTTTCTTTTTGCTTCGTAAACGGACAGCAGAACGTCTTCTCCTCCTCTAATCGCTGTTTGTCTCCTCATCGTGAAATGCACGACAAACTCATCTGCAAAAAATAAATATTTATAGGCGTCCCCCAAAAAGAAAAAAAAAAGCAACTGGAAACTTTCTTAGCTTATTTTTATAAAAAAACAAAAAAAAAACAAAGGGAGGGGGGTTAAATAGCTTTTTGGGAGCATTAAATCAAATATGAAATCCAAAGTATTGGAGCGTTTACACGTTCGCTCAGTCTGACCCAGTTTTTTATTTATTTCATTTATTTTCTTTCATTCTTGTTGACAGCGGCATTATTACTTCATCCGTGAAGAATTTTACCCCGGCAACAATATTTGGGAGTATTTGAAGCCAACGTTTTATTATAAATGTATACATCTCTCCCTGTCTCATGATCACGGTACGGAATATGTAAAAATCATCTTTTTGGGGGGGGGGGTGTAATGGTGATTCCAATGAAATTAAAGTCGTTGAGAGGATTGTAGTGACAATGGGTTTAAGGATTTGGATAATCTGCTACGACAAAATTTATAAGCAGAATTTACACTAAATAAGCCCATTATTCAACTGGGCAATGCCAACTTGGCTTAGGGCAACATGTCCAGGGGGGCCGTAGCGTTTCTGTCGCATTACAGGGAGGCAATAGCCTTTTTTGGGGGATCCGGCTCCCTGAAGCGCCCGGGCTCAATGGGCCGGTGAAAAGAAGGATCATTCCCATTAACACTATGGAGAAATATAGCCCAAAAGCCTCCATAGGTTACTTCCGCGCGATGATGCGTGGCTTTAAAAGGAGGAGCACCATGATATGACATCATACCCTGACACTCCGCGAGAAAGACCGCAACGTGACGCTGCCCTGGGATAAATAAAGTACAGATTGAAATTACTATTACACACAAAATCACACACACACACAGTCACACAAAATCACACAGTCACACAGTCACACAGTCACACAAAATCACACAATCACACACACAGTCACAAAATCACACAGTCACACAGTCACACAGTCACACAGTCACACAATCACACAGTCACACAATCACACAGTCACACAATCACACAGTCACACAATCACACGGTCACACAGTCACACAGTCACACAATCACACAGTCACACAATCACACAGTCACACAATCACACAGTCACACGCTCCATCTAAAGTAATCACTATGGGCTTTTGCCTAACCTTGAATGTTATCTAAATAACCCGCGGATCCCCCCCCCCGTTACATTCCCTCGTCAGCTACAGAATGTACGTTAAGAAACATACATTTACATTGTCCTTTTTAATCATGATTTTAAAAAAATACAGACGCCCCAAAAATATTGTCCCAGCTCTGGCAACAGATTTCATACCCCATCCCCATCATTAACTGTCCAAGACAACACAACTGTGAACGCGAGAGGTTAATCACATAATAGCCGCGTGTGAATTACAGAACTGTCTGAGTAGGGACATTTCCCATGTTCCAATGTTTAGCCTCGGTGGTCTGCAAGTTACTCGATAGACTTTATACATTTATTTGTGCAGCATTGAAAAATATCGCTGGATCCCAACGAAGAATAAAGAAAGACGTCGCCGTAGACAGCCACCAGTGGATATTATTCTGCACAAAAAGTGGCTGCTTTCCTGTAACTTTTCTCTTTGCATAAATTACATTTTCTTTAAATGAATTTCCTATTTGCATGAATTAAATTTTATAATAAAAAATAATAATTAAATACACACCCAAAATAATAATAATAATAAAAAAATGTTAATTGTGTTGAAATAGCTTTTTATTCAGGATTCAATCATTTTTGTCACCTGTATGTAATGCGTATGGAATCCAAGCTCTTGGCAGGAATAAGGATTTATTTTGCACTCCGGGACATGCTGATATGCGGAGTCAGAGGGAATTAGACGGATAATTTTACTTGCGTCCCCTGAGTGTCTTGAGTTCTCATCACCTGCTGAAACTGAAAGAACCAAGGATATCCAGGAAACCAAGACAAGTGTTCGGCTTAACTGTAACAGAACCTGAATTCACACCGACTTTCCCCAGGAAGCTTAGAAAGAGTTTGTCTTAGCCGAGTGATCCGAGGCGAGTCGGCGTTGGAGCCGTCAATGTATAGAGGTTTGGACGTTGGATGGAAACCATTCTCTGCGCTCCTGGGCTGCTGCAGACTCCTCGAAGGATTAGAGCGGGGGGTTTTGTGTTTGCGTGTCATTGTACTCGCAGCTGTACATCGCATTCGCCGAAGGGGTTATTACATAATCGCAGAATCAGAATTCTGTCACGTGGCTCTCCAAGGTTAACGGCTCTGAGGAAACAGGATGGCCATTGTTTCATTCATGGATAAAACACATTACATTGTGTCAAGGAACATTAGTCACAAAAAGTTCCGCTGAGTTTCCAAGTCGTGGAGCTCGCGAGTGTTAAATGTCGCCTTTTAAAATGCGTATAATGTCATAATTTAAAGATTATCTTATTGGACAATTAATACTTTGTATCATTGATATATATAAAAAATTCTAAAGTGGACCCCCTCCCCCCCAAAGTTCCATCGACCTTGGGGCCTTTTGACATTTGACGATCATCTAAGTTAACTTATTGCACATCTGTCCCCTAAAAGGGTATAAAACGCCTTTTTTATTTTAATTTTTGGTAAGAAACCCTTTTCCAGGACGTCGAGGTCGTCTTCTCTTCTTGCTAATCATTTGGGGCCTTGTTAGATCATTCAAACATCTTAAAAACTGCTGAGCTGTTACAATGTAACACAAAGTACAGCATATACAGTACGTATAATTGTCATTTTTCTGCTGATGGGGTCAGCAATTATGAGTCCTCCGTGGTTTATTCCCGAGGTCCGGGCAAACGAGCCAAGTCCCAGCCCGCCGGCTGTGTTTGGGAGATGTGTTGCCAGTCACATCCACTTCCATTGTTGTCACTCCTTTTTTATTTTGTTTCCATTCATTACGGAAACAAAGGGAAATGGCGTAGGGCTCCATCATAAAGCGTCCAAGAAGCCAACCCGTTACTGAAGTAATTCTCAGCGTGGGAGGCAGGAAGAAGGTCTATTAATGGATAACGTTAGTCATTAACAAAGTGAGGGATCTCAGCCAGTGGAACAGATGCCTCCTGATATCTTTCGTTTCCTGCAATGTAACAAAATAAAAACAGAACATTCATCCTTCCCCTTTCCCAAGCCAAGGAGATGCCACCACCTACGGTACTTACATCAAAACCACAAAATCCTGTGAGTCATCCTCAAGTTCAATCTCGAAATGCCCCAGAACATCCAATGACGCAAGCATTGATTTAAAAGAATGAATCAGATCTGTTGATTTTATCTTTATTTTTAGGTGGGATCAGAGAGAGGTTAGACCTCACGTTGACGTGGAACCTGCTCTTACAGAAAGGAAGTCCGGAATTTCCAAGATGAAGGAATTAAAAATCTGAAATGCATTATCCTTAAATTTAAATTGAAGGGCAAATTTGAAGAAGTTGTTTCAAGGGATCACATATAGGATATAGGGTCCTCCAGGGGTCTTGTAGACGCATTGACCAGAGGAACTTGGGAAGCCGTGAAGACCAGGTCAAGATCTTTGGCAATAGCGGTTCAAAGATAGAGAAGGCCGTAAAATGGATTGGGATAGGAAGGTTTGCTTTGATGACCGTGGAATATGTGGTTTAATATGCGTAGATTATATACATGTGGATGTTAGCACAGGGTTTGTATAGCTTGGAGGAAAGAAGAGAGATGGGATCTGATTTAAAGGGTTAAAGGGATTTCACAAAGTGCAGCAGGGAAGATTATTTCAAAAGGGAGAGAAATATAGGCACCATAATCTAAAACTAGAGGGTCAGAGGCTTAGAGGTAATGTAAGAAAGTTTTACTTTACTGAGAGAGTAGAAGATAAGTGTAACTGCCTCCCAGCAGAGGTGGTAGAGGGTAATAGAGTGAGGGTATTAAACATGCGCGGGGTAGACATACGGCTCCTGAATCTAAGACTAGATAAACAACTGATTAAGGTTTGAGTCTCTACATCAGGAAAAATGGGTGACTAGATGGGGCCAAATAGGGCCGGTCTGCCAACAAGTTCTATGTTGGGCCTCTGGGGCAAAAGAGTCATCCTAACTTTTAGGACATCACTTTAACTGATTGACACTTGTTATTTTGCTTGTTTGTTACATTTAATAATTTATCCCAAAGTTCTGTTCCTATTTTTACATTTTAAGATTTGCTAAAACCTCTTCAGTAAAAGTTAATCATTTGTTTTGTTCTAGTTAAAAAAAAGAAAATAAATCTGGAATATATTTTCCTGTCCATTTATAATTATATAGTTTTTTTTGTTATGGGTTTTCTACTCTTTTTAAAAAAAAAATAATAATCTAATAATAAAATGACCTTTTCTAAGCCAGCAAACATCTCGGTGCATAACTGGTGGGGGAAAAAAAAAAGAAATTAAAATGTTCTAAAAGAATTAACAGAGCTGGTTATTGTTTAATCGCAGACTGTCTGAAAACGCAGCCTGGGACAGGAGGTGGCCGCGTAGGACGATACAAAATGATCGAAGTAGACACAACCTACCCAATGAAATATTTCTTACCAAGGCTCTTCAGTGAAATATTAGTCTAAACTTTGGTCATCCTTGAACAGCTCAGTATATCACAAGACGTTCGCCCAGACACACAATAGTCTGCCTCTGCCATCCACCTTCCCACAAGAACCAATTAACCCTTTGTAGTCTGCAGGGGTAGGTTGCTTAAACTTTCCGGCCAACCAAAGACTTGAAGAAAGGGTTAATAAGTTAACGACTGTACAACTCCAATCCTCATTATCCTCAGCTGGAAACAATAAATGATATATATTGCGAACCTGGCTTTGCTAATACAATGATACATTCCGAGCAGATTATGATGCAAAATGTATGCTGCTGTTCAAAAGTTTGGGGTCACTGAGCTGTTTTCATGAAAAACGAGGACATTTCTGTCTGTAACATAATTCCAAAAGGGTTTCTAACCATCAATTATCCTTTTAAAACGAAAACTTGGATCAGCGAACACAACGTGCCATTGGCCATTGGAACACAGGAGTGATGGGAGTGATAAAAGGCCATTGGAACACAGGAGTGATGGGAGTGATAAAGGGCCATTGGAACACAGGAGTGATGGGAGTGATAAAGGGCCATTGGAACACAGGAGTAATGGGAGTGATAAAGGGCCATTGGAACACAGGAGTGATGGGAGTGATAAAGGGCCATTGGAACACAGGAGTGATGGGAGTGATAAAGGGCCATTGGAACACAGGAGTGATGGGAGTGATAAAGGGCCATTGGAACACAGGAGTGATGGGAGTGATAAAGGGCCATTGGAACACAGGAGTGATGGGAGTGATAAAGGGCCATTGGAACGCAGGAGTGATGGGAGTGATAAAGGGCCATTGGAACACAGGAGTAATGGGAGTGATAAAGGGCCATTGGAACACAGGAGTGATGGGAGTGATAAAGGGCCATTGGAACACAGGAGTGATGGGAGTGATAAAGGGCCATTGGAACACAGGAGTGATGGGAGTGATAAAGGGCCATTGGAACACAGGAGTGATGGGAGTGATAAAGGGCCTCTGTACGCCTATGAAGATATTCCATTAAAAATCAACCGTTTCCAGCTACAATAGTCATTTACAACATTAACCCCGTCTGCGCTGGATTTCTGATCCATTTCATGTTATTTTAATGGACAAAATGTGCTTTTCTTTCTAAAACAAGGACATTTCTAAGTCATCCCAAACTTTTGGATAGTAGCATATGTGATGGGGAAGGCTGGTAAGGAGGTGAAAAGGGAAATTGGCCCCTGGGATGCTATGATATGGTGATTCTGGACCCCTACCATAACCTTTGGGTAGATTAAAGGTGTACCCCAAAGCACGCGCCAGTGAATACTATTGGACCTACTTTTCCATGCTTTGTTCCGACACAAAAATACATAAGCGTGACCTCCTGTCCTTCTTATTCTGTGGACAACCATTTTGGGTTATGCATGTGAATATAAGAAAAACACAAAGAAAAAATAAAAAAGAAACAATATTTTAAGGAATTAAAAGAATATTTAAATGATAATAAATCTAATTCCCTGTCCATGATATGATATGGGGGGTATATTATACCAAACACATTTCACCAGAATAAAGCTTAGATGTGGCAGGTTTAAAACTGGTTTGGATTTTCTCTCTGACGCCAATAATGACCTTGAGAAATCCACGATGTCCTCTATCTAAAATAGGAGTCGGCGTTGACATATGGGCAAGGTGGTTGATACACAAAGCTGGCTTATATGACAAGGACGAAGCCATTAATCAAAAACCCTCATCTTAAAACATATGTGGAGCTTATGAAAGAAAAGCATTTCGATGATCCTGCAGACATGTGGCAAAAAATGGTTTTGTGGTTAGAAGAAATTCCGAGTGTTATGTTTGGCGCAAGTTCAATAATAATCATCACCTCGTCAACATTGTCATCCCGAGTGTTAAATGTTATGGTAGCTGCCTCATTGTTCTAAAGTAGCCAGTCTTTAGAGATCCTCTAAGAATAGAGAGGGGTGTGAAGTAGGGACAAAGACTTGAAGGTTTGCTGGAGCCTTCAAATTTCATTTGGAAAATGCAAGCTTGCAGTTTCTTACAGCGTTCGGGTTGTCGCTATTCAAATTCAAAAATATCTAATGAGCCTTTAGAACTAAACCAATGATTTATGTAACTGTAGAAGAAGGTGACATCATATGGTGATGTCAGCAAATGAATCCAAGATCAAAGGAATGTATATTTTAATCCTTCCCCTACATTCATGCCCCCTATGGAAACCAAAGGTTGGAAAAGGGTTAATTGGACCTTGTTCAATGGAAAATGAGTTGGCTTAAGAGGGCTCAGGGTGTTTTTTTTTTTTTTATAATTTTTTAACCATTTAATCCCATTGGGCGCAGGTTGACTGCATGATATTAGGTATGGGATGGGCCTGTACCTCCTATAGGTTTAACTGTTACATTGTATTGCCCCGTACCACAAAACATGGCATGGAGGTTGAGGAGGCTTAAAGGTAGGCTCTAAATCCCTCCTTGGGTTATTTAATTACATGGGGATGGAAAGAAGACAAACTCTTTGCAGGGGGTTGTGTCACATATTGTGAGTTGCTGGTGAGGAAATGCGAGTTGCCATTGAATTCATATGCCCGTGTCTGCGACTTAAAAGCTTTAGGGTCCCAGGCACTCTCACCTACTCGTGACTAAGTGATATATCAGTGAATATCAGAGTAGCTTTGTGACTGCTTGCATGCACAACTTCAGTTGAGTCTGGTCAGTCAAGTTAACCCTTCTTAGTGAATAAACATTGAACCACATTAATTAATTATTAAAAACTATGTATTATTTTATTTTATGAAAACGAAACACTTATTTACTCATTTACCAGAACTAATATTACACATGGATTGTTAACTCATTAATTTGTTGAGGACTACAATATCAAAATAACTTATTTTTAGGTTCAAGGCAGGTCATTTAAAGGTACATTACGAACAGAATTCTATTTATAGAACATTCGCTTCCTAGTGCAGTAAATCAAGGGCAATGAGCATGGAGGGTGCATGATGCATTTTTATTTGTTGTTTAAACGTGGTGGCCAAATTACTATCTGGTATGATTTCAAGGCCATCCCCAAAGGACATCGTGGGCTGCCAAAACAGACGAGAACACTTTTATTAGCCCATAATACATTTTATCATATAAAACTTAACAACTCAAGGACGCAGACAACGACTTTTAATAGAACTGAAATTCCAAGCAATGGAAACTGTAAGTTTGTATCATTTTCCTGGAACCGCGTGAGCCTCGGTTTTGTGGTGAGACAAGTGGGGGTCCGGTGGGAAGAGGTCTATTGTGATTCTCTCACACATAAAAAAAAAAATAAGTATTTTAAGGTAAAAACAGAAAACAAACATCAGACATCTCATTTTTCTTTCACACTCAGATAAGATTAAGAGACAAATAAAACTTTTCTTATTAGACATGTTATTTTATAGATGTCTCCAGGTTTTTGGTTGGGATTGTACAAGTATTTTAAGGATCAAACCTTTAAACTTGTATTGTTGAGTCAAGAGAACACGACTGTGGTTCCATTTAAATTCACAGCTTTTCTTTCTTTTTTTTATGTAAGAATTCAGCAAAAGTGAACAAAGAGCGTGTAGAAGAAGTTCAACTAAGAGCAGAAAGACTGAATTGGCCTTTTGGATGTTTTTCTTGATATTTCAGCCCAAAATGATCCCATCTGGCCCAGATGCCATCATTCTAATTTTTTCTTAAGAGAAGGATCTTACAAGATCTTTTTGGATCTTACAAGCGGGATCACTTTAAGGCACTCATTGGTCAGTATATTTGGCTTTTTCTTTTCTTGTCCCAATTCCATTATTCTTTAGCTGAAGTGGGGTCCAGGCGTGGGCTGCTTGCTCATCACGGATTAACCGATGCCCACATCGTGTAGTTAGTGATGTATTCCAGTCTTGGCCAACTTGGCAGGTCCACGCACCGATTGAGCTACTGGGCTGGTCGTGTAAATCAAAGATCTCCATTGTTACCTCCCCATTTACACCATGGAGGTCTACAGTTTCTTCATCTTTCGTGTGTGAAGAGGACATATTGTATCAGGAACCATCTCATCTTCTCTGGTTGTTGCCCGGAGTCAGACCTACGGTTGCACCACTGATAAATCCACCATAGCCTCCATTGATTAAAATCAGAATGGATTCCAATGTAGGCTTGGAGTTGTTGGTTGGCTCATGGGGTAGGGATTTGCTTAGCCTGATAACCTTAAGTATCCTTATGGAAAAGACTCTTCCGATGTTCCTACGGAATTGCTTACTCTGTAGTGGGACAATTGAGTATTAGTTTTGCTACTGTTTGCTCTTATAGAAAAAACACTTGTTTTATTAGATTTCTTTAAGCTTATTCATTTGTTTCTGTGTCTGAACTGAAGCCTTTAGGTGACTAAAGTTCTCTTGGGCTGAAATGGTACCAAGTCCATTATTTTCACCCCCCATCAGGAGAATCTCAGGGGTTTTTACAGTAACTTGTGCCATGACTGACCTACCTGTAGGTAAAGCGTAGACGGGTCAAAAGAGTCAACAGCCCCAAAAGTACATTTCTTCTCCCTAAGCTCTTCGACTTTCCCCCCCTAATGCCTAATGATGGCGCGTCTCTAACCTCAAGCAACGGGAGTGAACTGAGATAACGCAGAGGGAGACGATGTTGCCAACTTGTACAGTAATCCTTTCACCATGTTGTAAATAAACATAAATTTGCCAAGTGAACATGGACAGAAAATGTTCTATAAGCCCAAAAAATTCCCAGGAAACTGCATAATTCACATGCCGTGCGTGTTTCTGCGTGGGGCGTATAAAATCCAAACCTGACATTATCGTTTGTTTAGACTTCTCATACGGAACTCTCCATTAAACCCGAAGAAATCGTTCAGGACGCGGGAAGCTAAAAATATCCTTTTGCTTCAATCTTCGGTCGTTGTTTATGGGGCTTCCGTTTGTAAAAAGTCTAAAAGAAATGTAATAAAAAGTCCTTTATAATAATATTTCACCGTATGAAAATATTATTTTTCTATCTTTATTGCTTTGTACTCTGGAAGGAGTTGTGATGAACCTCTTTATATGTTCCCATGTATATATATTGCAGATCTATGTTTTGACGTGTGCTTTTTATATGTCTCTTATAATGTTCTAAAGATACAAACTTCTAAAATGAGAAAATTGTGTTATTTTAATGCCTGGTTCCTTGAAATAACTAAGATCTGGAGCATTCAGGACACTGTCTTCGTGGAGAGCTGTTTTATCAAAATATTCTCTCCTATTGAGTGTTTACTTTTCAGGTTGGGGTAGAGGCTTCCATTACACCCCCCCCCCCCGGGGCTCCGACATATAATGTATATTTTAATACCTCCTTCCACATTTAGGACTGCAAATCATGGGTGTTTGTTGGCTGGGACAGCGATCCATTTGGCATTTCATGCTGCTTTCATTTGGAGTTGAAAATCCAACATCTTGGTGGCCCTGAAGTATCAGGCTTCGTGATAAAAATAGATCGCGGGTGGTTATTATTTTGTCCCTGACAGGTTAGAGGTCCGGCTAATTTTGCGTTAGCCTTTGATTGATAGGTCGCAAAAGATCTCATTAAGTCCACGGTGTTGGTTGGCTTCCAATGGTTTTTGATTAGCTGAAGAGAACATGTCGCGTATCAGTTACAAGCCTTGATTCGTGGCATGTCTGCTCAATTATTGAAGGTTTTAAACAGAGCCCGACTGCATAATGAACCGTGTTTCACATTTCAAGTGGAAACCAGAACTCCGTGTGTTACATTACCTTCTTCCGACCGAGGGGCTCCCGTCACTCAAAGAAAGAGCTTTCCGTTGGATACATTTGGACTCAACTAGCCAGGAAAACATGATCTAGAGTAGCCTCTTCTTAATTTGTTGCCTTCATCAATGAACATAAGCCCAATGAGGGCTACATAATTTCAAACTCCATTGAAACGATTCATGCCACTTCATTTTAAGCCTCGTTGTTCTTTGAAGACCAAACCTGAAGAAGAACATTCCATTCCGCTCCCATCTTTCAACGTTCTTTTGTTTTCCTGGCACTTATCTTTATATTGTAAGAAATTTAAAACCCAGGACAGCCAATTTATGACTTTCAGTATTCAGGATTCAATTAAAGTTGACCGTAAAATTGGTTCGAAGGAGACCTCGATGGCCAATCCAGTTGGGCTACTTTATTGTCTTCTGGAAACTCTTAAGAAATGACTTATGTTTGCAGAAAATCTCCAATATTTTATTTTACTTTCATCTGTTTAGATTGTAAAGTTCCTTCTACTGTTTAGACATCTTCATTTTCCCATCAAACCTAACAAAACAGAAATAAATGGATTTAGGAGGGTTTTTTTTTAATGTTTTGGCAATAGCAACCATGTTTATGGACATTAATCACCAGTACGGATCTTGCTCAACACATTGACATTAGAACACATATCGCATTCCTCCGTCCGGACAAAAAAAGCACAAAAAATAGCTCTTTGATATTTATTTGTGTTAGTTTGAAATTTACATACAAAAGTTCAGTGGTCCCGGTAGAAATCGCTTACACGAAAATATTTACAAGATCGAGATTTTTTTTTTTTTAACGTACAAAACATTTTCTGCCATAAAAGTTAAAGTGTTTACTGTTAACGGAGCCAGAAGATCATTTCAAAGGACGCAGAATGACATTAATCAAGGAGCCATCCAGTAAAGTGAATCGCGATAATTGTTGGTTGGGTTTGAGGTCTCCTTAGAAAAGAAAATGCTGGAAAAATAAATAAATAATTGGTGCGTAGAATGAAAATAAAGCAGTGATATCAATTTAATGTAAAAAAAACAACCCCAGAAGCCCCCAGAATATAATTTCAATGAAGCCAAAAGGTTCAAGTGAGTGCAGTTAAAATTTGGACCACACGAGTTGTTTTATCTTTCTACGGCTTAGTTTTGGTCTTAAACTTCGCTTTTTGTGCCCAAAGGCCTCTTAATTTATTTTATTTTAGCAAAATAAGCTACTCTTGTAGCATCTCTGATTCATCTCTTTCTTGCCCCAAGATCCTAAAGAAACAGTTAATCATAAAAGTGGTATTTTGTTGGATTTTGTATGTAGTATGGACATATAGACAGATCGGCAGATCGGCCCCATCCGGCCCCCGTCTAGTCGCCCGTTTCTCCTGCTGTAAAGACTCAAACTATAATCAGTCGTTGGTCTCGTCTTAGATTCAGGAGAAAAAAAACAACACATGCACGGTTTCACTAATGTATACATGTCACATGATGGCTTATGATGTCATAAAACAACATTTCTACAATCAATGGGTGAAGGTGATAGTTTCTTTCCCTTTCGCCTTCATTATCACGTGACGCGAGTTACAGAGGAAGCCGCTAACAACGCGATTTTCAATATTTTGCCCAATTCTACATAAAATCCCCGTTTTCCTACTTACTAAGTAATTATCCCCAACGATGAGCGATAAGCAAAACGTTCCAAGTCTCTTCCCCAAAACACCTGTTTCCTTTAACGCATTTTTGGAATATCTTAGTCGTCATCCATTCTGGGGCAAAAAAACACAAATTGCATGTTTTTTAATGTATCCGGATCAGCGCGTTCTCAGTTAGGAGTATCTTTGTCGGTGACTCATGCTTTAAAATATATTTTATCAGTTTAATGAGCCCGTTCCTCTGGACATCATTTATGGGCAAAATACTCCAATAAGACAAATATATCTCCTCCAGCAGAAGAACATTTCTTACGATCTCCTGCTTTTCCTCCAAAGGACATTAAAAACACTCGTTTAACTGTTCGAGTGAGAGACATTCCACGCAGGTATGCTGTGTTTTCATGTGCCCTTTTTTTTTCAAATTTTTCAGATTTTCCGGGAACAGGTATTTATATTTTCCCATAAAAATGTCCATGGCGAATCCATATAAAAACAAACAAAGAATTCCGCAGGAAGACGTCCTGCCACCGGCTCACCACGAGCGCATTCCTTCCCACCATCATCTGCTCGGTTGGCCACCCAATGGACTCTATGGTCGCGTCTTCATGGGGTTCCGCTACGTTCACCTGTCTGCCCGAGGTTTCATAGCAGTCTCTATAAAAACGAATCGGGTGAACATGCGCAATTCGGCTACATTTTTATTTAATAGAATAGAAGGTAACGGTTATTTTTAAATTTTGATACATCTTCTTCAACTACTGCATTTGAAGTGTACATACAACTGTATTTATATACTATATATATATATATTCCAAGCTATCTGCTTAGTCTGGATAGAAGAAACAAATCTCACATTTCTGTATATATTTTGTGTTTCTATGAATATATTTTAAATATTTTTTTTATTATTATAATTTAAAACAATTATGATCAAAACACGCCATATAACATTATTATTATTACTTTTTTAAGTATTTTTTTATATATTGCACAAAAATTCCTTTATAGGAACTGTTAATTTTTTGTTTTTATTTTATTTGAAGATTTATTTTTGCTTTCGTTGTGCTCTTTTCACTTTATATACTGTTTATTTTTAAAAACAGTAGAAAAGGGAATTGCTTCATGATTAAGTGAGCAGCATTTAATTACCTACCATTTATTGAAATGAGTGCCTTGTCACCTTTCCCACTTACTTTTAGTCTTTGATGCGTTATTTTATTGTTTTTATTATATTATTCAGTCACAGAGTCAGTCTGAATAATGCGTCAGCGTTATTATATTAGACCATTTTTTTTAAATTAGCATCCAGAACTTAATCAAATTAATTTTAGTAAATACCCCAGGGTAATGTCAATCACCTCTTTTTTTTAAAAAAGCCTGTGACTGATCCAGGTTCAGTGGCGCAGGACTGATTTCGGATCCAGCTGAAGCTATTCTTCGTTGCCTCTCTGGATTCCGTAAAGAGGCAGAGTAAAGATTATTTTATTATACGTAAAATAGGCGCAAGTACAACTGGCATAATGAGCATGCTATGCATTTGGAGACTGCCTGCTGGGCCATACCATGTTATTCAAAGGAGGGATAACCCTCTTTGGCCACAAATCCCTTTGTCCCTCTTTCATCCCCTGTTGCCCCTCTTTCCTCCCCTGATGCCCCCTCTCTCCTCCCCTGATGCCCCCTCTCTCCTCCCCTGATGCCCCTCTTTTCTAGGAGGTCAGAATGTTTGCTGGGTATGAGGGCATCGCAGGGTTCTACAGCCCTAAAAGCCCCAACAATGTGTAATAAAAAGTCTAGGCAAGGCCCCGCCCATAGTCACACCCATAACCACACCCCTTAAAACAATAGTATAAATGTTGGGAGTGATGAGTGTTGCTTGTCTCTCCTGTTCAGGCGAGGATTCCAAGGATTCGGCCATTTTTAATAATTTGAGGCATGATTTCATATTTATTGTTAATGTATCGTAATTCTTTTCAATAAAGGCCTAATATGGACAGTATTCAATGCTATAAGTGACCATGTGAATAGGGGTCTCGTTACCATAGCAACCAGTGCAATGTTCCTCCTGATTAGGCCATTCTGTTGGTTGCTATAGTAATAAGGCCATTTTTTTTAGACATTTCTCCTTTAATAGGTTAAACAAGGAACCCAAACGCACGTCCGTGATCCATAACGAAAATGTTTTAATTGTGTAATAATAATGAATGCTGTCGGCGCTCGCTGCCAAACCACAAAACTGCTCTGTTTATCGGAACGCGTTCAAATATGTATTATATACGTTTATATACATCGCGTCCAACTATTCTTCAACTCTCCTCCTTCATTGTTTCAGAATAAATCACTCTACATCTAAATCACGCATAAAGGACAAATTAGACGTGTCCCGAAAAAAATGGACGACACAAAGATCCTGGATAAATGGCTTCCTTTAAAGCTTATGTGCATTTCTGTTTTATTTTTTTATGAGTCGAGAATAACAAGTTAATCTGAAATCGTAGCGATCGGTTATGAGGTCATAATCAAAAACTAGAGACGTAACGTAATTAGAGGTAATGTAAGGAAGTTTTATTATACAGAGAGGGAGTTAGATAAGTGGAGCAGATACTGCCGGCAGATACTTTTTTTTATAACAGATCCAGCCAATTGCTCTAAACTACACCAACCTGCAGGGGGCGCCATATCACGCCCAGTCATGCCAAGTCACCGGTTTTGGGAGTCCCGCTAAAAACATCATTGGCTCCTCCTGATAAAACATTTTTTTTAAATATATGAATCTGGTCTGAAATATTTCCGCCCGATTCTGTGTCCGATCATCTATTCCGATCCTGACTTTATAAAGCCAACTGGCTTCCATCAGCCCGCATACGGTTACAAGATGGCGAGATAGAGCTGCTGGCTCCTCTACGCATAGCGAATGATAAGATAACATTCTATTTTAATAGAACGATTATGGACTCCGGCCCAGAAACTTGCAGTTCATCCAACGTGAAGCCGTACGGGTAATTCATCAGAGCAAGAATTTTATTTTCTGGCCCCAGATAATGCGTACGATAATATTTTAACAGCTGATAGATTTAAACGGAACCCGACCTTGAAATGGATGCATCCGATGAAATGTATACCCGTCAAATGCCGCGTTACATCAAATATTTTTTCAGCATTCCAGCCAAGAGTTTCTTGCTGAATAATTTATCGTTTTGATTCGTTGCCAAAAATTTTAATGAAGTTAAAATGAAACAAAAAAAAAATGTAATTAATTTTAAATGCTTGATGTTATGAAATCTGCGTAATTTGTAACCAGGGCGCGTCTCCTGGACTGGGGGCGACAATCGACGCCGGCATGAAATGGCATAGATGTGGCTACCTGCTGGATGCTCACGGCCCCACGCTGCTCCCTTACGCTTTTGTAGCGCGACCGCTTATAAAGCCGGAGATCATGCGCTAAAAGAGAGGACTAACAACACGAAACACAATAAAGACGCCGTTGGGAACGAGCCCACCGCTGCCGCAAGCCGGCCATACCTGTGGACCTAAAAAAAAACACATTTTAACCAAATCAAACGGGGGACAGGCAGGTCGGTAGGTGGGAAACAAATCTGTGCTATATTCAGGGATACAAAGTGTCCCAACATAGGCTAACTACCTTTTCTAAGATGGCTAAGGCTCACTGGGGACAAAAGATGGCACTGACAGGCGGTTTGGGGGCTTAAATGGCACAGAGAAGCTGTTTGGGGCTTGCTGAAGTCGGGGGACACTGGGGCCTTCTGGTTTCTAGTTACACCCCTGTCTGTGAGCGCGGGGATGTACAAAGCGACAGCGTTTACTAGTCTGAAAGGTACTCTACGGCCCCCAAAGAGTTATATGTACCTGTTCTCACCCAGACAAATGGAAAGAGTTCACTGAGCCGCGAAGCACTGAACCGCGCCGGGTTAATCGCGGCGTTAAAGGCCGGCCGCCCTCGGCACTGCGCGCTCCGGCTGCTGTAAATGTTCCGTATCAATTTAAATTCCTTCTAGAACTGATAAACGAGGCGGATCAGATCTCCCAGGCCGGCTCAATTGCCTTTTATTTCATCGGCTTATCTTTCCAACGCGGCTCAACCCTCTCGCCTACCTCCAGAATGCAAGTTATTCCAAATGAGATTTATAATCATTAAAGAATTTCACTCAGAAAAAGTTTGCGTTTTGTGCAGAAAAATAAAGAGATTTCAGAAAAAAGGGAGCAAAAATATTTGTAATATGCAACTTTACATCGGAAAGAGAAACAAGGAGTAGCGTAAAGGGTGCAGAACATAAGAAACATGGACTCTGCCGCAGTTCGGCCCCCATTCGGCCCCTGTCTGGTCGCCCGTTTCTCCTGCTGTAAAGACTCAAACCTTAATCAGTCGTTGGTCTCGTCTTAGATTCAGGAGCCGGATGCCTATACCGTGCATGTTTAATACCCTCACTGTATTACCCTCTACCACCTCTGCTGGGAGACCTTTCCACTTATCTACCACCCTCTCAAAAAAGAAAAAAAAACAATCCCATAAACATAAAAACTCAACATCTCATTAAATGTAAATGTAATGCAAATACAGCACAGAGAGTTCATACAGAACAATGATTTAATTTAGTAAATCAGGTTTTTAATCGCAAATATCCTTTTCTGCTACCAAAAAAATCTTTGACAATTTCCTAAAATTTGTTTTCAATTTTTTTTTTCAAAAATATGGAGCCATAATTCATAAAACCAAATACGACTCCAATAATAATAAGTCTACTTGCCTCTTAATGTTTAGCATAACCATGAAGCAACAAAACCGACGATGATTATAGTTTTTTCATTTAAATCATATTTATTTTTTTATATGAAATCTTAAAAAAAATGTATTTGACAAAAAAGTGAAAGTTTTTCCCCTGCGCGCTCTTTTTCTCTCTCTCTTATAGAACCTTATAGAATATCTATTTCTGCAAGGAATAGCCTCTTTGTTGCCATAGCAGCATCTTTTCCACTATATGTGTCCTGGGAAAGATGGCCGATAGGGCAGCCCCTTCCACGGTAGCCGTCAGTCGCAAGATTATGGCCAAGTCTGCCAGTCCCGGCGTCATTGTTGGTACTGGCAACAGAGAACGGAAACATTGTGCAGCCGAAGACTCCCACCACGCCGCCCCTTCTGTCTAAAGATTAATGATACGGCGTATATTTTTTCTCTCGTGTGCGTTGAACAGACCCACCAACGCGTTTCAGGTCCAACGGGCCCTAAATTTGGCTCCAAAAGAATGTTATTTTGTTTTTATAATACTTAAAAGAAGTATATTTCACTTACGAAACGACATGACTTGCGAGAGATCTGATCAAAGACGGAAAAGTCCACATTTTGTGTTGTGTTTGTTTTGATAACGCCGAAATAATGACAGAGCAGAGGATTTTTTTTTTCCTCCCCCAGTGGATTCTGAACAAAATCCAAGATCAGAATTGATCACTGGACATTTTTTATTAGCTAGACTCATAAAATTTAGTTATAGCTCCCCAGGTCTTAATTCCAACCAGATGTTCCAAAGCAATTAATTTAAGGAGACCACTATCACTTGAGGACAAGTCTTCAAGTCGCCCGATTAGATGATCAGATACGACACTAGACGCATTGTGGACTCTTACTTGGTGGAAACATAAGGAGGGATGGGATACACTAAACAAATTCTGGTAACAATCTCAAGCTCGTTGATTGTTCCTGGTTCTTTGCCACCTTCCTTGACTTTCAACCAAGTTGAGTGTAGACCTTGGGCTAATATCGCAGCATGAGGTCTGGTTCCAAACTCCCCCCCCCCCGTAAGACAATCATTTCTGGAGTCCATCGCAATCCAGAAGAGTAATATCTCCAGCCCGAGTGTGAGATCCATCCGAGGCATCGCACCTCATCAATCTCTCCGCGGAGCGAAAAATTAAACCCCAGCGCGTTAACAACACATTTCCGACCCGCCCGTTGATAAGAACCCATCGGTCTCACCTACCCGTCCTCAATGCCCCACACCAAACGCGTTTAGAGCTCGGAATTCTATCGAGGAGGTATTTTTGGAATGCAGACAATTGTGCGAATTCTGATCAGCGGAAGGAAAAAGATTAGAAAAGCTCAGACGTCGATCTTGGGGGGCGATTCACCAAAACTCGTCTTTGTTGAATATGGAATTGGCCAATTCACGTGGGTGGCGTGCGAGACTTCATGTTGGTAGCCACGCTCTGCTCACTTCATTTGCTAAGATCTGTCCATTATATATATATATATATGTCGGAATTTTCCAGGATATGCCAAAACTAGATCTTTGAATTAAAAGGTGAACAACCAATCCGTGTGAAGAAGCTCAACTCTTGTGTAAGTATTTGTTGGGCTTCTGCACCAAAAAAAACCCCAAAAAATGAGATGACAAGAGTAGTGGCCACACGGTTAAGATGCTCAGCAAGAATGTTGTTTTGTTTGGTATTTCACCATTTGGGGATCTCAAAAGGTCTCATCCCAAGTGAAAAGGTGAGTCCAGACGTGGACCTCTTTGCTTCCTTGTGCCTAGAGGAATACCAACAAGACCCAGCAAGAAGTTCTTGGTGAGCATCTCAAACTTCTTTTATTTGCATGATTTAGGAATTGGACACTTATTTTCTGGGTATTGGAAGAGAATGTGCATCGTGCATAAGGGGTTATTAAGAGAGAACGGAACATTTATAGCCAAACCGGCCTCGTTAGGCCTGCCATTTATAAGCAATGCCCAAGGCCTTCACGTTCAGCCAACGTTTGCCTCCTCTTTCAGGCCTTATGAATGTCGATAAACCTGAATATAGGCGTTTAGCACGTATTTGTAGTTTTGCAGATGCCTGTATCTGATACTATTGTGGTATTGTCCTCACTGAAGCCCCCCCCCCATTATGTTCTCCATGCGCGGTTGGGCTTGTTACCTCAAATTTGGATTATAGACAGAAATTATGTCGGGGGGGGCAGAAAAAAAAGCCACACACTTAGATAGTTCTCATCCAACCCAGTATGATACCACCGCGGACTTGCAATAGGGGTGGGCAATAAAGGCTTTTTGGATCATGACCAATGTTCAAAAAAAAAAACGGACAGATGGACCAAACCAAAGCGTTGTTTACCAAGAGTTGAAGGCAGATAATAGGAACACTGTACGTGTACAAAGAGGCACAAACACAATATAAGAACATTTAAACTTGTACAATGAAGACATGATTATCCAGTGGGGGTCCTCGGACGGGCCCCGGGGAGACTCACAATGCCTTTCAGAATGTCCAAGACATTTAAGATGTTGAGTATTCAAGCAGAAATTCTGTTTATGACAGTAGATGGAACGGAGTGATTGGTTTTCAAATGAAACAAAAGAAGTATTATTCCCAAATGGGTTTACACCATTCTTTTTTTTTTTTTTTCATAATTATCAGAATCTAGGTTGCTGGAGAGAAAAAAAGAACAAAAAAAAAAAACACACATAGACAACACTGCCATTGAGAGAGAGGAATTAAACTCGGGGCAAAGTGTTTAAAAGTAACAATATTCACAGACCGCGTTCCGTCTATCGGATATATTCTTCCAAAATATTCAATGAATCCACTTAATTGCGATCTGAAATTATGCGAAATGTCAAAGAGCTCGCAAAGGAAGAATCCTTTTTGTCTGAATCTCACATCCGATCGTCGGCCGGCGCGCGGGTCCCAGGCCTACGCCTCCGTCAGTAGCAAGGTCGAGGGGGAAAGAGTTGGGTAAGAAGAACAGATGATTACTGTAGAGCTACGGAACAAGGGGGTGGGGGGGGAGTCGGAAACTTCTGGAAAGTTCTACTTATGAACAGGTTGAAGGTTCTCCAAGACCGTGTCCAGAACGAAAAGGGAAATCGTAATTGTTTTATAAAACTGGTGGCCGTATCTAATGAAATGGGACTTTTTTTTTTTTTAAATAATTCTAAATGAAAATGAAAAAATAGAAAATAATAGTAATTATTTCGTGAAATTTAAATTGGAGCAGTCTAGTTCTATCCTCTTACGAGGACAGCGCAACCAACGCAGGATAAAGGGGTCATCGGGGGGGAAAAAGGGGTATCAGGGGATTTGGGTCAAAAAGAGCGACTGGTCAGACTACACTAGGACATATAGGACGTATGCATTGGTGAACCCCACAAAAAAAACTATAATTCACTTTGGCTTAGTGAATAAAACCTTACAAAAATGTATCCTACCATTTCATATTTACATATTATTGCATATTACATATTATATCACCCCCACTCTGCCGTTTGTACCCCGTGCCGAGGTCCTTTTTTATTTTTTTTTAGAAGAATGTAAAATGCAGCCCGGTCCTGTCCTATACAGAGCCTCTCATGGGTTAATTTTTTTTTAAATATAAATAAGTATATATAGATGAGTTTTTTTGAAGACTGTTAAATGTTAAAACCTTGCAGGTATGCACGCAGCATACTTTGAAATACCAGAATCCTAGCAGCGCTTGCCATCACGGCCTCCAACATAAACACAATTTTGTTCTAAAAATGGAAGTTACTAAAAGTCTTTAAAATTCCTGAAGTTTCTCCACCCAGAGGCCGACACCTCGGAGCGATGCTGCGTTACAAACCGAGGACAGACAAAGAATTTCTTGTTGAATTCTTCTCCCCGCCGGATCTGGACGTTTCTAGATAAACAGACAGGTAGCAGAGATACCGAGCCGGGGGGGGGGCGGGGGGGGGCACGCGAAGAAATATGTATTTTTCAATTAAGATTTCATCACTTTTTCCAAAGGATGAAGAATCCGGCCCGATAAGCCGCGCTCAATCATAGACGGGCCGTCACCTAGCGAGCCGACGTCGGCCGGCTGTTTACGTCCAGAATATCCGCTCTTCCGGGTGGTCAAAAATAATTCAGACGAGAAGCACTCGTTCGTTTGACGGGTTTTAGCTGTTGCTTCGTGGCGGGATGGATACAAAGTTACGCAAAAGATCACAGAAAGCTTTAGACTTGCTGAGATTATTCTGGGGAGTTTCAATGGATGAGATAAATTACGTTTCGGGTAAATATAGTGATAATAGCAAGGAAAAAAGGCAATGTAGTGTTGTTAGGAGTATTGGGTAGATAAGTGGAACAGCCTCCCAGCAGATGTGGTAAAGGGCTAATACAGTGAGTGAACATGCATGGGATAAGCATATCCAACTTATTCAGAACGCCGGCTGGACTGTCCAATCTGGGGGTTGGGGGGGGCATTCAAGTGATGGGGGGAATGTTGGGGGGGCCATAGAGATGATTCTGAATTCCGAGTATGGGATATGATTAGGGATACTGTTGGTGGTGGCACGAAGGTGATGGGGCAATATTGATTGGGGCATGAGGATGATGGGGGACACTGGTAGTAATGGTGATCGAGTGGATTGCTGATGGGATCGTGTATCTGAACGTGGTGCGTGTGTGGCTGAGCATGTTGTATGTTGCTCTTCCTGTGTAGCATTGTAGCCACCAGACCTCCATGTTGGATTTTTAGTGTTTTTTTCCATATCCAACAGACGGTAGAGTCGATTTTGTGGTTTGTGTATGGCTGAGTGTGGTGCGTATGGCTGAGTGTGGTGTGTATGGCTGAGTATAGTGTGTATGGCTGAGTGTGGTGTGTATGGCTGAGTGTGGCGCATATGGCTGAGTGTGGTGTGTATGGCTGAGTGTAGTGCGTATGGCTGAGTGTGGTGCGTATGGCTGAGTGTAGTGTGTATGGCTGAATGTGGTGCGTATGGCTGAGTGTAGTGTGTATGGCTGAATGTGGTGCATATGGCTGAGTGTGGTGTGTATGGCTGAGTGTGGTGCGTATGGCTGAGTGTAGTGCGTATGGCTGAGTGTGGTGCGTATGGCTGAGTGTAGTGTGTATGGCTGAATGTGGTGCGTATGGCTGAGTGTGGTGTGTATGGCTGAGTGTGGTGCGTATGGCTGAGTGTAGTGCGTATGGCTGAGTATAGTGTGTATGGCTGAGTGTGGTGCGTATGGCTGAGTATGGTGAGTATGGCTGAGTGTGGTGAGTATGGCTGAGTGTGGTGTGTATGGCTGAGTGTGGTGCGTATGGCTGAGTGTGGTGTGTATGGCTGAGTGTGGTGTGTATGGCTGAGTGTGGTACGTATGGCTGAGTGTGGTGTGTATGGCTGAGTGTGGTGTGTATGGCTGAGTGTGGTGTGTATGGCTGAGTGTGGTGAGTATGGCTGAGTGTGGTGTGTATGGCTGAGTGTGGTGTGTATGGCTGAGTGTGGTGCGTATGGCTGAGTGTGGTGTGTATGGCTGAGTGTGGTGTGTATGGCTGAGTGTGGTACGTATGGCTGAGTGTGGTGCGTATGGCTGAGTGTGGTGCGTATGGCTGAGTGTGGTGTGTATGGCTGAGTGTGGTGTGTATGGCTGAGTGTGGTGTGTATGGCTGAGTGTGGTACGTATGGCTGAGTGTGGTGCATATGGCTGAGTGTGGTGTGTATGGCTGAGTGTGGTGTGTATGGCTGAGTGTGATGTGTATGTTTGAGTGTGATGTGTATGTTTGAGTGTGATGTGTATGATCGGCTGCATGGCTGAGCATACTGGGTGTATTAGTTGGGCTGGGAGGGTAATGTGAGTTTAAGTGGCCTTCAGTGCGGCCGAGAGACGTCAGCGTGAGTTTGGATCAGAGCTGCAAAGCACGGCCAATAAAATGATGCATTTTATAATCAATTAAAATTTAACTTAAACGTTTGATTTACATCAAGGAAGCAGCGAGACGATTCAACGACATCATTCATCGATAAAGCGTCAGCGTAACTGGGGGCGCCATACAGTGTGATAAACATACAAATTAAATAAATACTGGCATTAATTAAAAAACCTTAATGCTAAAGAGTATATTCTTTTTTAAAAGGGAACATTTTAAGTAATTAATTCAACTTTTCAATAAAAGAAGCCCTTTTCACCAAAAAGTAAGCGTGGTTTTTCCTTAGCACCCCATGCAGCGGCTTTAAAGATATTTGCAAATAAAGGATTTTTCGCTCGCTTTTCCCGTCTCCTCCGCTGAGAAAATAAATCGACTTCCTCCTTCCTGACGAGCAGGAAATCGAGAAAACGAAACGAGTGCCCGCGGTGCCAAAGATTCACAGCGGGAACGCAAACGTCTTTTATTACAGATACTTTATTACGAGTGTGACAGCCTACGGCGTGCGATGGAAGGCGAGCGGAACACAAAGGCAGTTTTATGCTTTATTAAGTTAATAAACTTATATTATTTCCAATTTGGAAATTAAACTAAATTGAAATGGCCAAATATTCTAAAAAAAATAATAATAAAATAAATAAATAAATAAATATTCTATATAAATGAGTATCGCTTGATCATTTGATACCAGTTTAAAGTATCTTCGGAATTTAAGACCCTTATAACTAAATGCAGCTCTAGAAACATCCGCGGTGTCATTGAATGCCAGAAATTTATTTTTAGATAAGTAAAATGTTGCCCCGTTCAATTTTTTTCTGGGAATTATTAATTTGCATGTGACACGAAAGCTGGCCCTGATAGGCTGCTGCTGTAAAAACTAAAAAAAAAACCCTTCTTAAAACCGTCTCTATTGTTTTTTTTTGAGATTGAGCCTTCGCATAAGATTGAAGTCTTAGATTCAGGAGCCGTATGTCTATCCCATGCATGTTTAAAGTCCCTCACTGTATTACCCTCTACCACCTCTGATGGAAGGCCGTTCCATCTATCTACTGCCCTCTTGGTAAATTTGAATGCTTTGTGCAAGTGGAACAGCAGCTTCGAGTAGGCGATCTGTATAAATCCACATTTCAGACGTAGGGGGGAGTTTCTAGAATTGTCTAAAATATTTCTGACATTCAGCATAACTGCCCCACCTGTTTGGGGTGATGTTAATAAAGTTGGCGTTTTGGCAGAAGGAGCGCCGTGTGGGTCGTTCAATGAAAACTCATTCATCTCACTGACAATCCTCTTCACGTCTACTTAACGTTTTAACACACAATTCAAAATTGCTACAGTATCGACAAATTTACCCACATCCTGTTCTAACGAGAAAGCGACATCATAAATATACGAAGGTTTGGGGTCACTGAGCGGTTTTTATGGAAAACAAGGAAATTTCTGTCTGTAAAATAATTACAAAAGGGCTTCTAACCATCAGTTAGCCATTTAAACTTGGATCAGCAAACACAACGTGCCATTGGAACCCAGGAGTGATGGGAGTGATAAAGGGCCATTGGAACACAGGAGTGATGGGAGTGATAAAGGGCCATTGGAACACAGGAGTGATGAGAGTGATAAAGGGCCATTGGAATACAGGAGTGATGGGAGTGATAAAGGGCCATTGGAACACAGGAGTGATGGGAGTGATAAAGGGCCATTGGAACCACAGGAGTGATGGGAGTGATAAAGGGCCATTGGAACACAGGAGTGATGGGAGTGATAAAGGGCCATTGGAGCACAGGAGTGATGGGAGTGATAAAGGGCCATTGGAGCACAGGAGTGATGGGAGTGATAAAGGGCCATTGGAACACAGGAGTGATGGAAGTGATAAAGGGCCATTGGAACACAGGAGTGATGGGAGTGATAAAGGGCCATTGGAACACAGGAGTGATGGGAGTGACAAAGGGCCATTGGAACACAGGAGTGATGGGAGTGATAAAGGGCCATTGGAATACAGGAGTGATGGGAGTGATAAAGGGCCTCTGTACGCCTCTGAAGAGATTCCATTAAAAATCAGCCGTTTCCAGCTACAATAGTCATTTACAGCATTAACCCCGTCTGCTCTGGATTTCTGATCCATTTTATGTTATTTTAATGGACAAAATGCTTTTCTTTCAAAAACAAAGAGATTTCTAAGTGACCCCAAACTTTTGATGTTTTGGACATGTCTTTGGCCAACTTGTCTATAAATGATCACATTTTTTGGCAAGATTGTAATGTATACTGTGGATGATGGGAGTTGTAGTCCACAACTGTAGTTTCAGTGGTACAGTTTTTTTTATATATATATATAAAGGACGCAGTTTAGTGCGAGGTTGATTTTTCTTAACATTTCATAAGTTGCAAATTTAGCAGTGAAGGGTTTTTGTGGAGCGGCTAGAAAAAGTTCGATTTTATTTCTGAGGATTGTGAGGATTCAATCAGAAAAAATATATATATATTTTATCTTCCTATGGATTTGGTTTCCATCCAATCTCCGGTCATAGACAAACACGGCTTATTCTCAATAAATAAGGAGCAATCAGGAACCCGTCTGTATATATATATATATTTTCGTTTTCATATAAAATTAGGACATTTTTGGGGGAATAAAAAAAAAAAAAAAGTTACATCTTATGCAATCCCATTTAAAGGTCCTGAAATCAGCTTCACGAGCCCGGTGTCGGCTAAGAGTCTGTTTGGAGAGTTGAGGCCATGACATCAGCGTGGGGACTGTCAGCAGACATGTCCGATGATGTCATCAGCTGGAACAGTACATTCCCAACTGAATGGCAAATTAAGAGAATGATGACAACATTAATGTTTACATGGATGAGACAACAATCCAACTAACATTCCAACCCCCTAATGTCAACACGGCGGAGACCAGGACAATGCCGAGGCACTTGCACCCGATCGCTTGTGTCGTGATGTCTGGAGGAGCCGCGCAGGAATTACTTTCCACTAAGATGAATCGGTATAAAGGACGTCTTTAATAGCAAACCTCCCACCGATTGGCTACTAATGAGGCGAGGACAATGCGCTCTGCTTATACTCGGCGCATGCTGCAGACCGCGCCGCGCGCTCCATCGCATTCCCCGTGGAGAGGCTCGTATGGCTTTCTTTAGGATATGTAACCCTTTGAGTTCCGGAGATGTGAAAACAGATTGGGGGGGCACTAAACTAACTGAACATAAATGAACTTTTTTTTTTTAATTTTTGGGTACAAATAAGTTAAATAAGACATTGAATCTGATTTTTAACATTATTTTTTTTTTAAAGTTCACATTTTGGGAATTTCAAGCGAAATTTAGAAATTTGATGAATAACGAGAGAAATTGAACCCAATAATTAGTGGGTTTTTCCATCTAATTGAAAAGACGTTAATGCCGAGAATATTCGAATGGTCCATCCACTTAGCCCCTTCTTCTTTCTTTAGGATAGGTTGATGCTAATTTTTTTTTTATTATTATTTTATTTATTTTAATTTTTTATATATATATATTTTTTTTTGTAACTTCAGATTTCATGATTCTTGTTCCAGTCTTACTTTTTAGGCTTATTTTAGAAACGTGGAACAGCCTCCCAGCAGAAGTGGTAGAGGGTAATACAGTGCGGGTATTAAACATGCATGGGATAGACATACGGCTCCCGAATCTAAGACGAGACCAACGACTGATTAAGGTTTGAGACTTTACAGCGGGAGAAACGGGAGACTAGACGGGGGCCGGATGTATCAACAGATTGACGTTTCGCCAGATAATCCATTCGTCAGAATTTTGTCCGAAGAAACTCCAACCAGTAAAAGTATATATATTTGAGGACTCTGCTCGCATTAAAAATCCTCCCCCCGATCGGAGATCCTAATCGGTTGTCTAACGAGTCAAAATATTCCCCGCTCGGAACGGAAGGACCTATAAATAGATGGATTTCGGAAGCCGCGGTCATTAATATGAAAAGATACGCGAGAGGTAACTTTATCGAGCACGGAATGTTTGAAGCCCCTGCTGATATCCCTCCCGCGGACTCGGAATATTCTCCATTTATAGTAAAATCACCATTTAAAGCAAAAAGAAAAAAAATGGCATGGCAGGAAATTCTGCAGCGGCCTGCGTTCGAAAACCATTTTCCGTTCATTTATTCCCTCGAAGATTTGTTTAAATCATTCCGGATCTGTCGGACGTCTCGTGAGCCCGGAGAAGCAGTTGGGTCGGATAAAGAACAGAAGCGAGCGCTTCTTGGGTTTTGTTAGCAAAAGCCTTTTTTTGATATAAATGTGATCATCGAAACCCCCCCAACTGCACTGGTGAGGGGCAAAAAAAAGTTACCCCAACCCCAAAACGGGTCGCTTCTTCTCCTGGAAAACCCCTCAATTACCTCGTTTGAGTTCCCACCATATATGCTTTGTGAATGCTGCGGGTTCTACATTATTATTATGAATGGATTTATATAGCGCCATCATATTCCGTAGCGCTGTACAACGGGGAGGAGCTTACAATCTAGAGATGCATGCTGTATTATCTGTTACGAGCTCACGTCCGCGCACGTTGTCACTATAGACAAAAGCAGGCAATTCCATTTTTCATGGTTTTGTTCTATAGAGGAGTGTCACCTGACCATTATTATTATTATTATTTATTATTATTAATATTATTATTAGTATTAATATTATTATTATGTATTATTATTAATATCATTATTATTATTATTTATTATTATTGATATTATTATTATTATGTATTATTAGTATTATCATTGATTATTATTAATTATTATTATTGATATTATTATTATTAATATTATTATTATTTATTATTATTATTATTATGATTATTATTTATTGTTTTATATAGCTGAGCTTCTGTGTTCTCATCAGGGGACGAAAGAAGTAGGTTTGGGTTAACAATCAATTCAGAACAATGTATGTAACATGATAAATCGGTCTTGTTTTTTTTTTGTTGCACAAAGATTACAGACGATCCTTTTGAAGGCTCTGGATTAACATAATATAAAAAGCATGCCAATGGGCGCTGACGTAACCCCGCGTCAGCCAAGCTACAGACAATAAGTAAATAATGACTGTGTCCAGCTTATTTATAAAAAAAATAAAAATAAAAAAAAATAAAAGTAATATTAAATAACACTGAAAATGTATAACGTTATCCCGGAAAACAAATACTTTTTTTGAAAAGCTGATAAATAAGCTCGGGGTAAGCGGATAACGCTGCTGTGCCTTTTGTTTGCAGGATTTTAATAATGGCGTCAGCGGAGAAAGAGGTAAACATATTGAGTAATGCGTCCGCCGTTCATTTGGCCAATGATAGCCAGGTCTTTGCGTTAAATAAACACCTATTTCCAGTGGCTAGATCTTTCTTTGTGAATACAATGCTTTAAGAAGCCTTTTGTCAACTGTTTTGTTAAAATGTTTTTGTTGAACGTTGTGGGAAAGGAAAAGTTGAGTTCTTGCCATACGTTGAGTTGTAAAGTGCCAAAGAGGAAGCAGTGAAGTGTTTCTCAATAAAGGGGCCACAGCATTCCCCCCGACACTTCGGGAGTCCACATGGAGACACCTGTGAACGGGGTGCGACTAGAAGCGAGGAAAGAAGCGCGATTGGACCTGGTAGGGTCATGGCCAGAGCCAAGAAGAGACTCGCCTGCCCATTGTACCCAACAAACATCTCCTCTACTTTGCAGAATTCCTAAATAAAATAGAAAAAGTTTCTCAGGGAGGACATTTTTATCTTTAACCCCTTAAGGACAATGGGCGGTCCCTAAACCCATTGAAAACAATGCATTTTGAGTCCGTACATGTACGGGCTTTGTCATTAAGGGGTTAAAAAATGTTGCTGTCCACAAATTGCCTTTTTAGCCCCGTGTGGATACCAGGGATTCCTCCAGGTTGGACCTGGAGTCTCCAAGCGAAGTCCTGCTTCCCCAGGTCTCCATGTCAGTTTCCCTATTCTCCCGAAAGAGAAGCAGCATTTCTCCACGCCCACTCCCCGCCCATGTTCCACCTTCTCCCTGCCTACTTTCCCCTGCTGCCCTCCCACTTCCCTCCCACTGGGGCTGGCACCACTACTTGCGGGAATAGCCCTGTCCCCCCCTCCTTAAGATGGAGAGCTCTGGGTAACCTTCCCCAGGAAGTTGCCATGTAAACCAACGTGTCATGAAGACCAAAACGGGTCAGAAATATCAAAAATATTCCCAAAGATCTCCAACAATCCAAGCAAAATATAGCACGGGTTGGTTCGAGGCGTCCCATAATGTCACTGACTGTTGACAATTACTTAAAAAAAGTTGTAAATTCAATTTATTTTACCAAAACACTGAATGCTTTGAAACATTTTTACATTCTGTTCCACGCCTTACAAAAATTGCAGAGTCTTGGGCCGCTGAACACGTTGCAGGCTGTAACAGGGCTGTTGGCAGCTGGACGCTGTAAAAAAAAAACTGCATACCACGGATTGAGACGAGAAGTAAAACGCTTCGTTATTTGACAGTTACATTAGAAAGGCTGCTTCCTCCGACCGGCATCTGGGAGTTACTAATCATTCCAAGGGAAAAGGAATTCAGGTTTAATTGAGCAACTTCACGTTTCACTCGTCTCTATGAACGTGTCACTCCGCAGGTGCCGGTTGGCGTGTCGGCTCCGACAGAAAACGGCTCCAAACCAGAACAAAAATGGAGTTTTTCTAAGAAAACAAAGCGATAGTCATACGGTATGGAACAACGAGAGAAAAAAAAGAGACTGTTGTGTTCTAAAGTAGAACGCGGTGCGAGTTCCAGGCATAGGAGGTTTGGAATGATGGGACATCGGGGGTTACTTTTTAGAAAGCGATTCTAGTACAAAGTGGTCTTATCACCATAGCAACCATTGGAATGGTCCTACTGAGAGATGAAAGAGTTAAAAAAAAAGGTTTGGGGATCATCTGCAGAAGATCCTGAAAGCTGACCATGATTTAAGCTCTGCCTGTTTTCTGATTGGTCAAAACATCGCAACCAATCAGCATCGGTGTTAAACTTATATGTTGTTATTTCATTATTCCTCTCATTTTAAGCAAGATTCACAAGTTTTAAATATCTGCCGGAATCTTCCTAGCTTATGTGGAATCTAATTTACATTCGCCACTTTAATTTAACCCCTCATAAAAGTTTCCCCTTGATTACTTTCCAACAACTTTTAATGGTTCCTATTTGCCCCTACTTGCAGAGCCAAGGCCACCGCCAGGGTCCCCCCCTTTACGTTTACCCCCTACCCTTTTTTCCTATAGACTGAAATGGTTTAAATCATTCCAAAAGTAAGTCAAAATAATACAAATCCTAAATTTCCAGGCAAGTATCTGATACTTTGATATTTGAAGTCGCTTACATGTCCACATTTGGAGAAGAGACAGATAGATAATCCCGCGCCGACAGCTCCTAGAATGAGAACCGATACCCAACCTGTGTCCTGCTTCCAAAATCTCCCGGTGTCATCTTAAAACCTGGAGTGGATACCGCGCTCGGTGATCGGGAGCGCAGCGGTAATTGTCGTCGTGTTACAGACATGGCCAACTATTAATAACTATTGAACATTAATCGTAAAACCTGTTCTAGAACATAAACGAACGCTTTGACCTCCACAATTAGCTCTGTGGTCTAATATCCAAAAGGCTTTCATGTGATGTATGAGCATTAGAAACGTCTCGCTTCTATCAGAATGCGCCCGTTGCTCTCTTGTACACGCATGTGCAATTCTGCATGTGCAAGCAACGTGCGTTCACGTGTTCCAAATGTATTCTCCCATGGAGATGGGGTTGGGGATTTCATTCTCCCATGACCTTTACATGCTACTTGCTGGCCAGCTGAAGCTAACATGGCATCCAGGGATGAACTGGCAATGACGGGGGGCCGTTGGGGGGTCGCTGGAGCGGCGGATCGAGTAAGTGTTCGACTCCGCTGGTCAGAGACTCAGTGAGTGTTTGCCTGGTGTGCCAGGTGGCCAGTCTGGGTCTGATGCCACCACAATGGAAAGAGTAGGGCTTCGATGTCCATCAGAATGTTTCACATAGCAAAGCTCACGGGGCTTTCGTATCGCTTGTCAAGAGACAGAGCGTGTAGAGTGTCTCTTGCTTTAGATTTCAAAGTCAAAGAGACAGTCAGGGAGCTTTCGACCCCACCAGACGTAGCCACAGGCTGAGAAACTTGGGAGTAGGACATCCCAACGATGAAAAAAACAAAAACTTGGGGAACCTGGGAATAATTAGAACTGCATTGTAACGCAGTATGAACAATCTTCGGAAGACGAATACCGTTTCTACGAACACGTTGCTGACCTCCCGACCTCGACACCCTATTAAAATCAATAAAACCTTAAAAGGGTCCGGGTAATCGGTTCCCTGACCGGATTGTGGCTGCGGCACCCGGTGATGGAAACATCTGGTCCTGGGGAGCTCTCTGGATGATCTTTTTTTTTTTTTTATAACTGTGAGAAAAAGGGGGATAACGGGTGGTTGGAAAGTAATTTTGTTCTGGTGTTCTAAATCTAATTTCCCTTTAAAGGCTCCGTTGGAACTCAAGAGGGTGAGAGTTTCTTTTTTTAAACGTTGGCCCGAATGAATACATTTCAACGGTCGGAATGTCTTGCCGTGTTATGTGTGCCGGGTCGTGTCTCGCTGCTCGTAGCCGGAGCGGCGGATGCTCCATTACTTAAACAGATGTGTACAGTGAGAACAGGTGCGATGCGGAGACGCGATCCACCGATTGGCATCTCTGAAGGCTTCTGCCGGTATGTGCGAACAAACTCTCTCTCTCTCTCTTTTTTTCCCTCCCCTTCCCGCTTGCTGTTTAAATGCCGACGCCAGGACGTTAGTAAACTCCTGGCGCCCTCTTTCTAGTGCCAGACAGTCGAAAATATGGATCATTAGTGTGGGGGGGGCTATTTTCTCCCCATATATTTTTAAGAATATTCAAAAAGAGTAAAGAAGGGAAAGCTGAAGCTGATGTTCTCTCGCTTCCTAAATTTTAAGGGGTCGTCTTTTGGGATTAATGGGTAATAACTGTCACCATTCTGCCTTTTAGCCAAATTCATTTATTTAAAACTACCGGCCGCCCCCGCTTTTTGATGGCCAACCAGCCAATTGGTTTGGAGGTCCTGGAAATGATTCACATTGTATCTTTTCTTATTCCTGGGTTATTTAGAGAGTTTTGCGAGACGGTCCTCCATGTCTCCCAATTCAACTCAACTCTCATAATTATATCATGCCTCCCTTTTGGCCTTGATCTCAGGTTACATCGGGTTGTTTTGCCTTCATTGCCGTGTTGGAAGATGGTTTAACTAAAAGGGAACATCGGGGAAACATAGTACTTAGTGGCCAAAAACCATGACTTTGACAGGCATCATGATGTAGGTCTGACTCTACCATGATGTAACTTGAGACCAAGTCCAAAGTGGAGAAATGATGTAATTGCGAAGCACTAAGTTAAGGAAAGGGTCTTAGATGTCACACAATACGGTGGCTTTGACCCTGATATTCCAGCAGTCTCCATGCTAAAGGCAACAGTCATTTTCCCAGAACGTCCCTCTCTTTACGAGGACAATGAAACAAATATAAGAGGCAACGGGTCGCTGACACGGACTGTCTGCTTCTCGCTGGACTGAAGAAGTCTGGAGGGGTCACAGAGTATTGCAAACAGTCTTTGTCTAAGCAACAGAAGAGACTTCAGCGTCCAGACACGAAGCGCTGTATCAGTGAATATACGGCACAATACCTGATGACAATGATTTCACCTCATTATTCATGCATGGAAGAAACAAAGAAGTGATCTGCACCTGGTTTGTGACGACGACCTTCCTGGACCAGCCGCCCAAACCCTGGACCTAGCCTGCCTAAATCATTGCCGCCTGAATTTCTGCATTATTATTATTATTATTATTATTATTATTATTATCATTATTATTATTATATATTTTATGCATATACATTATTATTATTATTATTATTATATATTTTATGCATATACATTATTATTCATATTATTATTATTATTATTATTATTATTATTATATATTTTATGCATATACATTATTATTATTATTGTTTCATCTTTGCATGCATAAACATAATAATAATAATTTATTATTATTATTATTGTCTTTTTATGCATATACATTATTAGCATCATCATTATTATTATGTTTTTAGTAGTTTTGTGCATTATTATTATTATTATTATTATTATTATTATTATTAGAAGCTTATATGAATGTGGCTCTATCTCAGTCTGCAGAGATTTGTCGGATTCACAGAAACAATAAGCAGACTAGGTCTTGGCCAAGATGTTTTTGCAAAGTTTGAAAATTGAGTTAATTAACCTGTTACATTCCGTGTTCTAAAATAAGTGCAGAGTCACTGGAACATGCACCGGAAACCGTTTTTTTTAATACATATTTTTTTTTTGGCGATTCCATCCGTTTAAAAGACAGACGCCGCATTCCAAAGACACGTAACGTAGACAGGATGGCAACCTGCGTTCAGCCTCCTGCTAGGATCCTTCCAGCCCGCAGAGTCGCGCAACAAAGAGGAAGAGAATGTTAAGTCAGACGTTTCCAGGGACTTGTTTCTCAGCGGGATTAGTGTACAGCCATTTGGTTTCCATTATTCCAATTAATTTTCTCCTTCGTAAGCTTCTTAACTGGGCTATAAAGGGATTTACATTGACTTAAAATTGGGCCACTCTACCCCTCACCCTAAACCCTCTCTCTTTGCTGTAAAAGTAAAAGAGAAAAAAAATTACAGAACCGTAGATCAAATTTCTTTAGAATTTACCATGTGTTCTCCAAACCTTGAAGGTCGGCTTATAGCTGGGAGCGCCAGACCAGCACAGAAAGCAGCTGTCTCATCCGGCATCCAAACAGAAATCAGGGACCGAGTATGAGTCTGACCCTGTAGAAATGCCCCGGGGCACGGAGCAATCTATTAACAGATATTCCCTGCATCATGACTGCATTATAATTGCCCTAATGTTCCTTAAAATTAACCATTTATATGATATTTAAGGAGCAAACAAAGCACGACTGTCACATCTGTGTAGACCTAATGTTCAGAACCTGTTTGTACCAACTGTATCCCAGCGCAACACCACACTGAGCTGATGCTTTATGGCAATGCTAATGAAGTCCCTTCCTCCATAGACTTTCATTACTCAGAGAGTCCGCCTGGGTGGTAAAGACTGAGGCATTCTATTGTTCCCCACAGGCAGTATGATAAGGAGTCGGGGGGGGTTAGTAGATCGGGGCTCTGATAACAGAGCCAGAACTCATACAAACGGCTGACATGCAGCTGCCTGAAAACATTATATTATGGGGCAAAACCTACAAAAAAAAACATTTATTTTTAGTAATAAAATATTGGCGCTTCCCCTTTAAGGTCTAGACAAGTCACGGAATGAATGGCTTTTGTCGGCATGTGAAACATAAAAGCACTTTGTAAGAGGAACGTTTTCGCCGCCCCCGCACACACGTTTCGTGATGTTGCCGGTGTCACGTACACTTGTGATCCACGCTGACTTTTTCACAATACTGTTTGTTGTTCCCAAGTCTGGGCTGCGCATGCATTCAATGCCAGGTAACCTTATCTGATAAAATGCGGCCGTCGCTCAGGGCACCCCCTGCATTTATTATTATTATTGATATTATTAATAATAAAATTCTGATTCATTGTTTCTCTCCGTTAAATGGAAGGTTTTGTTTCCTTTTGGAAGCCTTTCCATTCTTTGGCTTTGTAACCAGCCAGCGTTGTGTAAGATCTCTCTTATCTTGACGCACTGCAACTGTTTGTTTAACGGCCTCACCTTCTAATTATAGCTTATATTATGGAGCATTCCGGAGGGCCAGTGATGTCACCAGCCAAAACTATTTGATTTGTATTGTTTTTTTGCTCAAATGGCATTTCTACTGTAACAATAATCAAACGCAGTTTCCCGCAAGTTAATGTTTAAAAATAAATATTAAAATATAATTTTTTTAATTGAATAATTAAAAGTGCCCTGCCCTATTTGTTTAGTTCTATTTTTAGTAGCAATAGATGGGTAGATAGATAAATAGATAATAATAATAACAATTTATTGTTTTATATAGCGCCATCATATTCAGTAGGGCTGTACAATGGGTAGAATATAGATGAGTTTGCCACAGCAGAAGCTCATTACACCCTATGTAGTGCCACCAGCGGTGTTAGTATGTTTATGTTTCGTGACATTTGCGACTAGAGGGGCCGAATGGGGCCGACGTGCTTTCATTTGCACGCACAATAGGGTAACCATTAGAGGGGACGGCCCCCTGATTGAGATTTGGGGAAGTAACGAGCAAATGAAGATTCTTACAAGTAAAATTTCTGTACATTTTATATCAAGATAATTATACCTGATTTAGTAATAATGCCGAGGGGTGAATGTAAACTGTACACAAACCTTAAAATATTTCAGCGCAACTTAATCTCGTAAAACAAGTCATCCAAGAATTCTCACTTCAGTAACTTTATTACATAAGAAGTGAATCCGATACTTAAAGTGGATTTGTCACTTTTCCCAAATCCTAAATTTCATAGCTCAATGCGTTGCTTACTCTTTACAGATCTCAATAAGAAAAATATACACTACGGGTCAAAGGTTTGGGGTCACTTTTCCTTGTTTTTGAAAGAAAAGCAGATTTTGTCCGATTAAAATAACATGAAATGGATCAGAAGTCCAGCACAGACGGGGTTAATGTTGTAAATGACTACTGTAGCTGGAAACAGCAAATTTTTTATGGAATCTCTTCATAGGCGTACAGAGGCCCTTTATCACTCCCATCACTCCTGTGTCCCAATGGCCCTTTATCACTCCCATCACTCCTGTGTTCCAATGGCCCTTTATCACTCCCATCACTCCTGTGTCCCAATGGCCCTTTATCACTCCCATCGCTCCTGTGTTCCAATGGCCCTTTATCACTCCCATCGCTCCTGTGTTCCAATGGCTCGTTGTGTTCACCGATAGAAGTTTAAAGTTTAAAAAGCTAATTGATCGTTAGAAACCCTTTTGCAATTATGTTACAGCTAGAATTGGGATTACTGAGAGTGTTTTTTTCCTTCAGTTACCTGGTTACGCTTCCTGGTTACGCTTCCTGGTTACGCTTCCTGGTTACGCTTCCTGGTTACGCTTCCTGGTTGCGCTTCCTGGCTATCTATATCCAGTGCCAGGATCATATGTAAGCCACCTTAACTTATTACTCTCAGGCTCTGCATAATTATTCCTCCCCCATTAAGTTGTTGATTGTTGATCGTCCAAAAAAAAGTAATAGATGGGTTACAGTTCTATTTAAGAGAGATATATCTATTTAACGCAAACAGAGTAGTAGATGCCGGGAACAAGCTTCCAGCAAATGCACCAGGAGCCTTGTCCTTTATTACAATTTAGTTTTTTTTAAATAAGTTGCTTGTTTTTTTCAGCAAAATTCCGACCTTTTATCCTCTCTCTACTTTTTTGTATCAAATTATAAAAGAAATCGTATGTTTTTTTTTGCATTGAACGCATTGACGAGGTAAGCGCTGTCAGGGAATTGTTTATTCATCTCGCCGGTGGGCAGACCGGGGGTCCCTGACGTGTTCAGCTGACCCCGGTGCTTGGCCCGGGACTCAGTAACGAAATCGCATAAGCCACAACGTGGACGTCAGGGTATCAAACTCACACGCGCGCCTTGTGTTTCACTTCGGCTTATAGATATTGGCAGGATCACCGGAGAATCGTGTGAAAATATATCTCACGGGAATCAAGTTCTGGAAACCGCTGAACGTCGAGATAAAAATCACAAGCCTTTTGCCAGAAGCACCGTGAGACATCGTTGCGTCATCAACTCGACGGCTGGGGTCGCCTTTTGGTTTTTTTTTCCCCTCTTTCTCTTGTGAAGTTAATCGCATCAGACAGATGGAAAGCTGAGACAGTCATGACTCAGTTAGACTGCACCGGTCACAGTAACCGCTAGGAAAGTGTCTATAATTTGCCACCGAGATCCCCCCCGAGGGGGGTAGAGGAGAGCCGACCTGGTGTTATCCAACGTCATTCGCGTACAAGTGCTTGGGAAACGGTTACAATGTTTCAGGGTAAATCCTGCTTTTTTGATATCGGCTTTCAGCAAACGACATCATTTCCCTTTGTGCCCAACGAGGAATGGCAAATCCTTTGTGGGGGGTTTTTCCCCTGTAATTAATTAAATTGCATTAACTTTTGGGTTTTTTTAACCATTTTATGGTGGTCCTGTTTTAGCCACAGCTCTGTTAGAAAGGTGGCAGCGTAATCCGTAGGGGACTGAACGATGCCCAAGTGTGCCAAGCTTCATTTCTATTTGATGAAGGCAATCCTTTAAATACCCCTGGAATCCCAAAATGCAAGGACGATTAATGCCCCCACCCCCCGGCATGTAATAAATAAAAAATACTCCACACTTCCTCGCTGCCCTTGGCACAATCTGCGGTCAGTATCTTCCCTGCATTAAAAGACGCGCCGTGCCTTTAAGGCACAGAGTATCGGGCTATGACATCATATTTCGCACATAACGCCTTCTAATGAAGCCTATGGAAGATTCCCAAGAGGGCGATCTTGGACCTGACACCCTTTACTATTTAAAAAACAATGATGGCCACGGTGTTCCCCAAAACATTTGCAGCCACTCTTCTCAGCTTCCTGATTGGCTGCTTATATTCGTTGAATACTTAAGAGACGAAGGCCGTTAATTACCAGATGTAATACCTCGATACTAACATAAGAAACGGGACAGAATCCACAAAATGTAACACTTTGATCCTCTGTTGATTCATTTGAAAGGTCATTAAAATTTGGAAAATAACTGCTTTCTCCGGTAGAAGACGGCTTTTATTTTTATTTATTTTTATTTATTTCTCTAAAATTTCTGCTTTTCAGGGCATTTTCTATCGACCTCGTTTTCTGTAGCTCTCCAAATAATAATTGATGAGCTGCAACTAGAACCAGTTAATGGACAATAAGATGAACACATGTTAAGACATACTGGATGCAGAAGGGAAAGGGGGCTCTGCCCCTGGGAGCTGACAATCTATTGGGCAATGAGACAGAATGGAGAAGGCGATTGAATGTAAGGAGGGTGATCTCGAGATGCCAGTGGCCTGGAGGACGGGTGGTTTCTTCTCCGTTTGCTTTTCGGGACATTACTGCGTTACAATAATTCTTCTTCTGTAATTTCATGGAATTTTGCCGACTTCAACGGAGGACAAATTATATATAAAAAAAATGAAAAAAAATGAAAGAAGTCATTTACCAAGCGAGGTTCGGGCAGATACCGCCCGTCGAATCCTTTGACATCATTTTGCCCATTGCAGAACCCGTCTACACGGAACTTAAAACATGGAAGCATTGAAAGACTTCTAGAAACCTAGAAAATATCCCGGCGTACGCAGAGAATTCTCCGTCATTCGGAAAAAAAGAAGCAAATGCCGAGAAACTGAAACACTCCGTCAGCTAACGTCGCAGATTATAGGGAAACGTTTCCACGGTCTGACCTCTGGCTGTCTGATTCGAGAAAGGAACAAAACGGCGCGCAGGGATAGCCCTTGGCAGAACATGGATCAGCTGTCGTGTTAACGCGGACCTGTCATGTCATCTTCAGCTGCATTGTGTTACATTGTGTTAAATTGTGTTACATTGTGTTATATTGTGTTACATTGTGTTACATTATGTTACATTGTGTTGTATTGTGTTACATTGTGTTATATTGTGTTACATTGTGTTATATTGTGTTACATTGTGTTAGATTGTGTTATATTGTGTTACATTGTGTTATATTGTGGTACATTGTGTTACATTGTGTTATATTGTGTTACATTGTATCAAACAAAAAGAGTGTGGAACAGACGCTAAAAGCATAAAAACGATTTCTTTTCAGACTCATTATTCTACCGGTGGCACAAATCTAACTATCCTCAGCCCAGAGAGAGCAACGGCTCAAGCCAGAGAACCTTCTAAATTAACCCTTTAATAGCCTTTCACAAGGGTTCTATTGTAAGCTCATTTGTTTCCGTGAATCAAGTTGTTAGGTGTTGCTCTACTTGTTACGTCCGGCTTACCCTTTGTACAGTGCTGTGGAATATGATAGCGCTATCTAAAGCAAATAATAATATTAGCGGCTTGCTAATGGTGGCAGCCAAATGGTTCTAGTAATGGTCCTGATGAAGCCACCTGTAAGTCACCTGTATTCAAGCAGGGATTCCAGCTGTGGTATAGCAGGAAGAAAAGAACCAATGGGGATGTTATTAAGTCAGAGGGGAATATTAAGGAGTCGGCGCGAAACTCTGCAAATCTGCCCATTAACCCCGAGAGACTGGGGTAAAGACCCTTAGAGTTCCTGGGTATTCTATTTTTTTCTAGCATGCTCCATGCAACCTTAACCCTTTCATGTACTTTTTATCACTGCGTGACCTTGTTAATGTCTTCTGCTAAACTGGCCCAAGGCCGGTAACCAACCACCATGGAACTGTAAGTCTGAGCTGGGCCACGTCAAGATGTCAGAAAATGTCCGTAAAATGTACGAGAGTTCGTTATGCAAATGCTCTAAAAGTTTCATGTTTCTCCGACTCCGCCGCTGACTTTATGCCAGCTCACAGATGGTGAGAAAGCGAGCTTTCCTCGGAGAAATCCCTGCAGAACACTGGCAGATCTTAAGACGTTTATTCCACTCCTTTGAGCTCCGGAGGGTTCTCATCCGCAGAGCTTTGCCCCAAGTTCCCTTTTTCTTTTCTTTTTTTTTTTGCTTTTTTTGCTTTCTTACCAAGAACGATTAAAAGATCAAAAATTCAAAAGTTTAATACATACATATACCGTGGGTTCAGTACATACAGAAGTTGACACATAAATATTTTTGGTGGAATAATGTAAACTTTGCTTATTGTTCTCTGTAAATAAATCTGTGTTTAGTCTTTATCCATAAGAAAACGAGATTCCAAAACGAAATGGAATCTTTAGTAGAAGACGATAGGTTTTATTGGACCAACGTATTATTATTGTTATGATTTATCGTTTTATATAGCACCATCATATTCCGTAGCGATGTACAATGGGTAGACACGATATAACAAGGAGCTTACGATCTAGTTATCTAGTTATCTAGTGTTATGAATTCTTGAAATGTATCTATTCTGGATCTTCTATACCCTTATCCCGTGTTACTTATTGTAACTATTTTATTAGTGTCGATGTGTTGCGGGACGTTGGCGTGAAACGATGTCCTTATCTTTGTCCGTTCGTTATTTTTACTTCTGATAAATCCTTGTGATAAAAGTCGTTTATTGCGCTCGATTTGCCTTCGTACATAGATAAGGGATATCGGTTCCATTCACAGACCACGACATCTTAAACAAACAGCCCGTGTTTCATAACAATTCTAAACCGATTTAATTTCAGCATTAATGATTTATTAAGAATCTGCTACATTGTCTAGAAGGCTCTCCGAGAGAAGTCGCTAAGTGTCCTCATCCCCTGGAGCCGAAAAAACTTTAACAATATCAGGCGATATCAAGGTCTAGCCGGGAGTCGTCTTCAAAGAAAATAAAAATGCTGAATTAAGACAATTGAAAGGCTAAAAGTGACATCAAAGTTCTGGATTGTGCTAAATGTTACCTTGCTGAACGGGGGCCATATTTAATTGACTTTTATGGGGCCTTTTGGGCATCTGCTGTTTATGTCTTTTAGTAGATTTTGCCCTTGATTCCGCAGTAGTGGTCTTACTGGTTTCCATTTGTCTCCGTGATTTTAAGATCAATGTCTTAAGCTGATGCATGACGTGGTTTAAGCTCCTAGACTCAATTCCTTTTACGCCATGTCTCCATCTGACGGGTATTTATTAAGGAAGCCTTATTAGTAGCTTTCAGCTCGTCGGGTCAGTCTGGCCATACAACCCAAGAAGACTTTAGACAAGCTGTGCCAGTCCTGTTCCAGATGCCTTCAGCAAAGGACAATTCCACTAAACAGCACAGAAGGAGTCATGGGGCAAAAGCCACCTAAAGTTCTACTTACTCTTGAACCCGGTATGGTGTTAAGACCATTGGTAGGGTTCCAGAAATCTTGATTTAGGAGAAGTCCATTGGGGGGGGCAGTAACCCTCTGATACTCGCCCCGGCAAACCCATTCTTATATCCTGGCAGCCATCTGCCATGCCCGGTCAGCTGATGGTTAATACCCAACTTTGTCCAAGAATTCGGTAAAGGAGCCAGCCACTAGGCGCCATGGGTGTGATTTCACAATGTCCCATCATAAACATGTGGTTGAGACTGCACAAAGAGGCAACGATAACACAGAAGTGTCCAGGCTTTTTTTTCTGCAGAAAAACCACAAACAGATGTTAGAAGAAAACAGGTCAAGACATTATGGAAAGCGTCATCTGCCAGGGGTTTATTGAAGGGTGTTTACAAGCAACTATTGCACATATATTCCTTTCTGAGCCACAGCTTTAAGAGGGTACATGTTTTGCAATTTGGGGTAGGAACCTATAACCTTATTGGGGTGGGGGGGTAGCAGGGTCCAGGCTAAAATAAGATGATTTATTTTCTGTACATTTTTTTTGTTGAATGGCAGGTAAAATCCAACCTTTCAAGTGGCTTGTAGAACATAACAAAGCGAACGTCGAGCGTTCTACAGAATTTAAACAAAAATATCCTGGTTACAAAATTGCAGACACCAGCGGCATCCAATCAAGTGATCCAACAGAGCGTTGATTTAGCCGTTAAGATTGTGAATATGAACAACGTTTCTGCAGCATGTCACGTTCCGAGCCTCAGTGGCAGATTCTTGGATACGTAATCTTATCTCCGCGGCTTCCAACACATAAATATTACACTGCAAACTCCGCAAGACAGAGACAAAGGCGAGTGGAAAAATAACCAGTATAGTGAATGTATCTCTACTTCTTTTTTTATAGATAGAGATGGAAGTCACAAACCATTTGGCCCAAGTAATCTGAATGATATTTCACTAATTAATTCCTTAGTATGGCTTCATGCTCATCCCAGGCTTTCCTGGATACATTTATTGTGTTTGCTACCCTTTTTGTAAGGTTAATGGGGGGACAACAGTATGTCAAGTTACCGGTTGTTTTTGGTGGTGGAGAGAATATGGGGACTGGAATGTTTTGAATTCAGTTATTGAAAAGGTGTTTTTTATGGGAGCTGCCCCCCTGTTACCTGTGCTTGGCTTATGCCCCATAGGGAGTGGATTACGGAGGCCTGGGCCATAACTTCCATGGGGCCGCCGACCAATGTCGATGACTTTGCCATCCCCTTTAGAAACAGATGTGATGTCATAGAGGAGCATTGCCCCAACCTCCCCCAGGCACTGGAAAACGTCTGTAAAGGGTATTAGGACAACAAAGGTTGGGGTGGGAATCTAAAAAAATGGTCAATATTTACAATGCGGGCTGCATGCTCTTGGTGGTATATAACTGGGAACCTCGAGAAGAAATTTAGACAAGATGACTTGCACCTTAAATCAGGACTTGGTAGGACCAGGCTGGACTCCTCATGAGTCCTAACTTACCATACTTGGCTTGACTGAGCGTTTCGGGAGAAGCTTGTGCCAGAGCCAGTAAGTATGACTTTGTCCTCCCCCTAGTAGACAATCTCCACGATGTTCTTCTGTGTGGGTAGATGCATTTTGCTTCCACGCGTAGAAGATTAGTGGTATCCTACTTTGGTTTTCCAGGATTGCAAAACTCTGCCTGAAATGTTGACATAACCTTGTGACTTCAGGGATTTCCCATTCATTTTCTGTATTAATAGTATAAAATATCCTTATCTTATCAAGCGATAGGTGTAACAGGTCATGTATTGTTTGCACTGCACAATAATTCAAGTTCTAAACGGCATTTCTTTGCACGTTATTATAAAACGTAACTCCAGCACCCTTCCTGAGTCTGCACGTTCAGTGAATACATTGTTGAGTCGGACGATCGCCTTACTTGAGTCGCCTAACTTCACAAGAACGTCCAGCACGGCTCCTCTAGCGACTTTGAGCACAGAACCTTTCATTAGACTTAAGAACTCCTATCCATAGGCTTTGGAGAAGACTTTAACCAACTTTGGGCATCGGAAGAACAGAGTAGAAGAAACAGAGAGACAAAGAGAAGTCTTAAAGTGAGTTCCAGCAGCGTATAATGAGAGAGGTCCTTGTTAGAAGTCATGTCTATATCAGAATAGCTACAATGTTCCACCACCAAAGAAACGATTATCAGCGAGGTGGCATCTGCCTGTTATGTTTATCCGCTGTTCTATATCTCGGGCTAAAAATTCTTCTTCTCCAGGGAGATTTTTAACATTTTTTTTACTCCAAAATCACTTGTATGACGGATCAGGTATCCCTGGTCCCCACCCCACCATACATAGACCTTTGGCTCATTTTAGGATATTTGAAGACAATGTATCAACTGTTTTATGTCGTTGTAACTAAGTATATGAGGCAAGGGTTCTGACAGAGCGGTTATGAACCAAAAAAAAACCACGCGCCACTGAACACGCTTTCATATATCCATGTAGATTTTATCTTTATGGAATAACCTAAAAAAAAACCCAGCACATTCGTTAAGGATATACGGCTGACATAAAGCCTTCATTTATGGAAGCTAATCAGATCGGCAAGTGGAAGAACCTAAAATTAACTTTTCTTTTCCTGGAATAGGTGCTTAGCACATTTATCTGCCAAGTACCTTGTTTAATGACCCGTAGTCCCAATATCCTGGAAAGGTTTGGATGCGGGACACTGAAATGTGAAATGTACTAACGTGCTTTCCCAAAATAAAATTCTATAAAGCCGGCAGTCATTCCGTAATTCCTTACGTTGTATCAGCCTATCTAATAATGGAATATTATTATTATTATTATTATTATTATTATTTCACGCGCATGAGTTAAGGATAGAGAGCACACAAGATAGCTGATTTTTATTAAATTTAGAAATAAATAAATAAATCTGTTGATTTTCTTCCCCAAAATACAAGCCTCGCTTTTTCCCAGATTCAGTTAAAATTATAAAATAACACATTGCTTGTAATGGGAACTTTATCAAATCTTATTTTTTTTTCCTAAATTCTTCCAAACGCTTCAGTTTGGAACGCTAACTGAATTATTTTTAGCAATAGAAGAAATCTTCTTTTAAGTAAATGTTTTTTCACCCATCATGTGCTTAATTATTGCAAAAGGGAAAACATTTTTTTTTTTTTTAGTAGTTTCTTTTTTTGCACATTTTTTATATAGCGCCATATATTTATATAGCGGTGCTGTACGACGGGATATTATTGGGGAATGCACAAAATGCATTGGCTAATGGGATGCATTCTGGGATAATTAATGTGCCCTTAAGATCCAGGGAGTAGCAGCTACTTTGTGAAGAGGAATGGGATTAAGGCCCCTAATAATCATTTAGTATCTGCCATGGAGGTGACTAGGTGGTCCTGGCACTTTAAGGCCAATGCCTGCTAAATGGCGCGCCTGTGGCCTGCTGGCTGGTGCTGCTGTATAAGGGATGGAGATCTCCCAAAGTTAACCAGTAAGGATTCGGATTTTAATGGCTTCCTCCTTCTTTCAGGACCCTTCTGTATTACCTAAGTGTCCCCAAAGAAGGAGGAAGCCATTAAAATCCCACCAACACAGGGGACTCTCGCCTTACCATTGAGCCTTGGTGGATCTCTGTCCGTTATCCAGCATATCCACCCGATGGCCACACATACCTCATTTAGCGGCTGCTGGCCTTAAAGTGCCAGGGCCACCTGAATACCCTCCCTATGCCACCTCCTTTGAGACATTTCTGTTCTCATTGGACTTGACCACTAATGGTGACTGGCTAGACTTAGACATTTCCCCAGGATCTAGATCCTTCAATGGCTCCTCGATGTGAATGGTTTATATATTGTGGGCTACAGATTTACTCCTTAAGCTTTGGAAGCAGCCAAAAAAAAAAATATTAAAAATAAATTGGGAAACAAAGGGCAGGGAGTGTTTTCTTTATGTGAAGATCTGTTTCGAATCTTCACCTAACAAATATTTTCATGGACGGAATTCCAACAAACTTTAAATAACTCAGTATTTCGTAAATAGAATGGAGATAAATTTATTGAGTTTAGAGATTTGGGCATTTTCTTGGTCTGCTAACTAATCAGAAGACGCTTGTATTTTATACAGTAGATGGTACCAGGCAGCGCTCACACTTTCTGGAGCTGCTTCTAGGAATTCATGAATCCAAGAAACCTAGAATTCTACCAAGAATGATACAATTCCGCAAAAATCTCACAAAATAACTTGGCAAAAAAAAGAGCCTTCTGAAGAAAGTTTAATGGAAGTTTCTGAAGATTCTATCAAGTTTTTTTTTTGTGTTTTTTTTTTCCAGAGCTATTGTTAAAACCTAATTATTTTTCAATTATGTTCCATTGTCATGTTTTATGTATTCATTTTGGTTTGAGTTAGTGACGTCTGCTGCGTTCTGTTAGGGTTCATTCCCGATTCAGATGTGGTACAGTTTGTAAGCCGCATCCATCTGACCACAAACTCGACAGCCAGATGCAGGCAGACACCATGCGCAAGTTCATACCACATTTCGAGACATATCGCACGCTCAATTAAAGTGGAAACTGTTTCCAATAATATTTAATTGGGTTTGCATTTTTGGGAAATTGACACAGGGAGAGAATTTATTTTCTAACGCAGCGTCTGAATGGGGAACTGACAACTATTTGGCTCTCAGCATAACTTCCACTACCTTCAGCTTAAACTTTTTCTTGTCGTTTAGGAGATATTCCAATTAAAAGTGTAGTTTCGGGGAAGTTGAGCTCTACGGCAGCCTGTGGCAGAGCCAGCATGATCCAGCGTCTCATTAGCATGTAAAGCTTTTTTTTTTACAGAACATCTTCAGACTACAAAGAAACAAAATGTTCTGCAAAAAAAGCTGCAAAAAAAAAGCTTCCCATCTTTAATAGAGTTTATTGAATTTTCCCAGGGATTGGAAAAAATCCATAATAATAACATATATATAATATATATATATATTAATTTGATTAAAACAATGAGTAATGCAATATACTGTATAATAATACCTTTTTATTGGACTAAAATTCCATGTTAAGGATGAGCTTTTGACATAAAAAAGGAGGTTGATTCTCTCAAAAGATTGTCCTTAAAATGGAATGTTAGTCCAAAAAAAGGTATATTTTTTATGCTATATATATATATTTATATATATACATATATATATATAATATTTTTATGAGATATATATATATATACACACACACACACACACATATATATATATATACACACACACACACACATATATATATATATATACACACACACACACACATATATATATATATATACACACACACACACACATATATATATATATATACACACACACATATATATATATATATACATATATATATATATATATATATATATATATATATATATGTATATATATATATATATATATATATATATATGTGTGTGTGTGTGTGTATATATATATATATATATATATATATCATTTATATAAAGTCCCTTCCAAATGTAGGAATTTACAAGATTCAAGCAGAAATTCACTTAGTAAAATTTATAAAATAGGATATAAAAGTATCCTCAATGCATAGCCTGGAGTCAATATCATCATGGGGGGGTTGTTTGTGCCCAACAGCTAATGAGCTACATGTTACCTGCGCATGTAGACACTTACGATACATTTAGAGTATTGTGTCGAATCATTTGGAATTCACTTATGATGGAATTAATGAACCATGGACCAGAAGTTACAAATATTAAGGTTTTTTGGAACTGTTCAATGCAGTCCTGTCCTAGGTCGGCCAAAAAACAGTAAATTCATCCCTGAAACTGTAGATAAACTGCTATAGAGAACCAAAGTTGTGGGGTTTTGTAAATCTAGACCCTGTGATCCGATTATGTTAGAAATCTTTGAGTAGAAGCTGTAGACCAACTGAAGTGGATTCCAAAACCCATCATAAACAAGAACAAATCCAATTTATATTTCCGACAATAAGAACAAACTGGGGAGGGTTCTCTAAAATTCGACATTCTGTGGATCGTCACAATAGTTTCCAAAAATATCACCTGCTGTTTCTGCTCTGGAACATTGTGTCATCTGGAACATTCCGCGTCATTCCATTGAAAGGTGTCCCAGCACAACACCACTCACTTATTTACTTAAATTAGCTTTTTTTGTCTAAGGCTGAAGGCGCGACCCAGTTATATGAAGGATGGCGCGCCGGTTGTGTGCTCTCTGATCCCAGACAGTAAAAAAAACCATGATTCCATAATTACGAGGGTTCCGAAGACGCGCATGGGAAAATGTGAATTGCATTGTGTTTGTATTGTACCGCGTTTCGGCTTTACAGCTCGGGCTGTCGGCCGTCCAATAAATTTCTACAAGGTAGCGATAGCGGGAAAGAAAAAACCAGTAACGATTCAGATCGACTCCAAGACGGAGAAGCGTTTGTATTTATTTAAAATATGATTTTCCTTGGAGAACTGACATCCACTTTAAATAAAGCAAAAACAGATGTGAATTGGCTCATCCCGGTGATACTGCAGAAAATAGCACGTAGTCAGAAATGTGTATTTTGTCCATCGCTTTGACTCCATCGGGTTACCGTTTCAAGTCAACATTTCATCTGTAACCAAAAGAAAAAGGGGGAAGTAAATATTATATATGAAAAAAGGTCAAAGCTTTGGAAGGAGCGGCCTTTCCCTGTAATGCCCACCACCGTATTAATGATCATCTGGTTGCGCTTTATGGGTGACGCTGCACGGACACGCAAGTCCACCGCTCACACGTATGGTGGGCTAGATGCGTTGTTGGGCTCAGGCCTGGGGTGGAAGTTTTGTTTATCGAGACAAGAAAAGCCACCAGCTGTGGGGTCGCAAAAACAAGATCCAAGATTATGGGAGCTGAGACCAGCCGGAGGAACATGGGGTGTGATTTAAAGGGAACCCCAACCATCATCTATCCTTTAATGCATATGATAGATAATTTGTCCCTTTAAAGGTACATGCTGCCCCCTGTAGAAATGCATGGGGAGATTCTGCGGGAGATATGCCCCTTTCCACGACCACCGGTTATTTGCCCTGCAGGAGCTCCAGCGCTGGCTCATGAGGGGGTCTAATGAGACCCCCAGTACGCATGCGTGAAAAGCGCTACCATTGATTTCAACTGGGCTTCTCTCCTCCCGCTGATCAGCTTCTTCAAGAGGCGTATCTGCGCTGCAAAACGTCAGACCACGGAAGAATCGTTCTACTGCAGCTCTGGAGCTCCAGCTTCTCCCGAAGATACATATTTTTTAATTTCCCGAGTTACCATAATGCGTATAAAAGCGCCTGCATTCTTTGTTTAAGAATCCCACCTGTGACACCAGGGGAAAGAGATGGCTTCCCCAGAATGTGTCAGTCTCGGTTGGCCGGTGGTCTTCAAATACCAGCTTCTCCAGTAGAGCTATTCGTGGCAAAATACGCTTCTGATGCCTCAGAGTTCTCCTCTTCGCGTGTTGTTCTTACGTCTAACTCCCTCGGTAAAATGTTGCCTAATCTGTAGTGAAGTCATTACGATATCCACTGGCCAACTAACCGGCTCGGTAAACACATGCGCGATCTGTGCTTCTGATGAATAATCAGCGAGCGTTACCATGTTACCAGCGTGGAGCATCTGGCCGATCACCTTCTGTTTAGTGTCTCTAATATAAAAACATCTCGGCAGAAAGTCCCAGATCGCTCTTCACAAAGCAAAGAATTTGGGATGTGTTGCAACAGCAATAAATAAGATTTTTTTTGGACATTCACGCTGAATTTTTTCATAAATAATTTTGTTTTTGGTCGCTATGTAAAAAAAATCTTTAATACACAATTAAGTTACGTAAATTACATTTAAAGGGGGGAATGTATCAGGTTTAAAGAAATCTACATTATCATAGCTTTTTTTTTATTATTTATGGGGTTTTTTTTTGTTAACTATAAATATGGACCCCAGGACGGTGCGTGGAAATAGTTGCTAGGATACTAAGAGATATTATATAATGAATTGTTGCTATATGTGTGAATGATTCTATATACATGAAATATAAGAAAGGAACGTGCGTATGAATGTAACCCAAGACTTTGAGATCAGTTTAATACTTTTACCAGAAAATGAGAAAAACTTTAACTCATCTCATTCTTGGGTACATTAAATTATTAGCTAAATATTATCCTTCTTCTGAAAAAATATGTGGTCCAACATCCACCAGAGACCACCCAAAGCACCTGGCTATAGGATTATGACAATCTACCTACAAGCGCCTGTGGCCTTGTGGTTACCCAAATTTGTATTAATTAAAAGGCAATTTACTTAAAAATATATATATATTCACAATGTGCCGAGAGTTGTGGGAAAGCAGCTTGTTCCTTAGAGGTTACAGGCTGCTTTCTTTCAGAGAATGGCGCTGCCTGCCAGTAGACATCAAGTCGCCAACCATCGCACATTGATCCTCCTGTTTACCAACATAATCCTCGATCTGAACATTTATTCCTTAACTATGGATTAAATATAGATGATATGGCAACTAAATGTAGACAGAAATCTCAGATAAATAGAAAGATAGAAACATATAAGCTGCGGGCAGATCGTCTAGTCGCCCGTTTCTCCTGCTGTAAAGACTCAAACCTTAATCAGTCGTTGGTCTCGTCTTAGATTCAGGAGCCGTATGTCTATCCCATGCATGTTTAATCCCCTCACTGTATTACCCTCTACCACTTCTGCTGGGAGGATGTTCCATTTATCTACCACCCTCTCAGTAAAGTAAAACCTTCTTCCATTCCATCTATGCCTCTCACCCTCTAGTAATGTGTTAAACCCCTTTATGTATTTATCGTCTCTCTCCCATCCCCTCTCTTCTCTCCTCCATGCCTGACATTTTAAGATCCATTAGTCTATCCTGATAACTGTTATCCCGTTTTAGAATACTGAATCATGCAGTCTTTATTTTCCAAACCCGTCCGCCCCGGTGCCTTCACCAACCCATTCCGTGCAACCATAACATAACACTCGTAACACAAAGCAGCCAAAACATAACAATAGCAACGCTTTCTGCTTGCAGAGCATCTGGACAGCAGCTGGATCTGGCATGTCATGGATATACCCGGCCATATCTGCCATACAACATCCAGTTGTGCTCTGAGAAAGTTATTTTTATTTCTCTTCTGTTATGGTAACGCGTGGATGTGAGTGAATGTGTGAGTGTGAGATTGTAGGCGGAGGGGCATGAATGTGCGTGTAAAATGCATGTCGCGTTACATTTTGCATGGACCCCGGTGCGTTTTAAAGATGCATGAATTCGTCTTTTTTAGAATAAGAATTCTTTCTCTTTCGTCTCCTCCCCATCTGCTAAATAGAGGCATGTAGTGTACTTCAGTATGCTGCCTGCGCATGCACAGTAGAGCATGTCAGCACAGCTTGCTTGTTTGCCACTTTCCATTGAGCTGAGCACATCTCAGACCATATTATCATATATATCACTTTTCGTTTTGTGTTATTACGCTATGTTTTGGAAACATTATGTTGGGATTCTAAATATAAAAAAAATAAATACATTCTTAATCATAACAAAAAAAAAGTGACATATAGTAACATAATTTATACTTAATGCAGACAAATCTTCAGCTGACGACGAGTCCTGAACCTTCATCGGAACCACCTGGTCGCTATGAGCCGCTGTGATAGAATGGGTGTGATTGGCTATTAAAGGGTTAATATGTAAAGAGTAGGAGATTTTAGATAACTGGTAATATTTAAGTAAGGAATAATTCGGAAACATAATGGCATCAGAGGATCTTCTTTACATCTTCCCCCCAACCCCCCCCCAGAAAGAAACTGTTACATGGTATCTAGCGCTGTTTAAAAAAATGATCGCTTCTTCCGTAAGCAATAACGGAATAACGGACCCCCATGCGGAGAAAATATGGAGGAAATATCATTCCATGCTGCTAGGAAGAAAATATATGAAGAGAGATCAAAGCCAAAGCATCCTATATACAGAAAAAAAAAGCAAATACTGGAAGGAAATATCTAGTGAGAAAACAAACCATCCGGATGGATAGAAAATAAACACTGATGATTAGTTTAGAAAATATGGGGGGGGGGATAAATAGCTATGAAAAGGCAGAGCGATATTTAAATTATTCAAATATTCAGCAAATTAATTTCTTCTGTTTATTCCAGAAGAGGAGAATATTGCGGAAACGCTCCGAGTCGTAGCTGATTATCACAGCGTATTAAAAAAAAATACTTGTCTAAGAATTAGACAAAGATGGAGTGGATACGATGAGGATGTTACGGCATCCGCGACACGGAGAGAACGCCCTGCAGTTCTCGAGAAGTTCAACTTAGTAATAACCAGACAGCTATTTTTTTATTTGGTCTCTTTGTCCAAATCGTAAGGACGCCGGTGTGGAAAGAGAGAGAGCGGGATTGCAACCTCCGTAGTACAGACCGGTGAGTTGCACCAAACGAAAAGGGAGATGGGGGGGGGATACTAAATAATTTTCACCAGGGCCAGGGAGAGCCAAAGGCAACATAAGCAGATGTTGGTCTCCATAGCAAGGCTTGTGGGGGTCATTGGTGGCTATAGGTCATTTATTGTAACGTCCACTTACTGCCTGCCCTATATGAGGGGTCATCATCCGGTATAAACAGAGGGGTCCTGGCCCATGCGCGCACTTCTGGACATGGTCCTTGTGTCCAGCGTTCATCTATAATGTGCTCTAACCAGAAGGCGTTCTATAGAAGTGGCGCACCAGACACACACACAACGTCTCTCTGCTTTCTACCTGCATCCCACAACCCCTTCCTTTTCTCCTCTTCATCGTTTTATCTCTCCTCCGCTGACATTCTTCTATCCTTCAGTTCTCTTCCAGTGAGCCGCCCATGAACACTACTTCTGCGGCAGTAACAAAGACACAAAATCCCACGCGGTAAACGCTGGCGAGGCAGATTATTGGGGCACCAGTGTAAAAGACAAATGCTGGACCAATGGGGGATGCCTTCCCCACCTTCCCTACTGGTCCAACCATTCTCTATCACGATAAGGCAGTAAACGCTAGGACGGAACGCGACTGGACCAACAGCTTATCAGACAGATATTGGACAAATAGAGAAGGTGGGAGAGAGGAGAGGATTCCTCCCTCCCACATCCAACCAGTCTCCCTTACACTATTGCTCCAGTCCCTTCTCTTCCAAGCTTCTCCCGTGCGGGAAACTCACACTCTATCACACACTTCATACTAACTCCTGCACTATCGCACCACTACACCATACACATACCACAAAAAACCCAAACACCTTCAATCCACACATACTAATGAATTTCAAATAAAACATTCTGAGCCCTCTTTCATTTTCCCTTGCTGTGTCGCTCCTCATTTTCAGACATTCGTACGAATGTTTACATTCTAGAAGCTTCTTGATACAATGTTGCCCACGAGACAGTCAATGCATTTGGACAATGTCACATTGAGACACCTGGAAGGAATTGGTCTTTATAGGAGCAGATAAATGAGTTCTCAACAAGGGATATTTTCTCTGTTGGAAAAAAAAAACCCAATCGAGGCTTTTCATGCTGACCTACTAACTTCACCAAAAGTTCACTTCTCCGATGGAGAGTAACGGTCCATATCCCCTTCTGCAAGCAGGAAATTGCAAACATGAAATCCTTGACATGATGGACAGGTTGGCAGCTCCATATAATCCAAAACATGTTCTTTTTTTTACTTGTGTTATTTCTTTAGGGAACATTCTGTCTTTTTGGATGTGAAGAAGTATCCACAGATTATCTCGAAAAATGGCTGCCAACATCTGAAAAAAAACCCAATAAAGGTCCAAAGGGGAAAACTCTTTAAGTGTCCAAACTGTTCTACTCAAAGCACTTGGAACCATCAGGCTCTGCTGGAAAGGTAAATAAAGTCTTGTTTGTGGTGGATAGAGAACCCCGTCGCCCATCCTCATGACTAATGCTTTGTTTCTGAAACATGACAAATTCCAATTACAAGAAAAAAAAAAGTAACAAAAAGGACAACACTTTGCTGTCTTACGTGATTAATCTGATCTTCCATCAGCCACGGAAAAAGCCTAGCTACGGATCTAATAATTTTCATAACACATTAAGCATGTTCCTTAGATGGAAAACAGCAGTGACTCTTATTTACTCCTAATAAGAACCATGGGAAAAACGAGCGTCGAGGTTTGGTGATCTGTTTGTAAAATGGAACTTTTACAGAGAGCAAACATTGACACCGGGTTCTGAAGACGGCTCTTATCTCCTGATGACGGTGCGGAGTCTAAAGGTTGACGGTGAGCCGGGCAATGAAATCTCTAGACAAATACCATCAAGCCTAAAAACCAGGGGAGGAGAATTCAATGGGGTTCCAGCAATTTCTTAAAACAATGAGTTCTTTGCTTGGATCACTTTAGGCTCTCGAGGTTTTAAGTCCAACAAACTCAGGGACCCTCAGTGTTGGGGCAGCTGTTTGGCCAAAGTCCTCTGAAGCTCCAGATAAAATTCCAGATAGAATCTGGATGTTTCATTAAGACTAATACTTTTTTTTTTTTTTTACTTTTTATTCATGCTGTGAAAAATCATCTCCTTTTTTTAGCACTTTTAGAACAATAAAACATGAGCTGGCCCTGAATAACGAGTAGATGAATCAGTGAGAGATTCCAGCTCCGCTCTTCAGGAGAAGCTCCCAGGGGTGACTTTTCATGAAGTAAGGTTAATGAGATGAAACCACAATCCTCCAGCATAAAAATACCTACAAACTCCATCTAGTGCCTGATTAAGATCATTGGGGTCCCTAGGCACACGCACACGAACTGTGCCATACACAATGAGACCCCGCTGAGCACCCAACCACCAGCTACTTCTGCCTACACAGTGCAGCTACTGCTCTGCATGGTGATAGCGGAGTCTCCATTAGCACGCTGGTGCCCCCTGGAGTTTAGGCCCATAGGCATGCGCCTAGTGTCCATAGATAATCTGACATTCACTTGAGATCTAGTAATTATGTTACCTGGGCTTCAGTGGTACATCAACATGGAAATAGGGATAGACATGGATTCCAAAACGTAACTACATGTTGGTCCACATATTTGCATGGAAGGAGAGACTCAGAAGACTTCCCGAGCCGGTATCTTTCTGTGCCGTATGTAACCGCAGGAAGCAGAAGAAGAGAAAAATGGCCTGGATTTTTACGATATCACCAGGAATAACACCCTTGGGGGACACGCACCTTCTGCTGAGTTAATACAGGGAACGGTATCACCTGGGGGGCGAGAAACGTATTGGACGGCGTGCCTCGACCTCTTAGCTACTCTTTGAGAATCTAGCATCATTTCTTTGTTTTTTTTTTTACTTTTATGCATGGCCCGGAGTGATGTCTTGTAACATTCTGTTCCGTAAAAATGACTATTTGTGTAAAGATCATGTGTTGTTTTACTGTTAACATTCTTGGAATTAACCCATTCATGTGACTGTTTCTTATCTCCCCAGCCAAAAAAAAACTAAAAAAAATGACAAAAACCTCACAAAGCAATTAACTGACACGGCTGAAATCTCTCTATGAATAGGTTTTCCTCTCATAAATATTTTTGCAATATATTCCCCTATTTCTGCCTCGGAATATGTCAGAATTTCTGCTTATTGATGACAGTTCTGGCGTTGTAGCCGGGAAGGCAAACTTTAGAAGAGGATTTCAAGGCCTTGGCTTATGTCAACATGTGCCACTCACATCCTCTTAATTCTTATCCCTTATTAGAGACGAATAAGTATAGTTCTATCTTTGCCTCCGCCGGACCAGACTTGGGTATAATTAGGCAGCACTGGCACTTTAAGGCATGTGGCCGCCAAATGATGTAAGTGCTGCCACCTTTTCTGAGAGATTAGCTTCACAAGGGGCAGGGCCAGCCTCACAAGGGGCGTGGCTAGTTATCCCAGATAGCTCTAAAATGGTTAGGAGTAAGAAGGGGATTCCACCTAGCCACGCCCACTGCCCTCCCCCGAGGAGAGAGGAGAAAGACCTGGAGACCCCGGAGATGCAAACGTTTCACCCAAAGACTCCAGGTCTGCAAAGTTCCCAGATATGCCTGGGAGGAATCTCCTTTTTTTTTGGCAGCTAGGAAAGCCTCACATAGTGGGTCACTTCACGTTGGTTTTCTGTCTCTCATCTTCTTACCTCACTTGATTTTCCCCTCTTTCTCTCTTTCTTTCAAAAAATGTGTCTCTCCCTGTACAAAGTGTTTCCTTAGTCCAGGGGCGACCAACGTGCCGCCCTCCAGCTGCTGCAGGATTACATCTCCCATAATGCTCTTTCAGCTACGGGGCTGGCTGAGGAGTATGGGAAATGTAGTCCTGCAGCAGCTGGAGGGCTGCACGTTGGTCGCCCCTGCCTTAGGCCAATGGTGCACAAAAATTCTTGAATTTATCTGATAAACATCAAAAAGTTCTGCCGTGGAAATTCTACTGAAGAAAAAAAAAACATGTCCCGAGTTTTCATCATTCACGTCTACATCATGTGACCGCTGATGATGTCATAACACACGCAACATTCCAGAAATGGGTGAAAATGTGAGGTTTCTGCTGTACAGGAGGATTTTTTTAATTTTTTTTTATCCCTTTGCTCTTATTTCAGGACAGAGAGTTTTTTTCATAAAGTATAAAGTCTTCTTTGTGTTGATTTAATGCTCGTTTTTAATAAAGCTCTTGAAGTGAAATGTCATATTTCTAACTAAAATATATCTTCTCTTTTTCCCTGTAATTCGCTGGAACCAAGGAGTCTGATGAATAGATATTATTGCATTACCGAAATATCCCCTGTATATGTCTGACTGCACCAGAGCCCACAGAAAGGATACTAAAGATCTGGCAAGGCGTTATTCAGAATATCGACGTCCTTTCAGGATCTGCCAAGATGCTGACATTTGGTTATATTATATTCTTATTAAGGAAATTCAAGCAGACTTTTTCAGATGCATTAATATGAATATAATTTAACACAGAGAGGGGTTTTCACCGCTGACCAAAAAAAAAACCCCTGTGGCCAAACTGCATTAATGTATGTTCAGGGTTTTAGCGTTTGCTGTAACATCTGCAAAATCAGCGTCTATGTCAGCGATGTCCTTAATGTAAAACCTGCCGGAAGATCGGCCCCATTCGGCCCCTCTAGTCTGCCCGTTAAGACCCAAACCTTAATCAGCCGTTGGTCTCGTCTTAGATTCAGGAGCCGTATGCCCATCCCATTCATGGTTATTAGCCTCTACCACTTCTGCTGGGAGGCTGTTCCACGTATCTACCACACTCCTCTTAGAAGTCATCATCTCATCCACATTCAAAAAGAGTAGGAAATGCCGCTTTCCAAGCAGAAGCACCGATACGAGTCAGTTCCTTGGCGTGTGGCCTCCTTGCCAGGACCTAGCTGGTTCCACCTCAATGCTCACCATGATGTCATTCTGACACATTGTTGCAACAGAAGCTACGGGAGCATCCAGGATTATGATATTTCCTGGTGTGGACTCCGACAGCCAAGAACTATCATTAAAAGGCAAACACCTGGAGATCATGCAACAGAAGGAGTCCTTGACCAACGGGAACATCATAGATGCCAGGATGCAGGAAGCGTAAGTTGTTATTGAGTGCGACTCTCATCACACTTGGCCACTTTGTATTAAACCATCATTTCCGATGTACTTGAACAATAGTTGAGAAGCCAAGCGTAACCGCTGATTCTTTTTATTCCGCTGTCTGTTCGCAGACCACCAAGAGGTTCTACAGAGCGAAGCAGACATCGGATTTAGCAGAATGTGTCCAGAACCCGATCGCTGCCAGATATTTCACTTCTTTCACTGACGTATGCATTCTTTACTTTCCTGACGCAAACAGAACGGCTCAGGCTTTGCCTTTTAAAACCTCAGCGACAGAGACACAATTTAATCAGGAAGGAAAATGATGAGACTTAGAATGTAACCGGTTCTGTTAAAAGTTCCGTAGTTTGCATTCTAGGTATTTTAAGGAATAAAAGTATTATTTCAAAAGTCTCTTTTATCTCTGTCTCCTTTTTATTGTGTGTTGAAAAAAATGACTGCGGCAAGATGTTAAAAGTTAATTTACTGAGTATCAATCATTTTTTTTAATAATGTGTATTAAATATCCATAAATTGCAGATTTAATTGTCAAGTAAGTGTAACATCCCGTCACCTCCTTCTAGATTGTAAGCTCTTTGCGCAGGGCCCTTAAATCCAAATTGTAATGCAAGGCACTCCTAGCCATGACCCATTGTACAGCGCTACAGAGTATCGCAGTGCTACATACATCAATACATTCAGTATTTAACGTCACTGTGCTTGAAACCTTGGAAAAATTCTCCACAGTACCGATAGACAGTACCGATCGTGAGTCTGCTCACCAAGATTTGAGTTGGCAGCACGGTCACAGAACAAGTCAACGTAACCTCCAACATTCATCACGTTGCTATGAAAAGTATCGTCTATTTACAGAATTTGAAGTTGAGTGGTGTTGAAGTACACTTCCAAATTTGCAAACCTATCTTGACTTCTCAAAACACGTTGACCAAGAGCCACTTAGACATAATTTGACCGACAGGCTCATCAACCGACTCAACAGTCCACTCAACCGGCAGACTAAGACCCGCTGATGAGCTTGAATGTTGACTCTTATGACCAACATATATGACAGACTTAGTGATCCACCCAACAGATGTTGGATTAATCTCAACGGTAACTTATTGACATTGAGTGGGACTTGACTCCAACTTGACCAAAAAGTCTCAATTTCCAACTCAAGTTAGGTTGGGAAAACTCCAACCTAATTGGATTCTGGCGGACTCACCTAAAAAACTCATTGACAAGGTCGAATGTGGACTCTCATGACCAACATACCCGACACACTTGATGACCCACCCAACAGTTATTGAGTGCGACTTGAAGCCTAGTGAGTCTAACTTGACCGAAAACTCACCAGCAATCGACTCAACAGCACAACAAGTTTAAGTTTGAGTTGAGTCCAATGTCTCTATAAGTCGTCTGACTAGTGAATAGTCCATAGACCTGTCCAACATCTAAAGGATATAATTATCATTATTAGAATTCTTATATGAGCGTTCTTATAGAAATTCCACATCCACGGCACTGAAGCAATACTCAGTATTTTTCCATTATTGCACAAAAAAATGTATTTTACGGGAAAATACTGGAATTGGTGTCCGCAACAAAAAGAGACAGAGATACTTTTACCTTCTCAGGAATCTGTATGCAGACAATGCTTCATTGTCGTTTTGAATATGTGTTATAAGGAGAGTCTGAAACGCGTGAATGGAGACAGGTGCCAAAAAACCTCTTGTGTGGATTCCATAAAATGCAGCCCATTGTAGAGTTGTTATAAAAGATTAAGCCCTGCTTCCTGCAGCTGAACCTTCTGACCTCGCATCCAACTTTTTATAAGCCGGGGGTTTCCTTCAGAGTTTCCTTTTGCAGAACTTCTGTATTTCCGTTGAAGAATCAAGTTCGGGTCTCCAAGCGCCTGTGACTGGGAAGAGCTCCACGGCGGAAAACGCAGAGAACGAGCGTTCAGCTCACACACCTGGGTCTGAATAAAAGTCCCTTAATCTCTAGATACATAACAGACGTAGAAACCTAGAATGTGTCTGCAGATCGGCCCCATCCGGCCCCCGTCTTTCCTGCTGTAAAGACTCAAACCTTAATCAGTCGTTGGTCTCGTCTTTGATTCAGGAGCCGTATGTCTATCCCATGCATGTTTAATACCCTCACTGTATTACCCTCTACCACCTCTGCTGGGAGGCCGTTCCACTTATCTACCACTCTCTCAGGCAGATGAAAATCACTAGTTGTCACACAATGGTGCATGATGTCATCAAACTTCATACAACGCTGACTCCGCTCACCTAACGTCTCCCTGTATTTTCATCAAAGTCTTTTTGGCTCTCGATCGGCTTCAGCCAACGTGTTATAAGATATTTCTCCCAGTATTAGAATCAGAATGGATTTCTGATCCGTTTCTTGTTATTTTAATGGAGAAAAAAAAACAAAAAACTATTTTTCTTTAAAAACAAAGGAAATTGCAAAGTGACCCCAAACTTTTGAATGGTAGTGAATAGAATTTATATATACTGTCTAAAAGCCATCGAAAGAATGAAGGTCATTTCACCGTCTTCTAGAATCCAGATCCAGAAGAGAAACGTTCATTCTAAAAATAGATACAAACGCGCCTCTGGGTTACGGAATAAAACTCCAAAAATGACTGTATTTACAGGGACTTCTGCAGCGCTGATGACGGGGGCATTTTTTTCAGATATTCTGCATCATGCTTCAAATATCTGTCTTTTTCATAGATTCCAATATTTCACACCTTTTACTCGTATCCCCTGCCTGACCCTTCCTGTGTTCTCGTTAAAGGTCACAGCCAATCTCAGGCATTTTCCATTAACGAGGGTCTGTCTGTGTGTGATGAGAATGGCAGTACCTTGCAGAAGGAAAACATCAGATGGAATTTTTATATATATATATACGCTTTTTAGAGACTCCACACAAATGGAGTTTTTTTATTGGCTGGTACCCTTTGTGTTCCCCTCTGATTTAATGATATCTGAGCATCCCGATTGGTGCTTTTCTCCCTGCTATATCACAGCTGGAACCCCTGCTTGAGCACAGGTGACCTCATTCAGAATATCTTTTACCTCCTGACCAGTCACGTTTTCCGTAAGGTCCCGTTATTAGAAGAGCCATTTAGCCGCCATCATTGATAAAGTTTATATGTTAGGCTATTAAAGGGTTAATATTTAAAGAGTCTCAGGGTCAGAGAATTTAGAAGGTTCACAGGTCATGGCTGATGGTTTAAGGCTACTAATAACATCGTTGGCCGATGATCATAAAGGCAATTCTGATGCAAACAGCTTAATTTGAAGGGGGCGGATTAACCCATTGTGTTCCGTACGAATAGACAAATGGATTGGCAATGAACGGGCTTTCGGTACTCAAAGTGTCGAATTTGGTCAAAGAATGAGGCCGTCAGCGTTGAGGCTTCATAGGAGTGGGAATGGTCTCGTCATAAACCCATCACCTAAATTGAGATCTCCATGACAGTTCACGGGAGGTGGGACCCCATAAAACGGCCGGCGTCCAAACAGCCTGAACGTTCCTCTGTCGCTTCAAGTCAACTAGAAGTAATGTCCTTTCTATGCACTTGTGAGCAAGCGATCCTTGTGAGGGGGAAGAAGGAGGAAGAACAAAGGTCGACTTGGAGATGTTTCAAAGAAACTGCTGATGTGTCTCCTCCGTTACATTATATCTCTTAATCTCCGGCTGTTTCTTATTGAAAATGCCTGATTTTGTAGCTCTGAAAGCTGCGTGTTTACAGGGGTTGCTGAAGGCAGTCTTAACATCGCTCAACCCTTTATTGTTGCAAAGATACCGATATTTATATTTAACTCTGGGCTTTTTCTTGGGCCACGAAACAGCGTGGAGACAACTAGGAGTTTTTCAGAGCAAAGTCCTGATATCGTACTTTCAATATAAACTTTTAGAATAAGTGACGGAGAAGAGCTTTATAGTCAGGAGCAGGGCCGTATTGGCCGTTTTGACACACAGGGCCAACAGTGTGCGATGTAACCGGAATGGATATAACCGGCCAACCATGTCAAGCCATCGGCCACGCTTTCATCATTAGGTGGCCACCAACCTCAAAGTCCCAGGCCATCAAAGGACTTGGGTAACACAATGTAGCCAGTGATGCTACCGGCCATATATACTGCATTATGTGATAATGTATAGGTGGCCGAGGTCCTCGTTTGACCAAAGTGTCACTTTTTATTACCGCTCAGTATTCCAAGGTTGAAGAAGTGGTTGCGCCGTCGGCCATATTGGTTTTTTGAACGTATGGCCAATGGCTTGTGATTAATACACATCGGGACATATTTCTAAAGACATCTTCTGGGGCAACGTTGTAAATGTGGAGAAGGTGCCGTGGAGAACAAAGTAACGTTCCGTCCACGAAACTGGACCAATCTGTCTGTTATCAGCTCGTTTTTGGATACACCAGAAAACAATGCATAAAACCGACGAATTAATTCACGGGGAAGAGAAAGACCTTTAAAAAAAGAAATAAATCAGATTTTTCCAGAATCGCGTCCATTACTAAAATACCAAAACACAGAAGTCCTTCGGGAAAATCAGAGAAAGTAATGTAGGTTCCACCCTTAATAGGTTTATAAGAAACAGATTTTGCCTTTTCAGGACATTGAGTACTGTCAAAAAATATCAAGAAGACTATTTTCAGATATGAAACATCGTGCGTGTTAACTCTTTGGGTGCTAGAGGGGTAGCAATGCTTTCAAAGGCAAGGTTAATGGACAATTTTTGGAACAGACAGAGCCTCCGAGTTCTGGACTTATTTTTTTTTTACATTTGTAACAATTGTAGCATATTACAGAAATTATTAAAATTCTTTTTTAAAAAAAAAAAAAAGAATTCTATGGATCGCTCCAGACTCGCATAAATCAACAAAGACTCAGCTATTTATATATCATTTATAAATAATTATTATAGAAAATGATTTTATTCCGCATTGTGCTGATTAACTGAATATGGGGCGGAAGATGTTAAAATTGTACTTTTTTCATTAGTATTTTCATTACGTTTCTGGTATTATTAAGCCATTGGCTGAGAATCTCACTCATCTTTATTTGTGTGAGGTTAACCCTAATTTCTATTTATTCCATCCAATAGCGAGTGTGCCTTTCCTACCCAAAAATATCAGTTTTTAGCTCAAATGCACATTTTTTCGACACTGCAAAATGGATCACAATCAACAAATCACAAATCCTCATGGACAGATTTCATTAAAAACAGAATCCCAGCCCTATTTTCATGTTAAATGCATATTTAAGTCCATTTTCAGTATATTGCATTGTATTTTATTGCGCAAATCAGCGCAGGCCTCCTTGAGTTATTGGAGTTAGAAAAAAAGAGACTTCTGTGTCACTTAACTCCTCCCACAGCTGCTTCTACGGAAACCAGGAAGCATTCCTCAGTACACTTCTTGCACATGCTCAGTAGAAATCCCATTCTAGTCAATAGGATCTCCCTTATGACTCAAAGGGGGGGCGCAGCAGCCAATAAGAGAGTGAAAGCGTCGACAAAAGAAGGAAAAACTGATACAGTTTCTATACAGAGCGAGGAAATAACACAAAGGCTTCGTGCTCCAGTTTCTGATGGGAGGCCGTGGACTCCAACCGAGTTTGCCGACGACTCGAGGGCACTAAAGGACCTTTTTAACCAACCTTGGAAGTCTAGAGAGACTTACAGGAGTTCACCTCTAACCTTTCCTCAACCTCGTCCCGTATGTTCCGACCACATAAGTTTGTGGTCAGAGTCCGATGTTTATTATTCCGCTCTTCTCCCGTTGCAGCCCCCATCAGATTATTCCGGTTTACAGATCCTGCATTACAATCTAATCGGACGCATATTTTTTGTTTTTAGTCCATTAATCACGGCCACTGGTTAGCGCAGTACTGTATGCTGACCCGGTGTTCCGACCCTGTGTACTTGCAAAAAAAAAGTCTTCAATTATTCAGTTCAGTCATCTGGAAAGCAGAATGATTTATTAATTCCTGTGTTATGTCCTTTCTTCTGCTTTTAAAATTTTAATTGTAAAATGACTGCTCGCAAGCATTTTTCATATATATCGTTCAGCCACGGCCGTTAATTTAATTCGTTTTTTTTTTCTTAAACTCTCTAAGGCTCTGTGATATTTATAATCCATTTTTTTTTTTTACGTTTTCTTTTTTTTTTTTGTATGTTTGTTCATTTCGTGTTCATCTCCGCGGTACACGGACTATTTAGGTTCAAAGGAAGAGCCATCATTGTGTCGCATCAAACCCAATCGAAAGTGAATGGCCGGACCGATCTGCAGCTGAGGCATCTGGCAGGCCGATAAAGTAGAGAGCAGGCTAATAGAGGCTTTTTACTGAAGATGGATCTGGAACGCAACGCAATTAAATATCCAAGGAAAAACGACTTGATTACTGTACTCTGACCTCAAATACCCCGCGCTAGAAACATTTTAATAACTTATCTCTGCATGAGGACAATAGGAAGGCACCGCTCTCTCATCTCGGAGTCCCGAATACCAAATTAAGGAGAGAAAGGCGATTGACGTAAGCCGGCCATGGCGGGTCACTGAATGTTCAAGGAGTTCTGACAATTTTAGGCATTATTTGGAAGAAAAGGGACTTTTCAGGGTAATAGGAAACAAGAAGTTCCCATAACTCTTTTAACATGGACCTCTAAATTTTATGATGTCATCCAAAAAAAAAGAGCAGAATATGATGAAGATTTACCCCCAACGCTGTATACAGTAATTTAACCCCCCAGCGCTGTATACAGTAATATAACCCCCAGTGCTGTATACAGTAATATAACCCCCAGCGCTGTATACAGTAATATAACCCCCAGTGCTGTATACAGTAATATAACCCCCAGCGCTGTATACAGTAATATAACCCCCCAGCGCTGTATATAGTAATATAACCCCCAGTGCTGTATACAGTAATATAACCCCCCAGCGCTGTATACAGTAATATAACCCCCCAGTGCTGTATACAGTAATATAACCCCCAGCGCTGTATACAGTAATATAACCCCCAGCGCTGTATACAGTAATATAACCCCCAGCGCTGTATACAGTCATATAATCCCCAGCACTGTATACAGTAATATAACCCCCAGAGCCGTATACAGTAATATAACCCCCCAGTGCTGTATACAGTAATATAACCCCCAGCGCTGTATACAGTAATATAACCCCCAGCGCTGTATACAGTAATATAACCCCCAGCACTGTATACAGTAATATAACCCCCAGAGCCGTATACAATAATGTCAGCCGGCATTGACATAAATCTGGTTTTATCTCCTTTTTTCCAATAAACTCCCTTTATCTGCAGACCTGGAGCCGCCGTTGTTGTCAGTCATGTGATATTTTGGGTGACTTTCCCGGCTCAAACACCACACTGACCTGACGCTTTATGGCGATGCTAATGAAGTCCGTTCCTCCATAGACTTTCATTAGTCAGAGAGTCCGGCTGGGTGATTAAGACTGAGTCACTCTATTGTTCCCCACAGGCAGTATGATAAGGAGTCGGTAGTAGATCGGGGGTCAGAGAATACGCAGCTGCCTGAAAACCTTATATTATTGGGCAACTAGAACTGTTTTAAAAAAGAAAAGAAAACAGGGCAATATTTTTGAAAATCTATTTTAATCTGATGCGAGAAATAAGAAATGTTAGGATTCACCCTTTAAGCCCGACTGCTTGTTTAAAAGTCTCATCTAGGACCCGGTGGTGTCATTCTCTCTCCCTCTCTGTGTCCATTACCCTCTCTGCGGGTAAGACATACCGTACTGACGGAAATACTTCCTGACAGGAAGATTGATCTAAGCTGCTACTATAATCAACTAGCGCTGCGGTTGCCAAAACATATACAAATGTATGTATATAAATATATAGGAGTATTTGTGGTGCTCACATGAGAGGAGGTCGTCCTGAGCCAAGTCACATTAAATGTAAACAGTGAGACAGGGAAAGGGTTTATGCTGAGACTTTCAAACAGGGCTAAAGAATGAAATGAAGGCCGGAGATCAAATTATTACTGCGTTGTAGACAAATATCGAGGTGTAAGCGGGATCAGCCGGACAGCAGGGCTTTCAAACTCTCTGGTCGGCCTCCTTTCAAGAGAAAAGTCCAAAAAAAGTAGACTTTGGACTTTGTGTCTTCTCAAATGAGGTCATAAGCTATGGAACTGTAAGCAATATGTCATGGATGTCAACCCACAGGCGATTGCACGGCAAGATGGACTTTCCAAGGGTCACCTTGGATTAAAATAAGTAAAAAAAACAATAAATAAACAAATTAGAAGTAAAAAAACCCCAATTTTTTGAAGATGAGTCCTTCTAGAGTCTAAGCAGTAGGGGAACGTGCTTCATCAGCCTCGGGCCTGGTATAGTGAGGTGTTTTCCTCCACCGGTGTCCAGTGTTTGGAGTCTGCTGGGGGTCCATTGTATTTTCTGACCTTATCGCGTCTGTATCGCCTGTAAGCTGAGGTTTTATCCTAAGAGGGGCTCCGGGAGGCCAGGGTTCACGGAGAAGCGGACCAGGAAAGAAGACACACGGAGAAGCGGAAGAAGATAGAAGAATGAAGACAGGAGAACAAGAAGATGCATGAGAAAGGAGACAGGGACATGGAAGTGGTCGGAGGAGATGGTAACGAGACATTGAGAGAGAGGGAATTTTTATTTTATTTTTTTTATTTTTATGACTGCTTTATGGCACAAATGTGAAGTTTGTTGACCAGAGACTCGCATTAATAATTCCAGGAGACGATAACTCAAAGCCTGCCATGGAGAGACACAAGGCTATCCTGAAAACTACAATTCAGGTGTAATTGTATTTTTCAGCAGAAAAATACACCAAAAAAATGGAAATTTTGGGGCTTAATGAAGTACCCCCCACGCCCCAAACCCCCCCCCACCCGAGGTGACAAATATTGCCAAAGGCTGCACCGGTGAATACACTTTACCCCAAATCATTCCGGTGCTATTAGGTCTGAAAAACACGCAATGATCTCAGCGCAGTTCAAACATCGACCAAACGAATCTCTTTGACTTAAATATAATTTCGGCAGCCGCCTTTGGTAATAAAAGTTAAAGGTCGGGGGGTTATCACAGATGTTTGCGAAGCCCAAAGCTCCCCATTGTCAGGAAACTCAGACAGCAGCCATTAAATTCTAAAACCGGCAGGGCCACCTAAACCAACAGCTACAAAAATTCCATATGGCCCATCACGGAACCTTTAACTCCACTCACCCTCACGTTTATGGATACAAGTAAGGGTTGGGACGACGTTTCTCGGCTTGCAATTGACAAATCCACCAACAGCAGCCTCTAGGACAATTATAATGAATCCAATTCCTATCCAGAGAGAAGTCTAGAAGAACCATAGAAAAATGTTACATTTTTTATTTGTTTTTCTGTTTTTTTTTCTCGGTTTCAATAGATCTGGCAGCCAAAGGGTTTAATGACCTGGTCTGGATGGCTCGAGGTGGTGACCCCGGCGAAGCGCAGCTCCTCTGCCAAGCCAGGGCTAAGAATAAGTGAATGATTATAGAGTCCGTGTTGGTTGTACACACTGAAGCATTCAAAGTGCTGCTTATTGCGCGTCGGTAGCTGCCAGTGGTTAGGGAATTGCTCGTTTCTTTGTTGTCTTCAGAAATAAGGGATTCGCGTTCGCTGTTGGCTGTTTGACCCTTACGTTGCCAGCAAAATAAATTGCACCCTACGCCGGTACGCAAAGAATAATGTCTTCTAAGACCCAGATATCCGAGTAACGCGATCCATTCTTCACTCTATAACTAGATCGTTGGAGACCTTGAAATTCCAGAATGTTGACATTTCTCTAAAAGTAAAAAAATAACAAATTGCATTGACTGATATACCAATAAAAATAATAATAATAATAATAATAATAATAATAATAATTAACACTCTCGCTAAAATAAACTAAAAGTTGAACAAAGTGAAGAATGTGTGACCCAAAATTTGGAAATCAGAGGAAGATATAGGGTTGCCCCGGATCAGCCCCGGCTGGAGCACAAAGGCTTTAATGGCGAACGCCGACTAAGTTGACAAATTGTTGGGAATCCCAAGCAGACGCCGTGCCGCAGAACGCCAATCTTCATACACAGTATAGTCGACCCTTGGCAGCTGAACTCAATGACTTAAAATAAGATTAATTTCCAATCATTTGAGCCCAAAAACCCACATATTAGACAAAGATACAGGAAAATGATTGAGGGCCGTATAATAAAGCCATCAAGGACACGACCAGCATCAAAGCTGACGCTCTACCAAACCAGATTCGTATCCCAGGCATGGAGCGTTTATTCGGCGTTGATACATGAAGATAGAGAGATTTATCATCTAATATTCAGCTTCATGGAAAATCCTTAATAAGGGGGTTTTCTGATTGCTGTAAATATGTATTTCTACAAAGACACAATGTATCCAACGTAACAGCGATGAAACGTTTGAAGAGCGGAGTTCTCATTATGCCACCAATGTAATGCCCTTTCAAACTTTTGCCCCAGAATATTTTTTATTTACAGAATAACTGGGTCGACGGGGTTGAACTTTATGGACTTGAGGGTTTTTTCAACATAAATGACCATCTGACCATGATACATAACCCCCAATGGCTCCGTTGTTATAGAGATGAAAGGTAGCAATGGCTTCCAATGTAGACCCCACCAAGCTAATGGCTACAATGTCCCAATCTCTAGAAACAGGAGTAAATGTCAAAATAAGAGAATTCTATTATATTATTGTTTTTAAATAAAACCTTAAAATTAAATTATAAAAAAAATATAAAATTCAAATTTTATTCAAAGATCTTGTGTTTGGTAAAAGTGTTAAAAAAAACTTTTTGGGTTTCACCATCGAGAAAAAAAAAGCAACTTAGACAATAATCTATTGTTTTCTGAGAGTGTTTATGGTTCTTCTATAATAAATGAACCAAACGGTTAAAGAAACAAATAAACGTATAAGAAAAAAAACACTTAAACCCTGTTTGTTCTCTTTTTTCCTTTGTCCCCGCGTCCCTGGCCCACCTCATTGAGTTAGAGGGACCCATTGAGTTGTGCGCTCACCCGGTCGCAGTATAATGGTGCAGAACATCATAAAGATTTTATATGTTGGTTATGAGGACAGTTTTTTTTCTTCTCTCTTTTTGTGGTCATTTCTGGAGAACACTCTGTTCTCTCTCCGCAGGGTTTTTTTTTCAGATGTCCATCCCTCGGTTTAATAAATGTTTATGTTTTATCTACCAGAATGCGGTGGAACGCATATAAAATTCACAAGCTGTTGGAGTCAGCAATGTATCCTCTAAAGAAGGAAGGTTCTTCGTTTCTATGATGGTCATTTCTTTATACGGTGATCACCCAAGTCGTATAAACTTCAAGTATGGAGGGTCAAACGGGGCTTTCAAAACTATGTTGTCCTCACCAAGGTCATCTTCGTTCGCTTCGCCCCCCCCACGCGTTTTACAACCTTTGTTGGGGCTGTTATCGTTGAGTCAGCGCTCCTATTCAAGATTTGCCCGTGAAGTCCCTGGAGATTCAACGAGCCAAAAATGTGACTTTTTGCCACTATATAAAACCCTTCTTTTTAGTAAGTTTTACAGTTTTGCCTGTCTGTTCTGATCTCATGTAAGCCATTTGCATTTCAGAAACAAAAGATAAAGTAGGTAACCACGGATTTATTTATTCCGATTCTGCCTAATATTTGACTGTTTGGGAGGCAATATCAGTAATTCTGTAACAATCAGATTAAAATGTGTCACACAATGTGTACAGAGGCACAGAAACCACCACAATTTCCAAATTATAAAGGAAACCGGCGGATCTCAGATAAAATAATATCTCTCACTTGAGTAAAAGTAGTAATAATAATAATAATAATAATAATAATGCATTCATTAATAAATACTGTATTCTTATTATATAAATCTCTAATATAATATTAATGTTAATATAAAAATATAATAATATAATAAATTATACTAATTATCATTTATATTTAATATTGAATATTATGTTTTGCATTTATATTACTATCATTCACGTTATTATATTAGACATTTATATAATAATAATAATAATAATAATAATAATAATACATTGTTTATTAATAAAGGTATTATTATTATTATCATTATTACACGAGTGAGAGATATTATTTTATCTGAGGTGTGACAGTTTCTTTGAAATTTTGAGATTTTAAAGGTATCTGTGCTTCTGTTTTTTATGTTATTTAGCCCTGAATTCAATATTTAACGTTGCATTTTTAAGTATAATCTGGAATGCGTCAATTAACCTTTACAGGGAAAAAATAAAGTCAGGATTTTGAAAAATACTTGGATAAATAATCGTATAATTTCATTAAAAGGAAACCAACAGTGCTCTAGATTGTAAGCTCTGGGGCGCAGGGCCCTCCTCACCTGTTGTTTCTGTAAGTCACATTGTTATGTTTTATACTACTTGTTATGTCCTGTCTACCCATTGTACAGCGCTGCGGAATATGATGGCGCTATATAAACCAATAAATAATAATAATAATAATAATAATAATAATTCATGCTGATAATGACACCGGAACATCGGGAATAAATGTCTGATTTATTTTGTGTTAACGGGACTCGTAAACGTCACATATCGTCTCCTCGTTCACTTTCAGCACTTTGTCCCCCGGAATAAAATCTCCCCCTGAGCCTAATAAATACACAGGTGTGACGCCTGAATTTACCACCGCTGGGTGTCTGATCACCCTCCAGGGCATGAATACTAAGCAGCTGTGTTCTAACAGCTCCATGCTCTCCATCGAGCCGGCCTGAGCCCTATGCCTTTCCCATGCATGTTTAAATTCCCTTACTATATTAGCTTCTATCACTTCTGCGGGGAGGATGTTCCATTTATCTACTACCCTCTGGGTAAAGTACATTTCCAGTGTCCCTTATTGTAACAGCGCTATGGAATCTTCTATATAAGTAAATGTAAAGCAATGTAATATTATGTAATCATTCTATAGGTGACAGAAGCAGTCATGGGACACAGAAGTGACCCGACAGACGCCCGCTCTGGAATGCCGGCTCTTTTGTATGTTTTAGTGAAGCTAGGCGTGTTAAATGCTTGAGATGTTTGAAGACTTGGGTAGGTGTTGTATAGCCCTCTGATAGACAGGTTTATTTAATCAGCCCCGGGTCAAGCACCTGAGCAGAGGCAGAATTCTGCAAATACCAAACTGACCCCCGCTTAACTATAAAGGCCTTTAACGAGCGAAATGCGGAAAGTCGAGTAATAAGCAGAGCCGCCTCTGGCAGCTCATTCCATGCGTCAGGAATCAAGGTAGAGGTTACTGCATCTAATTAGAGATATAGAAGGTGGTAGATAAACGGAACAGCCTCCCAGCAGAGGTGGTAGAGGGTAATACAGTGAGGGTATTAAACATGCATGGGATAGACATACGGCTCCTGAATCTAAGACGAGACCAGCGACTGATTAAGGTTCAAGTATTTACAGCAGGAGAAACGGGCGACTAGATGGGGGCCGGATGTTCCCTCGCTTTGCGTTTTGTTAAATGATAAAAATAAATGATTAACGTCTATTTTTGAAAGGATTCTCACTTTTCAGCATTTTGACATTTTTCTTCAAACAGTTTAAATAGTTTAACAGCTACAACGGCCTGGAAACATCGTGACGGCGGTGAGAAGAGGACGTTCTCGGCCACGCGCACAACACACGGAACAACGTGAATCTAGCAAATCACAAAATACGCCAGCGGCGAAAGGGTTAAGCCCCTTTCCTATCCGTTATCTATTGAGAAGCAGCGTATACAGCGAGGGCCGGCGGAGAATCTTTGCTCGGGGAACGCACATTAGATTGTCCTTCCATTATAATCGCCACGTTGTGGCCACGGACATCCCGCTTACCCCAAACTATCTCGATTCTCCTAAAAGACCAGGAATCGCAGAAAAACTGGACGGTTTACCTTTCCTGCATCTCACCTAAAGCGGAAATCACTGCGAGCGGAAAAATCCAATTAGCAAGCATTTAAAAATGTAGAATACCCAGATTTTAAGAGTGTTTTTTTTAACCCTTGGTTGTAAACTCTTGCAAAGAGGATCTGTCCTTCTGAGTTGTGTTAAATACCCAAACCCCTTCCAAGAATTAATGATTTTTTTATTTTGCCTTATTCACATTTTTTTTTTTCTCGGGGATTTCTTAATTGTCATGTGACACAAAAGCAGGCGCTAACAGGTTGTTGCCATAGATTCTTAAAAGCTTGTCTTGTATTTGATTTAAACAAAAGCTCTACAAATGTCTGGCTGCTCGTTGTGCTCGATTAGGGTTTTCAGTGGAACGGCAGCTTTAATTGACTAAAAGACACAAATCTCCACTTATAATGATGTTCTTTGAGAAAAGATCCGTTTTACACCCAATATCCGAGTCCAATTAACATCCCGCGAAGCAAAGAAACCTCAATGTGATAGAAACATTTAACAAAGTAACAGGAGGGAAGTTATTTCAAAAGAGGTCTTAATCTAAAACTAGAGGGTCAGAGGCTAAGGAGGTTTTACTTTACTGAGACAATGGTAGATACATGGAGCAGCCTCCCAGCGGAAGTGGTAGAGGGTAATACAGTGAGGGTATTAAACATGCATGGGATAGACATACGGCTCCTGAATCTAAGACAAGACCAGCGACTGATTAAGGTTTGAGTCTTTACAGCAGGAGAAATGGGCGAGTAGACGGGGGCCGAATGGGGCCGATCTGCCGCCAACTATGTATTCTTGTGTTTTGTATGGGTCTGTGTATTAATGTCTTTTGTGCGCGGATGTAGAGACTCCTAATCTTTCTACTCCGAGGAGTTACTTACAAGGTGAATGATGACCTCATGCATCAGACATTGAATCCGGGGGGGGGGGGCGGTCGGCATTCAGCGGTAGTTTTATTAATGACACCATCTCAGGGGGTGTTTTACGGTTTGACAGGCGGACGACTAACCGCGGCTCGGATAGCGAGGAAACAGATCCGTACGGAATGAAAATGGATTGAACAGAACGCGTATAACATGACATGCAGCCCTAAAAGCTTCATTATCCCCAAACAGATCCAATAAGAGCTCATTTATTATAAACAGCGTTCTTCAGTGTCCTCCCAAGTGTCCCTGTTTAGTTTGGACAGTCCTTGTCTGGACCCCTCTCTCCTCCCCCTGATGCCCCTCTCTCCCCCCCTGATGCCCCTCTTTTCTAGGAGGTCGGAATGTTTGCTGGGTATGAGGGGATCGCAGGGTCCTACAGCCCTAAAAGCCCCGATAATGTGTATAGAAACAGCAGGGAACGGCTTTATAAATTAAACGGGGTAAATAAAATCCATTATTCTTCTTCTAAATGCCCCGCTCGGCAGCCCAAATACCCAGCAACATAAAGGTTGAGGAACTGTTAGCTCCTTTGCCACACTAAGGAGAAGATCAAGCGTCCGCGGACGGTTTATCTGCTTCGATTTTAGCAACTTTCTCAAAAAGCTCACATATTAATAAAAACAATTACAGAGACTCTTTAAATGCCAAAGTCGAGTTGACGTCACCTGGCACTCAAAGGGTTAAAGTCTAGACCGGCCCGTTTAGTTAACAGGTGCTGCAATAACAGCTGATTTCCCCCCCCCCCAAACAATTAACAGGCAGAAAGGCAACAAAAGAAGGGGGGGTGGGAGGCACGATTCAACTCGACATGAGCTATCAAGTTATATGACATAACATCATGTTTGTTTTTTGCTCTGGGGATTATCTCCCTAAATGAAAAACCTTTGTTTAATGTTTGTCTGTCTGGGCTGGTGCTTTATATATATAGACAAGTAAAAAAAAAAAAGTCCTATCACGTTACACAAACGATATCTATTTCACGGCGTGGCCATCCAAAGTATCTGGAGGAACTATATATATATTTATACGGCCTGCATAAAAATCCCTGTAAATAGGGAGTCAATAAGACATAAATAAAGGGACGATATAATGTCCCTGACTGCCTCGTCAGATGGAATACTTATTAATATTAAAATAACTTATGAGTATTTTACTATAGATTGCTTTTTTTTTTTTTAATAAATAAAATAATGGATTTTGAAGACTATGAATAACCATTTAAAAAATGTTTTTTTTTTGTAAGCACACTTGCACTTTTTCACCACTAGATGGTGCTAATAACAACAACAAAAACAACCAGGAAACCACATCAATTGCATTGTGCATGCGTCCCAAATAAGTGCCTCATGATTCCAGCAGACGTGGTTAATTTTGAGCATTGACCCTTTTTACGGTAACCCCGAATTATGTATTTTTTTCCCTCTTGGTTGGTATTACATCAAGTGCTCATTGTCCAATAGTAAATAAAATAAACATTAAATTACATACAGTAGCGAACTAATGGGTTCATCTTTGTTTACGTATTGAGTGTAACGAAATATTGTATTAATAGTGTCAGGGAATGGGGAGAAAATGGCCATTTGATGTTTCATATGGAGACTCCGCCCCCGAGGAACCTTCTTAGCAAGCTCAATTGAAGAAGAGGAGCGTATATTCTCATAATGAAAGTAGAATATGACTATGCATACTGAAAACTGTCGAAGATTACCAAAGACAACCACCGTAGAAAGTATATATTCTTCAATTACATCAATTTATCAGTAACAGAAAACTCAGCTGAATGCTCAATAACGATGATTTCCAGATCTCTAGCAGAGAAAAAAGGCTTAGACATTGTGTTTCCTTTTTTTTTTCTAAATTCCCCTGAAAAATTAATTGAAGAAAAGCAGGAACGGGTTTAAATGCAGGCTTTTCTGTTGTCAGTGTATTGGCTGATTGAAGACCCAAATTACTGCAAAAAAAAAAAGTGATTCGTAATCTCACAAGTGAACAACTTTTTAATCTGAATTTGTCGGCAGGGAAGGACATTTCGAGCGGACGCTGTGCTGGCCAGGACTCCATCTGCTGTTTTGGTTGAAAGATGCAATACAGAGGATGTCTCTAAAAAAAAAAAAACCCCAAAAAACAGAATTGAGAGTTTAAGGTTATACTTTGATATTATTAATGAGGTCACCCATACCTATTGAATGAACGTCTCGTATGATGTCACATTGCATCATTTTACGTGTTACAAATGGTTTATAAAGAGACCGTTTTCTGATTAGAAGTGAAATATACGGTAAAAAAATTAAATATGCTACGCCAAAGGTGGTGTTAAAAGGGTTAATAGCCTACGGGGGCTCTTACGACAAACTCAGAGCACCCATTGGCCATCCACAATCAGGCGTCATGAATAAAAGCATCTACTTCCTGTGTGCGAAACGCTAGTTAATAGCATTTCCAGGAAGTGCAACAAACTAAGTCTTCCCCTGTCACATCTGATAGGGCCTGCTGATGAGATCCATGATATTAAAGGTAATCCGGTCTTCGCTGGAGAAAAACAATATTTTCAAGATTTATTCCTTTAACTAAATAAATTATTGATACCTGATGATTTTTAAGGGGAAACTGTCAAATGTGTCAATTCACTGAAAATTATCACTTGAGTTATTAACAGGTTTTTTTATTTAATACCTGTTAATCGGTTAATGAGATTTAAATGTTATGCATTTCCCATGATCCCTCAGGGCAGAATGCGCAGAATTCCCAAACAGGAAGTTGTAAGCCACTTCCTGTTCTCTCCCCGCGTTGTTTTAGCAGACATATTTCTAATAGGTAAATGCCACAAGACATGGATCACACACATGACAGCTGCGTGTCACACGACATGATTGTTTTTTAGAATAAAATATGCTTATTCTGCCCCTCGATTTATTATTTACCTGCCGCGAAATGCGTTGGCCACCTCTAGGGAAGCCCAATTAATAATCTATTATGTACCACCGGGATATGGAACGTGTGCCTTTCTGAAACTGCCACTTTTTATTAACAATTAGGTTAAATCGCCTTTGCAACGCTACCATTGGCGACTCGGATTCTTGCTTTTGACCGTGAAATGATACATTTTTCGCAATAATATGGAGCCTGGACTGGATCCAGTGCGTATAATACTCTCCAATCACAGCATTTGTCATCACGATAATTAAATCTTTCATCATGACTCTGAAATTTGTTAAATGCGGATTGTCAAAACTAATATTTTTCAATTTTGGAAGCAGAATACGTTGGAGTCGTTACCATAAACAATAATAATAAGCGAAGCTCGTTGGATCTCCGTATTACAAACCTGTCCTTCTGGTCCCGCTCTGCTTTTTGAAGTCTACATATAAACATATTTACGAAGGCTCTGGATGTTCCCATTTGTTTTCCTTTTTGTCAAATCAAATTATATTTTTTTTTTGTTCCTTAAACTCGACCTTTTATAAAAAAAAAAAATTCTAATAACGCCAAACAGATCGTTTGTAACGTTTTCACGCTGAATCACATCGCAATGGAAAATTCTCTTCTGTGATGCGTAAACCATTTTGGGGTTTCACGGGGGAGGGGGGGCGGACAAAAATACAAAGTATTAAATTACACCTTTTTTTACTTTAGCGAGGAAGCAGATTCCCACAGTCAGGATTTTGTGGGCCGATATCCAACTTGTTATAAAATCTCATCGCTGAAAGGAAAAACAAAATTGACTAGTAACACGAACGTTATCTTCCCTGTATTCAAGGGTTAATCCTTTATTATTATGCAAAATATTCAATTACAGAACAAAGCCATTATCATGTAAAGTGCAAAATGATGTCATCGATGAAAGAGAATGAAGTAATGGGGAGCGTTTGATACAGTAACACAAACAATTACCTTTTTTTACTGAAAATAATTATTGGTTGGCTCATGATCAAGGAAGTGGTGGAAACACAGAGGTCCGGTGGGATCGGGACGTGTTCGGGGGGGGGGACATGTCTGATAACCTGGAAGTTTATAGAGCAAAATCTTGGCCCCAAATCAGGCATCGAAACCAGTGATGGATCAAAACCCATTAATGACTTTATTGACTGTTATGTACGGTAAGGTTGGGTCGGTCTACAATGTTTCACCAACTAAACATCTTAACGGGTTGAGGACCACTTTTGCCATAGAAGGGGAAGAACCTCTGTTGATGGATCAATTTGATGTTCACTTAAAGAGTAGTCCAGAATGTCTACATGGTACAAGAGAGCCAACAATCCCACGGTGCATACCTTTCAACCTTTTCATCAGCCAGGTGGAGTTGGTATTCCTCTAGGCAGGCGTGAGGAAGGAGGTCTACATCTGATATTCTTCTGGCTACGAGTGAGAAGAAGGTCCACACCTGGGCTCACCTCTTACATTTCTGGTGAACCCCAAGAGATCTCACATGTAGTATTTGTATAACTCTTTGTATGCAATTTCTTCAGGGATCTCTTGGGGATCACCCTAAGTGTAAAGGTGAGCCCAGGTGTGGACCTTCTTGCTCCCTTTTGGCCAGAAGAATATCACCCACATCCACAATCATATATCTCCGTTGTCATATGGTGACAGTATGTGAATTGATGTCACCATCAACCAGGTGTTGTGAACGGAAACCTCCATGACATCACATGTGCTCCTGCGCCCCAAAATGAAATGTCGGAATGTTGGTTATTATCACCCACTAAGTAAATCCAATTACTGTCTTTATTGCAATAATTCTCTGATAAGCACTAGAAGGATTGTATCGACAGGTCCACAACCGAATATCATTTTTTTACTAATAATTTATGAACTTTAATAATCAAAAAGGGAGGTAATAATTACTACCGGCAGCAATCATTTCTTTCTCATTAAAGCCCATTCCATTTGCATGCTCTTGGAATAGAAAGAGTCCCTTATCCATGTTCCTTCTTTTTGTTTTTAGGTTTTGTTGAGGTCCCGGGAATGTAAGGACTGAGACTCAAGGTTGGTTTGTTGTCCCGTAACACATTTTTTTATTATTCTTGCATAAATATGCTTTTTATTATTTCCTCATCCTTGAAGGGCTCGGCTATAGCATCGCCTTTGAAGTGGGAGAATTTTGTATAAATTGCAGACTCAGCTCGTGGTGACCTTAGGAAGGTCTCTCTCTCCTTTTTTATGTTGCGTTGGTGATCCGGACGGGGACTTCTCTACTCCCTCCATGTTCTCCCCAAAGTAAGTTTGTTATGTCCTGTTTCTCCAGTGTACAGCGCTGCGGAATATGATGGCGCTATATAAATCAATAACTAATAATGATTGCATTTAAGACTAAATTCCTGGGGATTAAAAAATAGCCCTTTTTTGGATTTTCACCCAGAGCAGGTCAGAAAGGAACCAAGAATTCATTAGAACCCCCTTTTTCCACCCCTGTTGCCCCTCATTTCTAGGAGGTCAGAATGTTTGCTGGGTATGAGGGGATCGCAGGGTTCTACAGCCCTAAAAGCCCCGATAATGTGTATAGAAACAGCAGGGAATGACTTTATACATTAAACGGGGTAAATTATCTAATGATCTCCCCAAACAGCCCCGGACTCCGTGAGACAGCAGATGTTTTCCCAAAAATCAGACCTGTCCTGTTTGTTGATTCTAATTGCGCTCATTTTGGGGGACTGAGACCCCGTCCATCCACGTTTGATGATCCATATCATCCGTAAAATGTCACGTATACAGACATATAAATAGAGAGCGATCCGCCGACCTGCCGGGAGTCCGTCCAAGACAGAAGCGGCGTTTTGGATTAAATAAGGGCAGCAACAGGTAGGTTATTAAGTGCAAACCGAGTTGAGGAGGTAACGTGGACCGGTGCCTAGCCCTGGAAATGCCTCATTAACTTCTGGATCTGAATGCGAAGAGACGGTGCTTATCGGAAAATGGGGGTCGTGGGGTTTATACGCGCGGGAAATTAAAGCGACACACACACTTTTTGTGCTAAAAGTATATATTTGTATTCCTGGTAATTATTAAAACGAAATATTTTTATGATTTATGATTTTATGATTAGGATATATTTTTTCTCCTTTCTTTATATCTTTTATTCTTTCTTTCCTCTTTATCTATATGGATATATTTAAGATATTATGATTTTTTTTTCGGTATTCAAATGTATTTAATAAACTCTTATTCTGTTATCTGTTATATGCTGCTTTCTATAGGGGAAAACCCAAAAGACTCCTATAGATGGCAGCAAGAATTTTCTTCTTTTTTTTTCTTCTTTGTACTTTTCTTGATTTTGATATTGTTATTTATTATTTTTTTTCTTATATATGTTTTCTATGTTTAATTAAATATATATATTTCTATAGAGGTTTCCATATCCTTCCATATACTTCTCCTAGAGATAAAACAAGCCACGCATACATTATAGGCACTGCTGCCATTGGTTCTTTTGATAGGGCGAATGGTTCTTTTCTGTATTTTTTACGTTGGTTGACCACATGCGATGGTTGGGTGGAACCGGACTAATTAATTAAACCTAGCGGGTAAAATGTCAGCCGTTCCACAAGCGAATTTTCTGTGGGCCATAGGTCAAGGACCGGCTGATCCCATAGTGTGGCCCCTGATCCTCTGTGACATCTGCAACCATTCTTCTGGGCTAAAACATTCTAAGGGGTAGTAACAGTAACCATTTTGTTACTAGGACAATCTTTGAGACCGGTCTTTCAGGTTCGGGTTTGGATTTTCCAGCTCCATGGACTAGGCATGTGTTTGAATCGGGAACTTCCCACCCGGTTTTTCCAGAACACACATACATTAGCATGTTGCTGACCAGTAAGTGCTGCCCCCTGTAGTAGGTGGGATGTACAACTTCATCTGGCACACTGGGCAAATGCCCCTTGGACTGTTGCCCGCACATCACTTTGTAAATACCCAATCTGCGGATCCAGCCGCGGCCGCGCTGAGGTCATTAGGCGGCTGCTGGCCTTAAAGTGCCGGTGCGACTCTGTTCACTTCTGGGAGCTTATACTTCCCAACATACTTGGGAACTTTATGGCTCCCGCTAGCCGGAAGCCCCCCCTTGCGGAATGCGGGCAGGAAGTCCGGCTGACATCGCGGGACACGCCACTATTTAAGGGGGAAATGATGTCAGAACGCTGCTCCTGCGACCTGGGGTTTTCAGGTGGTGACCTGGAGACCCAGAGAAGTAAACCCCGGAGAATTCCCAGATATGCCGACCGAACACTGCAACGGCACTTGCTGGTCCATAACATGTGAAACATATATGTGTCTTGGAAAAAATGGCCGATATGGACCCCCTAATACAGACTGCCGGAGTTCCAGTCAGCTCAGTTATTTGCCACGGCTATAGCCCCTCCATGAAACAAATCTTAGCAACTTGGTATCTCACAGGCATCTTGAAAATCAGAAGTAGTCTCTATAAGTGGCTCTCTATATTAGAACCCCCACTTTATATACACACCATGGAAGAAGCCATGTTAACATCAGCCGGATTATACCTTCCTCTATTTATTATTAAAGGCGCCGGTTGCCCTGTAACTGGATTTCCAGTCCTGAGGTTTATGAAATGTGTGACGTTTAGTATCGCACGGAGCCCCGGCTGAATGTATGTTTGTTCCTGGAAGAAGTTCTCCCTGTGACTTTGTTCTGTTGTTATCTCCTCGCGATGCATCGTTATCATCCCTTTATTGTGGTCACTATAAGAGAACGGCGTATTTGGCGTTGAGTTCTCCGGCGTTGTGTTACAAAAGCACATTTTTTTTAAACAAAAGATAATATTTGGAGTTGTGAATCCCGCGCAATTTCACAAAATACCGGTAATCCGGGGCTTTAAATGTCATCTTGGGGGCTTCGGATAAAACATGGCAAGAAAGGCAAAGGTGAGGCTTAAAAACAGACCTTTAATCTTATATATAGAGACATCGGGTTTTATAAACATGAATGCGCAGTACAATATATTAGAGTGTAAGCTCACATGGCAAGGGCCATACAATCCTTTGATGTAACGCAGCCAGTTATTAGTATCCGTCGCCATTGTACAACACCACAGAATATGTTGCTGCTATATATATATATATATATATATATAGCAGCAACTAGGTTATATGCCTCTAGGTTTTTTGTTAACAGTATATTAGGGGATAACAATTTAGGGGCAGATCGGCCCCATTCGGCCCCCGTCTACTCGCCATTTCTCCTGCTGTAAAGTCTCAAATCTTAATCGTTGGTCTCATCTTAGATTCAGGAGCCATATGTCTATCCCACGCATGTATAAATCGCCTCACTGGATTAGCCTCTACTGCTTCTGCTTGGTAGCTGTTCCACTTATCTACCACCCTCTCACCAAAGTAAAACTTCCTTCCGTTCCATCTCTGACCCCCGTATTGATTCCGGTCTCTTGTTCTAACCTTTCTCCTCCTTTGAAATAAACCTCCCCCCTGTCCTTTATGAAATCCCTTTCTCTCTTCTCTCCTCCATATTGAGATCTCTCCCAATAATTGTTATCCTGCAAACCACAACCAAAAATGAACGGCTTTGTTGCTGAATCTGCTGACTCTGTCGAATTTCATTTTTAGTACTTGACGCAAGCGCAGATTTGAGCCGTTTTGCGATTTGGGTTTGCGGCACCATTATAAATCTGCCCCCCGAAGGGGTTGGGAGCAGCCGCCCGTAAAGCAGCCGCAGGAGTTTCCATCAGTTGGAGAAGTTGGGAAAGTTTTATACAGCAGATTATTCAAACTTTTATCACAGATTAGGGTGCCTTCTAGTGTTGAAATGTGGGTACTACAGCTCAACATAGCAAACCTGCAGCGGTCTTAAACCATTCTTAAGGAAGGGAGTCTCACTTGTTGGACCTGTACGTTCATTATCATTAATAAACATTTTAATTATAGCCGGACATTGTGTGACATCGCTAATTAATGTGCGTTTTGCAGTTTTCTGCCAGAACCATTACAGTCTAATAACAAAGTATCAACTAATGTAAAGTATATCACATATCATCCGCTAGAAAATATATCATAAGGACTAATAGAATTCCGATGCATTCTGGCGTCACAATCAATTGTGGCGATTTATAGGCGATTACAACCCCCTCTATATATATTCATTGATCCAGGATTTTATATTAGAACATTTTCTTTGTGTCTTTGACCCTTTAAAGAGGGCCAACTGCACCCAACATGCCACCCTGTACAGGGTTCTGCAGGTAGGAGAGGGTTAAAGGGTCATACAGCATTAAACATGCTAAATTCATTTCTTACCCCCATATCAATAAGACTTAAGAGCCCTGGGGGCACTAATTATAACAAACAATGAATGGACTATAAGACCTTTATACTTTAATTGCCCTTAGTGGCAGCCCTTATACAGTTTTATATTAATATTTAGGTTATGGCCCACCTAATCGTCCATTATTTTCTACAGTGTGATTACTTTACGTGGCATTGGGTGTTATTTGGCAGATCCTTGAGTTAAATTATATCTGGCTGAGGGTGGTAGGATTTGTAATCCACATGTACACTACTGCTGTGGTTCATGACAGTGGATGGAAATGGTTTTTGTTCACAGTTTCTCAAAAAAAGACATGGATTGGACAACTCCCTGACATCAGCTCAGCTGGCTCAGAGTCATGAGATTTGAGTGCTTGAAGTATCATTGTCTGAGCTGATAGTCCGGCGCAGTATGGAGGGGTTCATCTATCCCTGTTAAAAAAAAAAAAATATTAAAAAAACTATTAACATTTTTTTACTTTTTCACAATAGAGAGTACTTGGAACTCAGAGAGTTAATCTGTTTGCTGTAGATTAACCCCTTTAGCACCGCACACCATGGCACTGCAGGGAACATACAGTATGTACAGCAACAGAAAGGCGCTGCCCCTGCCATGAATTCACGCTGAAAAGAGATAATTAAATACTTTTTAAAGTTGACACCAATCTGTCAGATATTTTGCAGATCTCTCCTAAACACTCAAAGGGAATGAGATATTTTCCAAACCCTCATAATCCTGCCTGTATCTGGAAAATGACAACCCATGCACCCAATTTCTAGAATAATGTGACAGCATTTTAACTCTTCATATTCCAGCTGCTTTAAATCTTTCAATTGTTAAAAAGACCTAATAAATTCCTTCTAAAATATTGCAAAGTATCTGCAAACCTCAAGACTGCAAAGGAAGGGACTAAAGAAATAAGATTTCTCAAAGGAGGAGCTTGGCTTTTAAGGAATTATTAAATCATTGTTTTCAGTTGCTTGGCTGCAAAGGGGTTAACTTAAAATAAGATAACTGACCATATTCTGTACCAGTATATTGCTTGCTTACTGGCATCTATTCAGATAAGTGACCCTTTAGAAATATATCTATAGTACATCCAATAAAAAAAAGAAATCCACAATTTGTAATACCTGCAAACCCCATTTCTAGCAAAGCAAGTGATAAAAAATAAAGATTTTTTTTTCTTTAATAAGGGAATATTATTAAATCAGTTCCTTGTTCCTTAGCTGCAAAGGGGTTAATGGAAAATAACTGCACCAGTATTTTTTTTTCTTGCTTACTGGTCTAAAGACCCTTCAAAAAATGTACCTAGTATATCTAATAAAATAAATAATAAATACAAAAAAACCAAAGACTAACTGCAAACCCCAATCCTGCTGCTTAGCAAAAAAAAAAAAAAGAAGAAGAAAAAAAGATAAAGTGATAAAAGAGCTAAGGTTTCTAAAACAAAACAAAAAGAAAAAAAAATGAATAAAAGATTTCTCAAGGAGGGGTTTGAATTTTTTTTTAGAGTTTCTTTTTTTTTTTAATAAAGCCATGTGTATGAAAGGAATGTTTTAAGGTTTCGTTGCTCAGCCAGGAAGGGGTTAATTGACAATAAGAGAACTGGCCATATTCTGCACCAGTATATTGCTTGGTTACTGGCATCCATTCAGATGGGTGTCGTGATATCGAATTGCAGCTGAAGTCTGGCAGACAGCCAGAAGTAGACTATTTAAAAAAGACAGCCTTTGCTGAGCAGCAATCAGTCTCTTTAGAAACTTCTCCAGAGTGAAAACTGTTGGGAGATCTACAAAGTTCTTTTTTTTTTTTTCCTCCTATTTTTTTTTTCCCCTCTGACTTTGCTAAAGTTTTTTTTTAACAAAAAAAATATTTTTGCATTCTGAAGAATCCATGTGCAACATTTGTTAAAAATATATTTTTTTTTGTTCCTTAGGAAAAAAAAAAATTGCATTAACAGGTAGAATTTCAGAAATATAAGAGGATTTTACTTATGATTGCAGAACTTTTACAGCAGTCTGGTTTGTGAATCAGAACTCTTAACAAAGTGGCTTTATTTTGCTTTGTTGTTTTTGTTTTAACCCTTTTTTTCCCCAACCTGTTGCACTTTTTTTTGTATCAGGACAGATTGGTTGTTGCAACAGGTCTTAGACAAGAATTTGCTGATTTCTGTTTATTCTGCAGATCAGTTTGAGGACAGCACCTTGCATTTAGTGTAAGGAGGCTTACTTTATTCTTGCACATTTCTGACTGTGTTAAGACTCTGGCAGGGAGGTAACTTTTTGTTTCCATTTTTTTTCTCCCCTTTTTGGAATAGCTGCTGGGATTTTTTGTGCATTTTCAGCAGATTTTGCGTTTTCTTTTTCTTGGAGCACAAGCTGCACCCCTTCTTCTTCTGTTTGCCCCAGGGTGTTTTGGGGGATGATCCTGCCTGCCTGCCTCCTCCTGTCCCTGTGCCTGGGGCTCTGCCAGTGCCTTGGGTCCTTTGTGCACTGTGAGCCTTGTGATGAGAAGGCCATGTCTATGTGCCCTCCTGCCCCAGTGGGGTGTGAGCTGGTGAAGGAGCCAGGCTGTGGGTGCTGCATGACTTGTGCCCTGGCTGAGGGGCAATCTTGTGGGGTCTATACTGAGAGATGTGCTGGGGGTCTGCGCTGTCTCCCCAAGCAAGGGGAGGAGAAGCCCCTGAATGCCCTGCTCCATGGTCGGGGAGTCTGCCTCAATGAGAAGAGCTACAGGGACCAGCTGAAGCCAGGTAGGTAAAAAGGGTGCCTGGTTACTTTTTATGCTTTTGTTTATTTGTTATTGTTTTTTTATTTACAAATTAATCTATTGCTTTATTTAACGCTTTGTATGTTGAAAGAAGCCATTGTTCAGTGATAAATCCAGATATAGCAAGACCACAGATAAGAAATGTTTGCAGGGAGATGTTCTGCAGCAGCCACAGTTGATGGCTGTTACATGCTGTCCATTTCTTTGCCTCATACACCATGTGACATCATATTGTGATTTTTTTTTATTTTTTCCTCCCCGGTGCAGTCTTGTATACACACCCCCTCCACGATTAAAAAACATGGCAGTAATGGGAGCTTGTGTTTTATTTTATTTTTGAATTCCTGACTTGCTGTATTATTCGCTAGTGCTGAAAGGGTTAATGGAAAAAAAAATGATGATTGTTCTAGGAAACTGCCCTGGAACCTGTATAGGTCAATAGAGGGTTAGGAGAGGTCACTGAGATTAGCTGTGTATGATGCAACCTATTGTCTGCTACTATGTAACATGCCTGTTGCACAGACTTAACCCTTTTCGCTCCAGGTGGGCAAATGTGAAAAAAAAAAAGTACAGTCAGGCTGTTGATTTAGGTATTTGCTGGGAAAACAGTGTTAATGCATGCAGAGGGAATAGTGCCTATGCATGAAATGTGTTGCCATGACAATTCATTTGTCTTTTGAGTGCAAAAAAAAAAGTTTGGGTTTTTTTGTAAAAAAATTTCTGAGCACCAACATAGTCAGTGGCGCAGTATCATCACCGATATGTTCCATGTTGTTCTGCAGGCAGAGTTTCCCATAGATTTTGCCTGTGGACACCTGCAGCTTGACAGGTTCCCCCCCCTTTATTTTCTGCACCCATACTCCACTTAAGTCTAACTCCGGCTGTGTCTTCAGGGCTCCACATACCGGCCCAAATTTTGCGACCAACCCCCTTTTTTTTTTTTTTTAAATGGAAAACGCTCCGCACTCCCTCTAACACTTGCGGCGACTCTCAAACCTTCCTGCAGATTCCTAATTAAATCTGCCTGTCCGTGGCTTAACCCTTTACGGTACTAGCAGTTTAATTCCCTGGCGGCTAGATTAACCCTTTCATTAACCGTACGACAGTTATGTTGCTGCGGACGACAGCGACGGGGTTGCCTTCGGCACGACGAATAGTTCGACGCGGCCACATTGCTGGTTTTAATAAAAACCACCTTTGCTTTTGCTTCCTGGTTATAAGACAAACACTGTGAGATAATCATCTCCGCCGCGAGCATAAAAATTCCCCTGTTTTGTTATATTATGTTTGGAATTTGTACAGACCTGGTTTACCGACACAGAGACGTCTACCGGTTACCCGGCGTGCGACGTCCGGCAGCCGCTGTAGACGGGAAACGGTTTAATCCCCGATGCGGCTGACGCGTTTCGCTTTTTGACCTATACACAAGCTAAATATTCTCAGCAGTTTAGGCAGTTGGATAATTACCTGCAAATCCTAGATCTCCAAATTCTTGTCTGTCCACGTAACACCATGACTGTGCAAGTCAGCCCCTTGTCCATCAGTTATGGCGCGTCAGAAACATGCCCCCTTAACCTTTGCAGTGCCAGCGTAGGGGTAGCACACACTCCCTTTACACTATCCATACTGCAGGGTTGCATTGAAATCGTCGCTGCGCTTCATGTAACTTTTGGAATCTCTTTCTATGGTCATGGGTAATGTTTTATTTGAGGGGGGGTATTGGGTTTGTATTCTGTGATATGCTAAGGGTTAACGCATGCAGCGGTCTGCCCCTCTGGTGTGGTTTTGGTGTACTGTTTCTGTGGGATTTGGGAAAATTAACTGATAACGCTCCAGTTGTTCGCCAGGTCCCACGAATCCGCTGCAGGTTGTTGCTACATAGTGACAAGACCTTTTTATTTTTTTTTTAGTGAATGGGGCACTAAGCCAACATTTTTCTGTTTTTCGCCCCCCCCCTTTTCCTCCAAACATGCTTTTGTTATGTAAACATTAGGCCGAAGTATCCATCCTTTTTTTTAACCTAATACGCTCAGGATTTATGCAGCGATATCGCAGCATCCTGTATGTCGACGTCAGAATGTTACGGACCAAAATAAATGAATCCTTTCTATTTTGTATCTTATTGTTCATTATTAAATCAAGCGGGTTAAAGTTCTAAGCAGACACAGACAACCACAAGCTTGCTGGCTGCTGTGTGACAGCTCCCGGTGGGCTCAGCAGGTCTATGGTTCTATAGTGAGCCCTTGGCTGCCTAACCGTGATGGGAGTTGTAACCCAGGGCAGCTGAAGTCCCAAAGGCGGTGATAATAGTTTTGACGTCTCATTGTACAGCAGATGGGCTGCCTGATTCTAGTTCCTTCTGTTGATGATAATTATGACATTGCTTTCATTTCCTTTACCCCTCCTGAAAGTAAAGAGGTCTGTCTTGAAATGGTATTACAACTTGCATTTACATTACAGTGCGTTACATAAATAAAATGTCATTTGTTAGTGCTGGTTGTTCAGGGTGCAGTACCCTTTACAGCCTTTCTGCTGGGTGAGGGCGCTGTTTGCTAACACGGTCCAGGAAGAGAATGGTTCTGGAGCAAACGGTATCTTTGGCCAACAGCGCCACCACCAGAATCAAAGGCCAAAAAGAAAACTGCAGCTGGAATTACTAAATCATGCATTTTAGGGATGTTTGCATGTGTTATACATTTTTTTAATTATTAGTCATGTATCTTTTTTTTAACAGCTTCAGGCACGGACCAGAGCGCAGCGTAACATGAATGTATACTTTAGCTGGCAGGGTGCAGGGGTTAATGCATAGACTCCAGCTCTCAGTCGGGTTTTGGGGAGTTGCAGTGCCTCTGTGGTGCTGAAGGGTTTTCAGCTTAATTTTTCCTGGCGCATTGCCCTACAGATTCTAACAAGGTATGGCTGGCAGCGGATTCGTTATGTAACATACACTGTAAAAAAAAAAACAGAAAAAAAACAGGACTGGATCACAGATCAGCCGCATACAAACATTATCGCGCTTCCTAAGGGCTATTAGTCGGCCAAACAGTTGTTGGGGCAAATAAAGTTAAGAAACACTTCTCACCTGGTTCAAAGACACACTTTTTGTACTTGACAAACCATGCATTATGAGCGCTATTATTATTATTATTATTATTTATTATTATTAAATTAATAATATGTATAATTTAATAATAATGTTATTGATAATATAAATGTATAATCAATATTAACAATAATAATAATATTTGTTGTAATTATTACTATTAGTGTTATTATTTTTATTATTATATACATTTATAATTGAATGCTAATATAAATATATCATTAATATTAAATATTACCGGTATTATTAGGCGAGCACCTGGTCTCTACGACTAAAACATACCCATTGTACAGCGCTACAGAATATGATGGCGCTATATAAAACAATAAATGATAATCATTTAATTTAAAGAGACAGGCTACCCAAATTAAAAGTAGATGCTGATACTTTTTAAACAAGGACCGGTTAATACCCCTTTAAAATCACAGGTCCAAGCCAGCCTGACTCAACAGCTGACCTCGGGAGAGGGGGTGACTATGGCACTCTATTAGCAGCTTCCCTGTGTAAACCTCTGGTTTCTGTGGCTTATCTGATGTGATTTGCATCAGTGATCCTATTACCATGAATCCACGGCAGGGTTGGGGGAGGGGAGTTTTAAAGGGAAACCGTCCCCTTTGCAGCTTTTTGTTCGGTTTAAAATTCACTTATTTTGTTTATTGGAAAATGAAGAGACTATTTTACCTTTAAGACCTGTAGTCATCGCCCGCCACCCCACCCCCCTTACAAAGGCTGCTTGAACCAATCAGCAACCATCAGCAACTTAATGGGGAGGAAAAACATGTGCTGGTAATAAAACAGAGTTTGGGGGATGTGTTGGAAAATGTTTAGTTTTTTTTGTATCTAAACTCTCTGATTGGACAAGAGGCACTAAGGGTAAGTGGCCTTGTCACCATAGCAACCGATGGAATGCGCCTGGTGATTTAGACTATTCCATCGGTTGCTATGGTGATATGACTAATTTTCAAACTCTTTCTATGGGACCCCTGATGTTTTATGTTAAGGACCCAGGAGGGGAGAGGTTACGAGGTGTGTGGGGGAGGGGATACCAAAAATCATAATAGGGGGGAAAAAAGCTTAACCCCTCATTGTTCTTTTGTGTGCGTGTTTCAAGAGGTCCGCTGCTACGATGGGTTTTGGAGTACACCTGCCATCATACGCAGCCAGCCTATGCACTGCAACTCCCATCACGATGACCATCCAAACCCTGGAAGCTCATCGGTCTCGGCTTTGACAAGTTGGAGGCTGGCTGAGCATCCTGAGAGTTGTAGATGACAGCAGCTGGACGGCGAGGAATACCTTGCATGCTCATAATGAGTCTTAATGACCGTAACACATGCTTCGCTCGCTGGCGGGACGCCCCCCCCCCACGGCGCTTTGCAGCTGTCTCTGTCTGGGCTCTAGTAGGGTCACCATACGTCTGTCGTGAAATAGGGCAACCGTTTGGGCCCTTTAACTGGGGTGACTACGTCAGCCATATTTTCCAGGACACACGGAAAATTCACACGTTGCTGACCGGCACAGATAAAGGGGAGGAATTAGTTGTACATCTCGCGCACAGCAGGGGGCAGCACTTTACAGGAAAAAGTGTGTGCCGGAAAACATGGCTTTAATCAGTCCTTGGTCTCGATTCAGGTGCCTTATGCCATATTCCCTCACTGTATTAGGCTCTACCTCTTCTGCTGAGAGGCTCTTCCACTTATCTACCACCCTTTGATTAAAGTGACGCTTCCGTATATCTACGCCTCTGACCCTCTAGTTTTAGATCATGGCCTCCTTTTCTAATATTTTCCCTTATTTGATGCATAAAAATACATCCCGCAGGGATTTAAATTCCAGATTTTCAATATGGCCCCCACCTGGCCCCTGGCCCACCTATTGGACATACCTGCTGAACAAATAAGCACAATGCCTGGTATTGAGGGCTGTGTGGTCAGGAAAGGGTGTAAGACTTTTCCATGGCAGAGGGCAGGGGGGGTGAGTGGGGTAGCAGGTGTGTGAATGTGTGTAGAATGGGCAATTTGGAAAATGGGTTTATTTGAAAAGGTCACAGGGGGCAGATTGGGGGGAGATACTGAAAAAAGGTCATGTTTCCACAGCTGGCTGAAAGGAGTGCATTCAGGGGCTGTTTGTGGACCCCCTCCCCCTCACCTGAGCTCCCAGGCTTGGTATTTCCGTGGCAGGACTCGTTGGGATGACCGGTCTTGTAAAGTCCTTCGGTCACGGAGTCCTGCGCAGGAGAAGCTTCCGCAATCGGCCTCAGCCTTCCTTACAACAAAGTCCTTTACTCTCAATCCGGTCTCTGATTTGGAGACGCTGCGGGCGTCAAACTGTTTTATGTTCTTTTTTTATTTAAAAAATATATATATATATATATATTTTTATGAATTTCACCTTTAAAAATTGTTTATTCAGGACTGGCAGGAGCGACCCCCGTTGTATATTTTATTAGTCTGAGAATAGCCACACTGAAAATGGTGGGGGGGGGAATAAAGGCAAAAGAGGAGTTGAAAGTATGTCAAAGGGCGGCAGACATAACAGCAGATGTGCTGACACAGGGGGTAGCGTGAGCGGTTGAGCGAAAATGTGATTGTTTCGTTTACGTGATCCTGAGAAAGTCCCTGAATTACAAACGTGTCATTTGCGGACCGAGACGTGACCAGGGAACAATATGTTAAGCGCGATGCGAGGGTAACAATGTATCCAGCAAGAAATGTGACTCTTTGCCTGCCAGTGCAAACCTTATGTAGTATGTCACATACCTGGCATGGAAAGTGTTAACCCCCCCCCTTTGTTTTAATCCAAAGAAGCTGGTGAAATATTCTTCCACGGGTTTTTTTTAAATTTAGAACCTTCCAAATCCCACATCCTAACCTTAATGCGGCGGAACAAACGAGGCAGGAAGAATTCTTTTTGAAACTTGCTTGTATACAAAAAAAATTCTGTTTATAGCGCGGAGGACGGGGGGGGGGGGTTCTGGTCGTCGGCCGATTCGGAGCCAAGTAGCAGGGGCCGGGTGGAAAGAATTTTAATAATCAGGATGCAAAAAAGGAAGCCAGCGCTGGAGAACCGTCCTGTGGTCGTTGAGTGCATTGAAACGGTTAAAAAGGAAGGAATTAGTTTGGCTCTAATATTCTTCACATCTGCTGTTTATATATAACGTTGGTAGATGAGGGGTTTTTAATAATGGTTTTTGCACCGTATAGGGCAATATTTGCCTCTTTTGTGTTACTCAAGAGCTTGCAGTCTGTGTTCCAGGTCTATGTTGGATGAATGGCATTTCCCCCGTGTCAAAAGTGACAAGGTCAGGAGCCCGGGCTCCAGGGCCCCATATAGACACGCGCTGGCCATCCTGACATCGTGGTATTTAAACCCTATTCATTACAGTTCATTTGTTTCCGTTCAGCTGTTCTACATGTGATACCTTCTGGTTTAAATGCATCCCTGTAACCTGCATTGTTAAATCCTTCTCACTCGGGTTATAATTAGCCCCACTTTAAGAGAGTTTCTCCTTCTGTAACGACTCAAACCTTAATCAGTCTTTGGTCTCGTCTTAGATTCAGGAGCCGTATGTCTATCCCATGCATGTTTAATCCCCTCACTGTATTGGCGTTTACCACTTTTCCTGGGAATCTGTGCCACGTATCTACCACCCTCTAAGTAAATTCCAGTTTTATAGCGAGGCAGGAGGTCCACAGAATCCGTAACAGGTTCAGAAATCAAATATCATGAACTCATCCAGTGACCTGAAGCTCTGATCATCAGCAGAACACAAAGCAAGTTCCAGGTTCAGCGTTCGTATAACCGCTGGGAGTATCTCCACATTCTGAGGCTGCGCTTCCCCCTGGTGGCTGGTTTTGGTACTACTACTAACCAGCAGTACAGCATTACAGACTTTATTCCTCGTACCATAAATGCTCAAACCCTTCCTAGAATTTAGTTTTATCCAGGAACACTTAATGGTCATGTGACACAAAAGATAAAAAAAAACATAGAAAGTAGATTTTTCATGTATTTGTTAATATTATCGAACCTTCAGAGCAAAGAATAAAATGGCAGATCTGCTAAAGTTTTTAACATATTACAATGATTTTATTGCCATTAATAGAGAATTAATTAAAACCAGGGTTTTTTTTTACTTTTTTCCGATTAAAAATAATTTTAAGTTACTGCTTTTTTATTTTTTTTATTTTTTTTTAGCAGAAAAGCTTGTTGAGCGTGTATACGGAAAGTTTTCTGCTCAAATAATCGGGCAGAGCTGTGCAGAAGGTGAGATCGGCCTTCCGTTGGCGCTGGCCCTTAGCAGGTGGGTAGCGGGGGAGCTCTGACCTAGAGAGAGCCCCGCTGCCAAGGAAAAGAGGTGGGAGCGGGACTGAGAGAAAGGGCAGCGGTACATGTTTAATGCACTTGGATTATCCTCAAACAGAAATAGTTCCCGGGCCGTGTCACCGGATTCTGAGCTCCAAGGTTATGTAAAGGGAGAAGTGTCCCCGTCTCACCCCTGCTGCCTCCGGAGAGCCAATCAAAGGGTTAAATATTAAAAAAAATATTATTATAATTAGAAGCTATTTTAGGAGTTATTTTGAGGGACTATTTGTATTTTCCATTTTGACCAACGCCGTCTGAGGATTCCTTTTCCTAAAATGATATTGTACAGTTCTATTCACTAAATAAACCCCTTGGATCTATATTTTCCTCCCCATTAAGCCATCTCTCCCCTGTTGTGAAGTTGCTGATTGTTGTTGTCTGGTTCAGGGAGCCACCGGAAGGGTTGGAAGAGGCGTTGGGGGTCCTAAGACTGCATTCTGTAATAATATCTCCGAAGCCATTAAACCCGTAAGGGAAGCGCGAGCCGTAGGTGGCTTCATGAAATGAATTTAGCGATGCTAAACCCTGACGCTGCGGCCGCTCCCCGCTCGCGGTCTTTACTGGAATCCAGTGAGTTTGGAGCTCGCTGAACCCGGTGCGTCTGACACTCCTGACATAAAAATAAATACAGCCGGCAAGTATTTCCTCCTTTCCTCCAGTCTTGGCCGCCGCCGCCGCTCTCCTTCGGCAAACAGATGGGTTTTCCTGGCAGCTTATTCATGCGACCTGTCGAGAAAGAGTTTGGCGAGTCAGCTGTTGTTGGAGCACAACTCCGAACAACCTCAGCCAGTGTCAGAGACCCGTGACAGAGGCCCGCTTGCAGTTATTAAATTGGAGTGTTTAGTTGGCCGAATATAGTGTGTGAGCGCGTGCGCGCATGCATATCCCGATTTAACGTATGTAAATTTTTATTTTATTATTAGAGATTATGGGTTTTTAGTAAGAAAAGTGAAGAAACGGGGTTTTTTTTGGGGGGGGGTTACGTCCTTTCTCCTTCAGACTAAGTATTAACTCACAGTTCACACCCCGGTGATGCTTTGAATTCTTATCCCTCCTGGGGTCAGCTCAGGGACTGTTGTCTCAGCCTCGCAGGGTTACAGTAACAAGATCCGATCGCGCTCCACCTCTGCACTTACGATCGATACTTTCTGTAAGTAAGGAATGTGCAGGTATCTATCGTAGCCCCGGAAATGATATGGGTGCTAAAGACGCTGCATGACAGCCGGTATTCGAACAATGTCAGTAAAACATCCAAATAAAGTGAAAAATGTAAATTCAATTAAAAAAAAGTAGACGTTAAAACTGCCTATTTTTTAATTTTAATTAAAAATTCTAACAAAGTAACAGTTCTGGGTTTTCTGCTGTGTTTGATGTGTTGGGTTCTGTACAAATTGACGTCTGGGGTTTCGGGGCAAGCCCTTTAATGATGCGGCTCGTTTGCCGAATTTAACATTTGTTCCTTAATTATTTAATTACTAATTATTATTTTATAAAGCGCCGGCATATTCCGTAGTATGGGGAGTTAGCGCCCTCTGCTGGTCCTTAGGATGAAATGCAAACGTATTATTTATTGTTTCATATAGCACCATCGCAGTCCGCAGCTCTGTACAACAACCTACAAGCAGTAAATAATATAACAAGAAACAAGATAAGGAGGGCCCTGGTCAAAGGAGCTTACAATCTAGAAATGGATGTGCCTTAAGGTTTATGGCAACCTATATATATATATAATGTAAATACTTCTAAAGTCACTAATATTGTAGTTATTCTCCTGGTTATTAATCACTGGCAAAAATACTTATTAATATTAAATATTTAAATTCTTAATAAGTACTTTTGTGACCTGAATTTTTACTTCTTTTAGAGGGGCAATTTTGTGTGTGTGATAATCACTTAGATACATTGTAGAAACTTTTAAACATAGTGTTTGTTTTTTATATTTATTTATAGTATATAAAGTAAGTATAGTTGCACTTTTATATTATATATTTGGGGCAGAAAATCCCCCTTTGCATCATCCCATCAATTGAATACCCTACAGATATATATATATTATATATATTATATATACACACACAGGCCTGGCTATTTTATTAATTATATACCTTATTCCAGACCAGTTCCATTCACAGTAAGCACAGGTGCTGGGCTTAAGAATATATATATTTATTTATTTTATTTATTTATTTAATTTAATTTTTTTACATTTTTTTTTTATTATAACTTTTTTTTTTTTTTTTTTACACCTTGCCTTTTTAGCTAAAAACATATTATCGGAATAATGCGTAACGTGTAATCACAATCCTAGAACCCTGTGCACGGTGTCTGACTTGCTATTACCAGCCTGAATACAGCACAAGTACCTGCTTTATTCATTAAACATGTTGCAGGTCGCACAACGTGTTTTTCCGCAGACTTTCGAAAAGGGCTTGGCAAAGCAATCCGAAAGAACAGGGAGCAGGAAAATATACTTGGGGATTTGAGGACAAATGGAAAAAATGATTAGTTTACCTTAGTTGCTGCCAACGGTGGGGGATGGGCAAATGCATAGCCTTTTTTTTTCTTATTTATTTTTTACGCTAAAGTAAATCATCAGAAATTAAGGACATGTGTAATAGAAAGGGATAATGCCCAAGACTTTATAAAAAAGTTGGCTCTACTTGCTTGGTATTGGAGTAAGCCAATATGTGTTGTTTCTTAATGTTGTAAACACAGCGATTTGTGGCATTCCAAAAAATATATGTAAATGTTTCCATGGCGTTGGAAACTTTAAAAAAAAAAATGGAGAATTTTTTTTTTTCTTCTTCTACACAATTTGTTTCCTGTTGTTTATAAAGAGAAATCACAATAATTAAGTTTGCAGCCAATGAGGTTGAAGAGATTCTTAATGTTGAATAACTCCGGGCTATGCGTGAATAATTATGTTTTTTTTTATTGTTTCGTTCCTCGTAGAGAGAGAATCAAGAGAGGAAGATCCAACGACATCAGAGATGGCCGAGGATAGCTATCCGCTCAAGCATCGCAAGTTGGGGCGCCTGCCGGAGCACAAAGTGATGGCGCTGAACAATCACCGGCAGAAGAAGCAGTTCATCGCCCGCATCGTTCCGCTGGAGAGCAAAGACCAACCTAACGGTTCTCCCGATCACGTCATGGAGTCGGAAATGGTAAGCCGCTAATAATTAGTGTGCAGAGTGCAGACAACGTTGGTGATGTGAGGCCCCCCCCCCAAAAAAAAAATGTAAACTACCATATTTAATGTCATACTTTTCTCCTTAGGGTCCATGCCGTAGGCAAATGGAAACCATCATGCAAGACATGAAAATGTCTCATCGCGTCTACCCAAGAGCATTTTACCTTCCTAACTGTGACCGGAAAGGCTTCTTCAAAAGGAAACAGGTGAGTCCGTCCACCGATCCACCCCCCTATCCAATCTCCCTCTCTAGCTCCAGGGTCCCGGTGTCCTCTGTGGCCCTACATGGAGCGCAGCGCCGGTCATTGTCGTCCCCGACGAAGTTAAAGCGCGATATCTTGGGCTTCTTGGCTAAATCTCATCTCTCTCATACAACCCTGGTCTCAGGCAGACTCAAACAGTCCAAGGATCCCAGAAGAGTCAATCGCTTTCTTTTGGCTCTTCTGTGCCAGATATTCCCAAAAATGTGTCCACGGGACAGAATTGGCCAATTAACGGGGGTTCTCCTGGCGTTAGAGCCATGACCTTGATACCTGGAATCCATCTCCTGGAGGAACGTCTCCCGTCCCTCTGTGTAGCGAGCCCAGGCTGTGCGATAACGAGAGCTTCGCGTAGCTGCCGAGCGTCAGTTGAAAGAGTCTTCTCAGTGTTCAGTTGAGCTAACTTTTTGTTCTTGTGCCGGCAGTGCAAACCTTCCAGGGGCCGTAAGCGTGGAATCTGCTGGTGCGTTGATAAATACGGACTGAAGCTTCCCGGGAGCGACTATGCAGCTGCCGACCTGCAATGCCACAGCTTCGACAGCAGCAACGTCGAGTGATTCTTCGCTCCCGCAACGTCCTGAACGCCATCATTTCTAAAAAAAAAAACAAAAAATTTCCTTTTTTTATTTCGAGGATACCCAGAGAGATTTTTCTTTTTTTTGTTCGTTTGTTTTTTTTTTTTTCCTCATCCCATCTCCCCAACGCCGAAAGATTCGATACCTTTTAGTTGGAGAAGAAAAAGAAATAATGACGACAACGAAACAGAAGCCAAGGAAAGTTATCGCAGAGAAAAAAAAAATGGAGTGGATTTTGAGGCAACAGAAAAGTGAAAAAAAAAAAAAAAGAGGGGGGCCAAATCTGAACGATCCCTCGGAAAAGCACTGTTGCTATTTTTTATTTTTTTTTCTTGTATTTTTGGGAAAATGCTGATAAGCTTTTTTTTGTTTTTGTTTTTTTTTGTTCTATTTTGGTACGGACAGACGGAGTGTGGTTATAGCACATTTGTAACATTTCATAGAAATGTGTGGGTCATTTATATTCCTTTGCTTCAGAAATAATAATTTATTTATTATTATTATTATTAGTCCAAAAATCATACTTTCTAAATATAGGATTGATCTTGTGCCAGAGCAATTGAGAGTTAAATCCCCTCCCCCACAAAAAAAAAGTTAATGTTAAATTTGATTTATAATTTAAATTGAGTTGAATCATTAGTCACTCCTTCACAGTGACTAAAATGTTGGTTTTTTTTTAATTAGAATGCTGAAATTTTATTTATTTTTTTTACATTTTTTCCCCCAAGCTCTCCAGAGACTTTCGACAATACATTTCTCTGTTGACCTTGACTAATTCTCACGCCAAAAGACGTGGTATATTTTATGCCTAATTTCTACTTGCTCTGTCCCGTGTCACAAGAGCTGATTTTTCTGATACAAAAAAAAAAAAATTTAAAAAATTAAAAAAAAAAAACACTCAAAAATACACTAAAATAGCACTCGGGTGCAGCTGGGTGCAAAACTATGCACTTTTTTAGAGAAAAAAAAAAAGTTTCAGTTGCTTTCTCCCAGAGCGATAAGTCTTTTAAGTCTTATTTGCTTAAAAAAAAAAGCTGTGACGTATTTTGTTTTATGTATTTTTTTTTCTTATAGTGAAAAACCTTTATATATATATATATATTTTTTTTTTTTTGCATCCAATTTTTTATTTCTATTGTAACAATAGAGTTATAAATATTAAACTCCCATTTCTGCTGGAGGGTCTTACAAGTACATTTCACTCGCCCACCAAAATTAAGATACATTCTGCATATATATATAAATAAATAAATATATATAAAATCTTAATAAACAACTTATTCACTGTAGAAGGAAGCCTGTGATTCATGGCAGACCCCCCCCCCCCAGAACGTATTCTTAGTATTTAAAGACAATTTATTTAAATATACAGTAACCTTCCCACTCTCCAGGGCAATAAGGCACTGCGGTAATTGGGTATTTGTAGGAGAGCCCCCTGTTTTGGGACGCTCGGTGCTGTGTTCTCTTATGACGTTTCAATAGTTTGTTGAAAAATATAAGCTATTCGTTTTCAGATCGCTTTGTATTTGGAAATTATCGAAAAAGCCGATCCCTTTCTCGTTAAGACGTTTCACGACTTTAAGTACCACTTTGCTTGTAAGTCTTACAACGCGATGGGTCTTTCTTGTTATTTTTTTTTTTATTATTATGAATTTTTTTTTATTATTATTTTTAAATTTGCGCGTTCTTGCCGAAGTATGATGGAGCACATGGAAAAAACAAAACAAAATTCTACCATTGGACTGTAGGACAGCAGAGAGGATCTGTCCAGCCCGAGGATCCGTCTATCCCTTCTTGTGCGGACTTAAAAAAATTTAAAAAAATAAAAAAAATAAAACAACAGAAGACGTACGTTGCTTATGGATGTTATACTTCAATGCCGACGGGAAATACTAAGAGTATGATCAGGAACTTCAAACCAAATCCAGAACGCGACGTAGGAAGAGAAATGGGATCCAGTGATCCGTTTTATTGGCTTGAAAGTTTTTTTTTGTTTTTTTTTTAAAGACATTGATTCCAGCATTGAAAGGAGACCACAATGGGCCACCAGACCTTCTGGCGAATAGTGGACTTTTTGGATAAAAAAAAAAAACAAAAACTTTATAAAACGTAACGTAATCTTCACCAAACTCAAAGTGCGACGGCCGGTTGTGGATTTGAAAAAAAAAAAAAAGAAAACACTGCCTTATAAATGTTTATTTTCCGGGGGAAAAACTTTGCGAATGCCCCTACTTGCCGGTACATAGTTTGTAAAGCAGCACGGGGATGATTCCGGCTGTCGGCGGCACATGAAGTCGTGATGCTGAATGTTTCAGAGACTTATTTTCTTACTTTTTTTTGTTTTTTTTTGTATCTGATAATATGGTGTTTTCTCGTATCGCCTACGCATGACCTGCATCAAAGCTTGGTATGAAATTATGGCATTCTAACGGCAGCCGCTGTGCCTGCCGCGATCTGTCCCCGTGTGACCGCCGGCCGGGTCGTGTCATTTCGGGGACTGCGTCTGGGATTTTGGTAAAATGAAACAATTGGCCGTTAATTCTTAAGGTTCTAGAAGGTTGCTGTGCGGAGACTCCGTGTACGAGCCGGATAGGCTCAAGGATTTCCGTTACCTTGCTAAGCGGGACGTAAAGTCTTTAATGCTTGTACTATAACTCCCATCATCCCCCGCACGGCCTTTGGGCTGATGGGACTTGTCCAGTAACCGCTGTCGGTCTGTATTTGGACAAACCTCCCGTGTAGCTGGGAGGCGAAGAGATAAGCAAGTTGTGTTCCTCTCCATGCTGTTGGACTCCGACTTCCATCACCCTCAGCCGGCATCTGGATGAATGGCTGTAATGGGAATTGGAGTCCAACAACATCCGCGGGGGGGGGGGTTCTTCTCTTCCTAATGACTTTGAGAAGAAAACCAATGAAAAAAAACTGTGAAGATCCCTAATTTGCTCGCTTCCCGCACGGAACGCGAGACCCCCGATAATCCTTATTAACGAGTTATGGATACTTTATATCCTGCGGATGTTTCGGGTTTTAATGGCAGTGCCACAATCACAAAAAAATCTATTTTAATGATAACCAGGGGTTAATATCGCTTTATTCTCACCATTTAATTATTTTTAGACTAAATGGGAAGCCAAACACCCCCCTCAAGCACAGAAACCTAATATACGGATAAATGGGAAAATAAAATAAATAAATATTTTAAAGATGGCTTTTAAAGGAACACAACTTTATAGGACAAGGTCTGTAATGACGCCTCAGCACGTAGTACGGCGAGCGCGTTCCCGTTTTAGCGGGGGTTAAAATGGCGCACGCTAATATTTTTTGTTAAATTTTTTTTTTTTCTCTAACATTAGGTTACTAATAATTATTGCACTTTCTCTTTTGTAGAAGTAGAATTTTTTTTCTTTTTTTTTTTTTTTTAGAAAAACCTGGAAAATATTTTTTTAAATATTTTTGAGTGCAGTATTTTATTTTTTTTCTTATTTTTTGGTGTAAATTTATAACAATCAAGGAAAATCATGCACACATAACGTGAGAGATGTAAGTTCAGATGGCGGCCCTGTAGCCCAAATTGGGGCCTGGTTAAAGTTATTATTGCCCCATTATACCCCAAATAAAGCTGAGGATAATGGGAGTTGGAGTCTAGCTAAGGACAGGTTTCCTAAACTCAGACATTATCCTCCTTTTTTTTGTCAAATATTTTCACGCATTTAGACTTATTTAGGTTTCTTGCCTAAATATTCAGGAAATTTTAGTAATTTTTTTTAAAAAAAATGTATATCCGAATAACAGTCATTTCTTTTTGACAGAAAGTAATAAAAAATAGATTTTTAAATTTTAAAATATTTTGTATTGACAAATAAAATTGGGGCAAATATCTTTTATTTAAGGTCCGCGAGGCGGAGTAATGGCGGTCATACGCAAAACCTCTCTCAATTGGCCATAGCAACCCGACAATGTTCCTGCTGATTTGACCCATCTGTTGCCATGGTGATAAGGCCAGTTTCAGAACTCTGCACCGGAATTGAGCTTTTTTTTTTTTTTTTTTTTAAACACCCCCCCTCTATATTTTTATTTTTTATATATATATATATTTAAACAGCTTGTATTTTTCAGTATTTCAGACTTTTTTACCCCAATTTTCCCTGACGTTTGAATGTAAGATTTTCAGGGACGCTTGGAAGTGCGTATCGGGGGTTTAGGACGTTAAGACCGTCGTGATCTGTATTGAAAAACCGGTTTATTGCTTGTGTCGTGGTGTCCGGGACGTTACATTGAATGTGTGCTTATGACGCTATGAGAAGATGGCCGCCGCAGCTTATGCAGGCGATACATACCCTTTGAACAGCATATACTGCCAGGTGAAGTTGCAATATGTAGCACTGCAGCTTCTCACCACCCCTTGTAGCTTTATATTCAAGATAATTAAGAACGATTCCTCTTAACACCTTGATATGTCTAGCCAGGCAACCACGCGGGATATCATTAATAGCGTAATATTTCATGAAGTGCCTCCTCGGGGGGGGGGATGATGTAATCGGGGCTCGTTTTCAGCATAAGGGCATCGGTTTAAGGAGCGGGGAACCCAAATCTGTTTCAATTCTAGAAATGGAACCCTGGGAACAATCGTTGCGCCGGGGGTTCCTCGATCTGCGAGGGACGGATTGCCATAAACCAGCGTGATGCAGGGTCTAGACATAAATAGGTTTTTTTTGTTTTGTTTTATTATTTTTTTTCCTTGAAATGTCAAATGTGCTGACGCCAGCTGATGAATGTGCAAAGTTAGAGAAAACATTGTGAAAGTTTTATTTTATTTTTTTTTGCTAAAAAAAGCAATATAGCCTTATTTGTTGTGTTTTTTTTTTGTTTTTTATTTTTTTTTTAACCACTACTTCAGGAGTAATTTTGCACTATTTTTTCCTTTTTTTTTTCTTTATTCCTTTCACGTTTGCGTTGCCAGCGGACTCCATACATAGTCCACCATCCATTTTCAAACAGCTAGTTCAGACTCAACCACTCTCCCGTCTCTGGCACGTGGTACAGTCCTCCTATAAACACAGTTATCTGCTATTTTTAACCGGATTTAGTTTTTTTGGGTTTTTTTGTTGTTGTTTTTTTTTTCTTCTATTTTTGTAATGCAATATTCATCACATTGGTTTTACAGGATACTGTATCTTATTCGTTGTGTCTTCATCTTTACCATAAAATATTCATAATATCTGCTGGTGTAAAACATAGACAACAGTTTCTGGATAATCTGAACACAATGAAAATTGTAATTTGCTCTGTTTAACATTTTTTTTACTTAATAAAAAGAAAAAAAAAACACATTTTATTACAAAAAGTGAAAATTGCTGTAAATTCATCTATTTATTCATCTTATAATTTATATTACTCATCGATCTTTGTCTTTTTGTGATGACAAAGGATTTATTTAATAAAGTTATAAATTCAAGCTTTTTTTCATAATGATTTTAATTACCCTTATTTGAGTTAAAGTTTTAAAATACTGTCACTATTGTCAGCTCCTATAGTAAATGTAGGGTTAAAGAAAAAAAAAACATGGCTGCATGCTGGCCGAAGATGCATTGTTAAATCAGCTTGACAGCATGCAGGAAAAAAATGTTCGATCCCTGCGTGTGACGGAACCGGTGTGTGTGTTTATTATAATAAATAATATAATGATGGCGTTTAATCTCGGTGTATGGGTGCCCACGGGCTTCATGCACAATTTAGACGCAGGTATAACTACACACATTGGATACGTTTGCTAAAAGATAATTATATGTAATGGCCCCTCAACCGTCGTCGGGTGACGCCGCATTAAATGAATTAGGGGCAATATTTTACTATGAAATAAATCTGCAGGCTGGATTTAATAGGCTCCGCGTGAACAGCTATAAAATAAACACAGATTTTGTATTTACTTCGTTTAAACCACCTAATCAATAAAATCTGGTAATTCTGATCAACTAACACACCAGGCACACCTTTAATGCACTCTCTAGGGCAAACTTTTTTCCATCACCTAATGGATGCCCCTAGCTGCCTACTTTGGTGTTAGAAAAGGGCAGATGCTGGGTATGAATTATTCCATGATCGGACTGGAGTCACCCCAATGATGATTATTAGATAACTATTTATTGATAAGGATTTATTGACCCTACCCAATCATCTGTATATAGATACATATAATAAAAGTATCACAAAATAATGAGGTTTAGATACATTAATATAATGAAGCCTCTCTTCTCATATTAACTCCTTGAGCTGAAAGACCCTTCTGGAGATTTTCATTAAAGGGGAATTGAAAAATCAAAACAAGTGCCATTTTTGGCCCCGGTCTGTCATTTATAAAATTCTCCTCAAGCGGCCAGAGGAAAAAGCAGGAAGAGTTGATGGTCCATATGGTCCTCTGACCAATGCTAACCACAGCAAGTTTTTCAGCGTACTCCGCCACCAAAAGCAGCACGTGGCACACACCAAGGACCTGGGGCTTCATGGGCATCTCAGGCTCCCATTTTCCCAGAAGACTACGTGTCTCCTTCTCTCACCGGTGGTACACTTAGAAAAAAGGATGACCCACTGGCCAAAAATAGCCTTAATCACATTAGTGTGGACTTGCATATGGTGAAAACATTCAAGAAACAAATTAAATGTAGGTAGGGCTTCTAGTAGGGTGATGTCTCAGGTTTCATGAACCAGTAGGACCCATCAGTGTTGGTGCAGTTTAAAAGGTAATGGTATTTGTTGAGGTTGTTCTTGCTAATTGTTTACCAATGAGGTACTTCCTAAAAAATCATTAGGGTGTACATCATGGTTGGAGAAGAAATATTAATGCATGAACCCAAGATAAAATTGAGTCTTTAAGTTGATACATTTTATTTTACATAGAAAAATACATAAGCTTTTGGGGCCTCAACACTGCCACAATAAAAGGTATCATGTTTAACTAGACACTAAAAAAAAGGTCTGGAAACTGCATTAACATTTATTATGCCTTCTCAAATCTTACCACTAGGTGTCAGTGTAACCATAAAACTATAAAGGCATACTAGGAGTCATTTTTAAATCCCACCACTAGGTGTCAGTGTAACCATAAAATTATATCAAATAAGAGTAGAATAAGTATCTTATGATAATACCCTTTTTATTGGACTAACAGAATTTCGGAATTACAAGCTTTTGGGAGCTTTTCTCCCTTTCTCAAGTCTAAAGCATTTCTAAGCAAAACGACACATAGGATTCAAATGTAGTGTGGCTTGTCATTGCGAAATTCTGTTAGTCCAATAAAAAAGGTATTATCACAAGATACTGTTATTGACACCACTGGACTAATACGGCTACAACCTCTACTCTACTACCATAAAACTATAAAGGCATTCCATGAGTCATTTCCAAATCTAAACACTAGGTGTCAGTGTAAGCATAAAACTAAAAAGGCATACTAGGAGTCATTTCCACATTCCACCACTAGGTGGAGCCATATGACAAATTCTGATACCAAAAAACATTTACGTATATTTTGGGTATTTTGTCCCATGAAGGAAACTTTTTTCTGTATATATATATATATATATATATCATCATTTTAACAATCCCTTCTAAAACATTTTGTTACATTTGCAATAAAGTTTCACCAAACACAAACAAAAATTGCTATTTTAATTTTCTTCTTTTTTTTTTACATAATAATTTATTAGGAATTCCAGAAATCTGAGGTGGATGCTCAGTGTTGTATTTGAGCTCTGTGGTTGGAAACATGTGTCGCTTCTCATAAATTGCTTAAGTAGTTAACATTCATTAATGGCGTCCGGTACTTGATTGTAAATTTGTGTCTAGCCACCATACTTAATATAAAGGCATTAGGAGGATAATAGGAGAGATATTTAAAAACAAATCATGAAAAAGAGTTAAAAAAAGTACAAGAAATCATGTAAAATCTCTAGTATTTTCATTTATTTTTAATACTAATAAACATACCCCTATGAATAGAAAAAAAATAATTGCCTGGTTTTTTTTCTCTATTTGCCTCTGGCGATACATTCACAATGACTGTTTTTAGGGATTATACGGATCCAGGCTTGTTCTAAATTGAAAGGTGCAGCTCGTCATCTGAGTGCAAGAAGGGATGTGGAAAAGCACGGCATCTACTGAAATACCCTTCCTAGGCTGTCAGCCCCTTTAACTCTTACATTCAGACAGAAAACATAGCTCCATATTCATCAAAAGGTATTCTGGTGCATTCCATTGGTTTCCATGGAAATTGCTTCACATTTACAGAATAAATGTATATAATAACAGAACTGTATATAAATATATATATATATATATAGATATATAGATAGATATACCGTATTTGCTCGATTATAAGACGACCCCGATTATAAGACGACCCCCCAAAATCAAAATATTAATTTAGGAAAAAAACAAAAAGCCTGAATATAAGACGACCCTATAGGAAAAAAGTTTTACCAGTAAATATTAATTCATGTAAATTATTTTTTCATGTTTAATAAAAGCTATGATTGAGAAAAATATATTTTTTAAATTTCCTTTTATTTGCCAACCTGCCTCCCCCCAGTTATGCCACTCTGCCCCCAGAAATGCTTTATACCCCCCTATTTGCCACTCTGCCCCATGATATGCCTTATACCCCTATATGCCACTCTGGCATATAGGGGGTTAAAAGGCATATCATGGGGCTGAGTGGCATATAGGGGGTTAAAATGCATTTCTGGAGGTATATAGGCATATCATGGGGCTGAGTGGCATATAGGGGGTTAAAATGCATTTCTGGAGGTCCAGAAATGCATTTTAACCTCCTATATGCCACTCAGCCCCATGATATGCCTTTTAACCCAGCATGTACTGGCTGCCTTGGCTTGATAGGAGTGTGATTGCTGTTAGCAGTTTGATATAGATATATATATATATATATATATCTATATATCTATATCAAACTGCTAACAGCAATCACACTCCTATCAAGCCAAGGCAGCCAGTACATGCTGGAACCTGGGGATGATAGTAGTGGGATTACAGCCTCCCTATGCCATGCTACAACCCCCACCCCCCTTACACATCCATGCTATCACACACAAACACATTTAAATACTCATTCATTCCATTAATCACACATACTTCACACATTAAACACACATTAATCACACATACTTACCCAAAAACCCTCCCCCACCCCCTTACCTGAACTGCAGATCTCTCACTCGAAGACTTCTGCAGGGGACCGGCTGTAGAGCAACTTCTCTGGCCCCGCCCTCAGAGGAGGGAGGGGGAGATAGAGCTCTGTGAGGACGCTGCAAGCTTCCTGTCCTCCTGCTTCTAACAGAAGAGACGCTGCTCGCGACCGGTAAGCAGCATGGCCCCAGCAGACATTTTTTGGGGGGTCTGAGAAGACGACCCCGATTATAAGACGAGGGGTATTTTTCAGAGCATTTGCTCTGGAAAAAACCTCGTCCTATGCATAAATATATATATATATATATATATATATATATATATATATATATTTATGCATAGGAGAGAATGTACTTAAAAATGCTAAACACATTACATATAATACTATCTAAATTTCTTTAGATATTTTATTTAGTAATCTGCACAAATTAATAATTTTTGTGAATAACTTTTCCAATTTTTTTTTAAACTTGTTTCATCCACAGAACTATATAATAATAATAATAATTATAATAATAATATTAATGTTTTTAGGGCTGTGGTTAGACGCGTGGTTAAAGAGTGGATCTTTACTAGAACTTTTTATGTGACAATGTAAAATATTCGTGTTTATTTATACAATTAATTTTATTTATGTAATTTAAATTATTTGTTTTTAAAAAATGTTCACACATTAGTTTTTGGTGCTGTATTCAGATATAAAATATATATAATTATATAAAAGTAGCCTTTGTTTCAATAGATACAAAGAAGTCAAGATTGTTAAAGTTCCCAAGATAAATGCTACAAAAAAAATCACACACAATCACGTTCTTTGATTCTTGTGGTTTGTTTTATTGTGCAACAAACAAGCGTGACAATGTTTCCTTTTATTTATGTATTAGGTACAAAGTCCTGTCCGTCACCTCTGTAAAGCACTGTATGGGGTCTTTGAGGGTCACTCGTAGGGTGGAATGGGTCCCACCGCTGACCACCCAGCACCAAACAAGGGTGAATGCAGACTCTTCTAATAATAAGGATACAAACAGTACAAAAACTGCTATAATGCACATAAAAGAACATTCATCTTATTTATCAGACAACATATGATTTACAGAGATATATTCTTGGCTTTCGTAGAAGACACTGAATGGAAGGATGATTAGAACCTGAGCATTAATTGTTAAATTTGTGGAACTCAACGATGCGGTCAAAAGTGCGTAAGGCCAACCACCCAAAAGACACGCGGCCCCCCGATCACGTCAATGAGAGCAAAAGTCAAATTATGCAGAACTGGATAAAAAGGCCACAAGAAAGGGCACCAAACTAAGGCCCCCGATTTGTGCTTCTTTAACTAAATGTATAGCATATGAAGGCCACAGTGAGTATGCATGGCTGTTTGTTTCTTACATGTCCCACACAATCCACCAATTTCATGGGGCTTATAACAGGGTTCCTGTTCCTGGGAAACTTTGAGGACCAATCAATTAGCCAATGTTGGATTCTAGACCTATAAATCAAAGGGTATTTGCATAAATACCCCTTACTGAAATGCACTGACCCAGTGACCTATTCACTTAAAGAATATAAATTATGCTTTGGACTTACTTAAATATTTCCCTATGTGGAAATGACCAAAAAATGTACAATTCTGAACGGCATTTTGATTTTATTGCTCATTCAGCCTGAGTACTGATGACCCAGTTGCCTTAAAGCAAAGGAATTAATTTAATTCCAAAGAGTATGAATAATAATTATACATTTTATATATATATATATGGAAAGGAGGCATCCTGACACCTAGTGGCTATTTGTAAGAATACACCTCATATTACACTCCAATGATACACAGTGACAAATTAATACATTCTTAAATATTCTACAAATATTGTATAATTATATAATAATATAAGCATAAGGCTGTGATGATACAAAGTAAAAAGCATATCAATGAAGAAAGTACACATTATCTGCACAAACAGAAGAAGTAAGTTAATGGTTTGTTTTACGGGGGGGTAATAACAAAATAATGAAAATAATCCATCAAAATAATGAAAAAAAAATCCATCAGTATATATACATCTAAGAAAAACTGTGATTTTGGGCTCTGTGGTAATCCCTTTTGTTACATATTTGGAAAGCATTTAATGTTAGACATTCTATTTATATCTTTGCATAGACTGTAGAATGAGCCGGGTCATAAAAATAATCTCCGAACCGATTGGTTTGCAGAGATGTCTTTATTGGTCGTATCACCGACGCGCCTTTACGAGGGGGTCCTCCTCCTCACGCTGCGCACCCCCTTTGTGCAGGACGCTGGGATGTGACATCATATCCCCTCGATTTACGTCAGAAGGCCTCACAGCGTGAGGGGTCCTATGGTGGCCTGTGCCCTCCAAAGCCTAAACTGACAGGTGAGATAGATCTCTGCAACTGACTCAATGAGCTAGACCTCACCGGGAAGCCCGATTGCCCCCCCAAAATTCTACCTGCCCCATAAAGCAGCACATGGGCTGTCTCCTCCAAAGCCTACAGCACTAGACCTGGTAGAACTTTCCCTTAATATGCGTGAAATGCGTTGTGACCTTCCTTGTTGGATCTGGATGATTTCGGACACTGGAAAGGTCTCAGGATCTAAGCATTAGAGGTTAGTGATACTTTGTAACTGATGTCTCAGTTTGTAAAAGGTTGCCCCGTTCGGTGGTAATTAAGACATAATGTGATGTTCAAGCATCGAGTAGAACGTAACCTACAGGTACAGCAACAGCAATTTGGCAATTGTCCACGTTTCTACTTTTTATTGAGGGATGTCACATGACTCAATCCGAATAGCTAGCCAGATTATCCAAATTTCCTTTTTTTAATCTTTTTTTTTGTTATTTATTTTGTTATTGTCCTATTTTCTCATCAAATAAATCCCTCTGACATTTTACATTCCTCTCTCAGGACTGACGTAACTTCAACCATCTAATTCTTTGTAACCCCCAATAGATCCCGTTAAAGAATTCTGATGGGTAAGGTTTGAGGGGGAAAAACCCAAATCAGACAATTCCTGAAAAAAAAAATTTGTTGACACCAACCAAAAAAACACAGTTTTGTAGAGGTGTTTAAAAAAAAAAGCACATTTTTTTCCTTTACTATCCAAAGAAAAAGAAATCAGAACACTGAAAACACATAACAAATATTATTAATAATAATAATAATAATAATAAAATATATATATATATATAATGCTTATTAACCTTTTCCTGTAGAAATTATTTTATATACTGGTCTCTAGGACAAGGCAAGGGTTAAAATAGTGATTGCCTGTCACGGGAAGTGTTGCAGAGATAGTAATTTATAAAAAAAATAATAATAATTAAAAAAAAAAATCAGCTGTAGGCGTCCAAGCTGAATGTTTTATTATAATTTTTATGGCGTGTTGATCATAAATGGTTAATGTACACAATTAGTGGGAATAAACCAATCATTAACGCACCACTGAATATTTTTTGGGGGGTGGGGATTTTAGAATATCCACTGAATGGATTGCTCAGATTTGGCGCCGGCAGAACGCGCCGGATGATACAATGTAATGGAAGTCGTTCGCTTGAAAAATGAGGTTGGTTCAGATATATTTTATGCCATAGGCCACAAAGACAAGGAACCGGCAAGCTCTCCATACCCCAGCTGCCGCGGACAGCAATTCTCTATGTACCTATGGCTGGCTGAGTGTGCAGGGAGTGGTAGCCCTCTGCAGCTGAAACGTCAATGGTGGCTTGCCTATCATCCCATTTAGGACCAACAACCTGGATTTCTCTGGCAATAAAGAAAACTAGATTGGCTCATAAAAGCTTATATTGTCAACCAACCCATTTTCAAGACAGTTATGTTGATTTGATTCTATGTAAGTTAAACACAGATATTGTGATAACGGCCCGCGGCTGGCTGACTGGCTGACCGGCCGGCCGGCGTTGGCCTCGATTGCATAGCTTGTTTTTTTTTTTACTACGGAGCCCGTAGACCATGTGGCCTACGGTCTTCTTCAGGAGTGGGGTAATACAAATGGCACTCGGGGTCCCCGCGTACGACGGGGGCGGCGGGGAGCGATTTTCCCGTGGTGGGGTTCACGCACCAGCATTCACCGCGTTGACCGTTCACGGACATCTTGCACTGTCGGAGAAAACACAGAAACATTCACGGCTTAGGGGCGGCCTCGGGCTTGCGGGTTTAACATCAAGAACAGGGATGGGCGACCTCAGACGGGCGCACCTTCCGAATTCTGGGATCTCCCAGTTTTATCGCCCTAATGATCCACTTTTCTTGGAAAATACTGAGAAAATGGTTCTCCAACTTAAAAGGGGAGACATTTTTGCGTAGAGCGGGCGCTCGGAGAGATGGCCAAATCCCCCCAGTATCAACCAAGCCTCGGAAGGAAGGGAAGGGGGTTACAGACAAACACTTTTTAGTTTTGGGTTTAAAGGAAGAATCCGACCAAACATTTTGGGCGCCAAGGGTGCAGCGATAGGCGCACGTGCGGGGGAGGGGAGCTAGAACGCAGATAATACAGGATTTTGGGACTGAATTTTCCCAATGGGAACCGCAATAAGCGGAAACAGCAGAACCAAGAGATCTCACTCATTCTCTCTCCTACCTGTTTGAGGTTGAAGAAGCCGTTCTTGTCGCAGTTCGGGATGTGGAGCGCGTACAGATGCTCCAGGGGTCCCCTCTCGTCGGGTAGGTGCATTATGGAGATGCGTTCGAGGACCTGGTCCAGCTGCTGCTGACAGAGGCTCTGCATCATGGAGGAGAGACGGTCAGGGCGTTAAATGCTTGCTTTATCTATTAAAGTATCTGCCAACTTACTGAAATAGTTAAAATCAGATTAAAAGTAAGTTTTCAAGAATGTTTTGTTTTTATCTGAGCCCTGACTCATACTGCCTGTTGGGGAACAATAGAATGGCTCAGTCTTAATCATGCAGTCGGACTCTCTGACTAATGAAAGTCTATGGAGAAATGGACTTCATTAGGACAAAAGTAGATACAACCAGGTTTTTGTCACCGACCAACATTACTGTATACAGCTCTGGGGGTTATTACTGTATACAGCGCTGGGGGATATATTACTGTATACAGCGCTGGGGGTTATATTACTGTATACAGCGCTGGGGAGTATATTACTGTATACAGCTCTGGGGGTTATTACTGTATACAGCGCTGGGGGTTATATTACTGTATACAGCGCTGGGGGTTATATTACTGTATACAGCGCTGGGGAGTATATTACTGTATACAGCTCTGGGGGTTATTACTGTATACAGCGCTGGGGGATATATTACTGTATACAGCGCTGGGGGTTATATTACTGTATACAGCGCTGGGGGTTATATTACTGTATACAGCGCTGGGGGTTATATTACTGTATACAGCGCTGGGGGTTATATTACTGTATACAGCGCTGGGGGGTTATATTACTGTATACAGCGCTGGGGGGTTATATTACTGTATACAGCGCTGGGGTTTATATTACTGTATACAGCGCTGGGGGGTTATATTACTGTATACAGTGCTGGGGGTTATATTACTGTATACAGCGCTGGGGGTTATATTACTGTATACAGCGCTGGGGGTTATATTACTGTATACAGTGCTGGGGGTTATATTACTGTATACAGCGCCGGGGGGTTATATTACTGTATACAGCGCCGGGGGCTTATATTACTGTATACAGCGCTGGGGGTTATATTACTGTATACAGCGCTGGGGGGTTATATTAATGTATACAGCGTTGGGGGTTATATTACTGTATACAGCGCTGGGGGTTATATTACTGTATACAGCGCTGGGGGTTATATTACTGTATACAGCGCTGGGGGGTTATATTACTGTATACAGCCCTGGGGGTTATATTACTGTATACAGCGCTGGGGGTTATATTACTGTATACAGCGCTGGGGGTTATATTACTGTATACAGCGCTGGGGGGTTATATTACTGTATACAGCACTGGGGTTATATTACTGTATACAGCGCTGGGGGTTATATTACTGTATACAGCGCTGGGGGGGTTATATTACTGTATACAGCGCTGGGGGTTATTACTGTATACAGCGCTGGGGGTTATATTACTGTATACAGCGCTGGGGGGGTTATATTTCTGTATACAGTGCTGGGGGTTATATTACTGTATACAGCGCTGGGGGTTATATTACTGTATACAGCGCTGGGGGGTTATATTACTGTATACAGCGCTGGGGGTTATATTACTGTATACAGCGCTGGGGGTTATATTACTGTATACAGCGCTGGGGGTTATATTACTGTATACAGCGCTGGGGGTTATATTACTGTATACTGCACTGGGGGTTATATTACTGTATACAGCACTGGGGGGGTTATATTACTGTATACAGCGCTGGGGGTTGTATTACTGTATACAGCGCTGGGGGTTATATTACTGTATACAGCGCTGGGGGGTTATATTACTGTATACAGCGCTGGGGGGTTATATTACTGTATACAGCGCTGGGGGTTATATTACTGTATACAGTGCTGGGGGTTATATTACTGTATACAGTGCTGGGGGGGTTATATTACTGTATACAGCGCTGGGGGGTTATATTACTGTATACAGTGCTGGGGGGGTTATATTAGTGTATACAGTGCTGGGGGGGGTTATATTACTGTATACAGCGCTGGGGGGGGGGGTTATCATTTACGTACTCGCTGCCGGGAATGCTTTTTGTCCTCGGCTCCGTGGTTCTTGCTGGTTTTGGATCTCTGCTGCTCGTTGGCTTTTTCTCGCTGCATCGCCTGTTCTTTCATTCCTGTCCTCGTCAGCTTCTTTGGAATGAACTCTCCGGGAACCACAGGCCCGGCATCCAAATTATTGTCTATCAGCATGTTGTCTGATCGGTCTTCTGTCAACTCTGCATGAGGATAAAATAAAAATAAAAATTAATGAACAAGCTTCCCCCCCCCATCACTATCTACCCCCTGTCTCTAATACCCCAGCTGCGGAGGGTCACGCGCCCGAAAGGCCAATGAGCCCACGTCATAGGTACACGAGAATGACGCACAAACAACGTAAAAAAGAAGATCGCTAAACGTATTTAATTACCATTGAAATTGGCTTAATGTTGATTTCTTCCCTTTTTATCCCCTAGAAATACCCCCCCCCGACAAAGATTTTGTGAAATCTGCTCAGAAAATCCCCAAAAATGATCCTTTAACTACAAAAAGTTATTTTATTATAACGGTCGAAACGGGAATACGGAATACGGAATGATATCAGCAACAAAAATACATCCTCATAAGGAGATACATTTTAAGGTGAATACATACAAAATGTAACAAAACACTAACCAAAAAATGGAACAATGTAATCATTTTGGCTCTAGAACTTTATGTTCAATGAATGTTGGGTTGGTTCTAGATCATGTTCTACAGGATTTTGGGGGAAAACCTTTAAGTCTTATTTACAAACCACGAAAGAGCGAGAAGGAACAGAATTAGCGCCAGCCGGCCGGAAACGGCTTGAAAAGGTCAGTAATGGCGACTTGTTGCTTATCTTTGATGGAAAACGTAAGGGAAAGAGGTAACGGGGGGGAGGGGTCGTATCATTCTGTTCCGTTTGACCCAAGTCGGGTACCTTAGACGATTGTAACAACTGTATTTCAGAACGAACGCGATTGCTGAGGGTTACCGCAGGTGGCTGAGGAATAAGCGTCTTCTCGGATTACGCTTGGTTGCGACATAGAAATGGCAGCGGCAGCCAAATGCGACGTCCCGGAGCCCCCCCCCCGAGTGTCCCGATGCTGGCGTTCGTTTCCCTGCTTTGGCCGGACAGGACCCTGCAGAACTCACGGGACTTTCTAAGGCGCCAACGACTTTTGGGCCACACCGAAGTTTCACAATGTCCTCTGGTTTCTTCGTCCCTGGTGGACCTAAAGTTATTTCCCCTTTGAGATGAATCAACTCAGCGCTGGGAAAATGGATTTCATACAAAAAACCATGCGCAACTGGCTTACGTTCCAACGGATGAAATGTCTACCGGGTCTGGGGGCGAAGACCCCGCGAAACACTTGGTTCGCTACAGACCATTTGACTTAATCCAACTAGAGTTCACCTCGGGCCTTGCTAAATGTAAAGGAATCCTTGAGACCATTCTGTTGGTTTCCATGGTGACCATCATATTTTATGATATTAACAAACACTTGACTAAGCAGCTAGACTTGATGAAGCCAAGTTCCTCGCAAGGTGGTTTGTTACAAGTCCCTCTGCTGAATGTTGTTTGACCGCATGGACCTTAGGGAGAAGAACCCAACCTCGGAACCCGGAGGGGGGGCATTTATTGATATTAGGGATCCTGTAATAGAGGAGAAATTGGCCGTTGATGCTTGTGATGTCTGCTGTGCTTGGTTTCCAGCACACGCGTTTCATCAGGCTGGATGTCTCTCAAGTAACAGGCGGCTCTCTGTTATTTTTATGAGGACGCAGATGAACCCGTGTACTGAGTCACCGAAGAAAGGAATTCACGACCACGCGCGGTTACACGCTAACGCACACGAGGCCGCCGTGTCTGCGTGTAAAGGCATCATAATACCAATAAGGTGGCATAATACCACTTTCTCTATTATGACAACATTTTGTATAAAAATAGCCTAATCTGTGGTTCATTGTAAAAGCATGGAGAGGTTCCCGAGGCGCAGCGGGTGACCCCTGGCACTTTGGGGTTGCGTCCTGAAGTAGCTCCTTCTACACTTTTCATTAACATTCCTTAAGATGTTGGTAATAAACAGGCCGCTGATGTTTGTTGACTTTGTGGAAGAGCCGGTGATCCCCGATTCGCAGTGCGGGCGACGCGGCGTCTCGTGAGTCTCTACAAGAACAGCTAATCGCGGCTCGGTGCCGATACAATCCACGGATTACCTGATGTTTACTTAGCGATTACAGAATATGGCCCCGATCCACGAAGCCTGTTTAACCCTTCTGCGGGACAATGCCGCTGCTAACCTTAGTGGCTTTCAAAGAGTTAAAAACATTCAACATCCCAAATCCCAAATCGGCCCCATTCGGCCCCCGTCTACTCGCCCTTAATCAGTCGTTGGTCTCGTCTTAGATTCAGGAGCTGTATGTCTATCCCATGCGTGTTTAATACCCTCGCTGTATTACCCTCTACCACTTCTGCTGGGAGGCTGTTCCATTTATCTACTACCTCTCACTTTATAGATCAAATCAATAAATACATGTAGTTTATGTTGCTAACTTGAGTCCTGGATAAAAATGTATATTATTTTTCTTTGAATGTATCTATCGGTCCCAATTTGTAAAAAATATATCTTTCATTTACATTATTTTTTTTGCACTGTTTGTGGCTTTTTATTTATTAAAGGTTTCACAATATTGAGACATTTCAAGTATCTGTTAAGTGTTTTGGGAGCCAGACGACCGCATGTTTGTTCACTGCCGCTGGACGTTGGACCCGCAGGGACGTTATCTGGAACCGACCACAGAGTAAATGGAGATAAACACGCGGCTCTCCGATCTGAGGCTCTGCTGAGGGATCGAGATGATCTACGAGGCGCTAATGAACTCGTCTACTCATACGCGACTCTATTAAATGGCCAAGAGGGACAATTTTTATAGTGGGTGTGGTTAAAGGTGTGGGGGTGGGGCTGGGGGCGTGGCTTTACCTGGACTTTATATGCTACATTGTTGCATGTCGATTAGAATTGTGACATTCGGAATTCTTTAAATTTAACTCGTTTTGTTTAATCCATTATTTCTTAGAAATGTCCGAAGACGAGGAGGGAGCGAGACTTCTTGTTATAAGATAAAAAGTTAAATTTCGCCCACCCGAGAAACTGCTTGTAAATGTACAAGGTTTTCCGTATTCTCTTTTCTATTGTCCTTTTCCAAAAAAAAAAAAGGCAGCTCTTTCTGCTTCAGCTCCTTTCCCGGATTTCTTGAAGTGGCGGCCGTTACCGAGCGGCGACCGCATGCGGCGAATATCAGCAGACGCTGCGTGAGTCTCCAGCGATCACCGCATCCAATTTCGCTCACAGCGGGCGAGGCGGTCATGGAGAAGACGAGCCCCGCAACGCAAGCTGTGTGGCCAAAGCCGGCGGAAGACTATCTTCCAGTCTTACACATATAAAACATCTTTAAACGGGACTTTCGGGGTGAGGGGCTAGGAATTAAGTCAAAAACATTGTCTAGGATGCGATGTAAATGAATATGAAGGACGAATAAACTCGGTAAAGTGTAATAGAATCAATCTCACGAATAAACTGCTCAAAAGTCTCAAAATATGTCCCGCAGATGAGGACATCTTATTTTTCCATTATTTTTCCATCATTCCCTGAAATTAAGGGAAAAATGACCCTGTTGCCCCCAACATCGGATAGACTCATGGATAACGCTCAGGTAGCAGCCCAAAAACACTCGAATACGATTTACTAAATCAGGTCGAATTTGATTCTTTGCCAAAAGTCCCACCAAGTGGATGCCCACAAGGACCCAACTGGACAGAGCCGGGCGCTGCCAGTGGATTTAAACCTGAAAGCAGTCCCTAAAATCTCCAAAAAACCAGATAAAGCACCCGGAGGTGAGGGGTTTTCACTGTTCTTAGTAATTTTTTACAGTTTTTTTACTGTTCTTAGTAATTTTCTCATCCTTAATGATTTCTCATTTTTTCTGTCCATTTTACTACAAGAAAGTGAGAATTGAAGTGAATAAGTAAAGCAATAGAATTATGTTGTGTTAGCTGTTAACCGGTTTATTATTATTTTTATTATTATTTTTATTATTATTATTTCTTGGTTTATAAAGCACCCTCCTATTCCGCAGCGCTGTACACTGTTTATAAAATACGTATTCCAGCGCCTTGGATTCTGCCTCGTAAGTTCTTTCTGAAGCCACCGCATCTGTCAATGACTAAGAATTAAAATGAAAGACACATTAATTAAGAGGCGTAGTTCCCGGCTCTCGCTGCTCAGACATGTCGGTAATTTTAAAATCTCGCCTCGGGCCTGGAATCCCTTCTGGCAAACAAAATAGAGCTTTTTTTTTTTTCTTCTCCTCCGAGAATCATCACCCCGACGAGCCTCTGTGCACACAAGATTCTGACACGACGCTGACGAACACGGGGTGTTTCCCGTCCGCGCATACACAGCTAGTGAACCGTGGATGTACCGCGCTCAGGAATCACAAAAACACGGAGTTAAAGTAAAACTCTGGAGCATGTGACCTTAAATGATGCCTCCGATCCAAGAAGAAAATAGATTAGCGTACGGGGCGATGTGTGGGGCCCACGCTGTTTTCTTTCTACGGAATGGTTAACCATGGAACGATCTTTCTTAACGCTCCATTACATTACATATCGAACGTTTTTCTGAGAAATACATTATAATATGGAACTCCTGACCCGGAATCGTCAGTTCAGAGAATGAACCCTGTGCGTATGTCGCGCATGCAAGCTGGTTATATTGCGTCTCCTTATTCAGTTGGTTTCAGGAATTGGACACAATGGGTCCCGATGATCGTACCTGAGAATTCTCAGAGTTTGGCCCGAAGAACTCTGGGAGAAGCGCCAGTTCTCCGGGTCAACATCCGAATCCTCCAGGTCGCGGGAATGGGGTCCTGACGCGCCCCACTCCCCACCCATTTCCCCTTTAAATGGGGGGTATTTCACGCAAAGTCATCGGGAACGCCCACTGAAGTCAGCGGGAACGCCCCTGAAGTCAGCGGGAACGCCCCTGAAGTCCTCGCCGCGTCCCGCAAGCGTAGGCTCCGGGCAGACAAATTCCCAAGCATGCCAATGATTTGGGTAAAACAATTCATATCCAAAGGAGCAGCCCCCACCATCATCAAACAAAGATGGCACCCATCCCAGTGGCAGATCAACCAACAGCCATATCTACAGCGCTGGTTAATTGTCATACACAGGAATGACAGCTTTCCATAGTGGACCCAAAGAAATGGAAGCCAAGAACTTGCAGAATTAAAGCCGCCGCTCAGTATTAAGTAGTAAGGTATAAATATAAAATAAAAATGTAACTGCCCTTCATTATTTACCACACAAAACAAATTTAAGATACTCACCAAGAAGGGACGGCCGCTTCATACCCTGTCCTACGGCGTATCCTCGCTTGGGAGCATCTCAAGTTTTAGCTTTCTTGTTCCATTAAAGAGGAAAAATCTCCATCAACGCAGTATACATTTTTGTTTGTTTGTTGGGGTCACTCCTCGTTTTTGGACATTCGTATGTAAATTTAACTAAAATTTGTACGAAACCAAATGCACAAATCTACTAGAGAGTGCAGTCAATGTTCTGACTAAGTGGAACGGCATCTTTAAAACTTATGAGAATTAGATTGCCCCGCCGCGTAAGAATGGGAAAAATACATTACTAACCACTACCAGATGAAGAATTTCTTAAAAACTGGGCTATGATTTCGATTTTTTTTTTCTTAATAAAATAGTTTTTTAGATGAAGATTTAATTAATTAATACTATAATAATAACTATAACACAACTACTAAAATAAGTTAATTCATGATAAAAAAAATTCCCTGCAAATTATTTAGCGATTTAGTATTAGTATAAACATTATTTTTTATAATATTTTAGAATATACAAAATATAATTATTTAATTTAATTAATATTTTAGATTCTGTCTACGTATACGGAGGAACAAGTCGAGGATGATCACTATCACCATGTATGTATTTGTCCCTATTTATTATTTAATTAGAAAAAGAAATATAGAAACAGATTTGTTTTTAACCATAAATCAAAATATCATTGGTTTAAAGCTCAAATTAACCATTTCAAATCCCTCTTCATCCTTCTCCTGCGTTCCTGAACATTATGTGGCAAATCGGATCCAGCGCTAAAAAGTTCAAAGGAGGACTCTTCGGGGAAAATGTTTGGTTGCCAAGGGGTCCCCTACTACTGTATTCCTCAACACCAGCCCTTAGTGCCCCCCTTAGTACCCCCCTGGGTAGCTATCTGGGTATATACCCTGGGGGTCTTCAGTCTCTTCTCATACTGGTACCTGATGAATTTAAGATAGGTGTTTTGTAAATTTGAATATTTCTTGTCTTCACCAGGAAATCGCGATGTGTTGAGTCAGACCACAATATCACATCAGACTCATTCAGGTGAAAGTACTTTAAAATACGTAAAATTTTCACTAACAAATCAAAAAATCCCAATTCCCATCTCTTCAAACATCCATTCTTATTTTTGTGTTGATATGTGTATTTGTATATGATGTATGTATGCAACACTGTTACAATGATTGTTCCCCGTTGTTAATCTGCCCCAGCTTTATGGAAATGTAAATGGGGGTTCGAGGAGGTCAACTTTAATATGAAATGGTAGGAAGACAAAAGAGGTCTCATCCTGAGATAAGGAGACCCCTCTTTATGAAAGTATTAGTCAAGTACAATGGAAATAAGAAATAACCCTTATTCACGTAAAGTGGGAACAAAGCCATGGAACGGGAAGGTGGAGATGTTGGGGTGACATTTGGAAAGATTTGTACTTCTTGTACTAGAAGAGGTAAGGATGGATCCCACCATAGAAGTTAGCTACTCCTAGCCTAGAATTGCTTGTCGGCAGATAAAGGGTTAACGTTTTCTAAGGCTTTAGAACGCCTGTTAAGTAAAAATCCCTTTGTTGCAAAAAAATAAAAAGTTCTAAGAATTTTCACGATTCAGCGGTTTCAGCCATCATGGTCTGACCCGAGGAGTCAATGTTCAACTCCGTCGGGACCCAATAACTAACGGGGAAAAGGAAGGTCAGGGGAGGTGAGGCGAAGGCGGCGGCCCGCAAGCATTTATCCGAATCAGAGAGTACTAAATGAGGACAAGGACGGCGGCTGGTGAGCGGGGCGCTGTGAGAAGGGGACATCGCGGCTGTTTGCCCCGTGCCCTTTATTCTAATGGAAGGCAGTTCATAGTCCGACGGGGCGGCCGCTGACAGCAGCTTCTAAATCTGATCCCTATTCCCAAACGCTGAAATGTTTCGCTCGTGACTGCGGACGGCTCTGCTGGCAGAACATTTTACGTGAGATATAATAACAGAAGGGAAAGGCACAACTAAGAAGTGTCCCTGTTGAGTTTGGCCAGTCCCTTTTGTGGGCCATAAATCCTCACTTGGAGATAAGAGTGGCCATGGGATGGGGTCCCCTCTTCACCTCAATGGGAAAAGGGGCATAATATATTATTTTAACCCCCGTCATCAACTGGGCATGGGGCGGGGCGCGAGGGGGAATAGACAGGAGGGGGTCCATGCTTCCCATGCTGTATTACATTATGAATTAAGCCCATCCGGTGGGGGACTACACCTCCTCCAAGGCATATTTTATTACCCCCTGGGGATGTTTTAGCTCAATTTTGTGAGTTTTGGGTGAGGGCATAAGAGGTTTCGTGGAACTCGCATGCCCTCACATGAGATCCATAGAAGTTAAAGTCGTAGGCACTTGCATGTCCTCGCAAACAACTGGCATATTAGTGTTCGCATGTGCTAAGTCGGGTATGGTCTGTCAATTTAACCCTTCACTCAACTGATTTGTTAGTGGATATTCCCAAATGAGTACAATCTTTGGCTGGCTGAGAGTACTGAGAGCAGTTTATTAAAGGGTTACTTTAGTGCTGTTTAGACCCAATATTCACGCTAAATACTGGCCAAAGCCAGGGAGCAGCAAGTCGTGAGGAGTGAACCGAATGTGAACCGACACCATTAAACGCTTTGTGGTTTCCCTGAGTTTGCAGCGCATGGCGTTTTAGGGAAACTTTAGCAGAGATTTCTGCGGTTTGGGTTTAATTGTCCAGAAACGTTTTTACTGCTCCCCAAGGTGCGGATAGAAATTCTGCTTGGATATCACGCGAGTTTAAGTAAACATGGCGTCTCTCGCGGCTGCAGACAGGCTGTGGATAACTTCCAATTTCACCCATAATTGAGCTTGTAACTTGTCGGCCCCTGGAAGGGCCATCATAAACCGCTTTCACGGCGTCAAGAAGTGGATTCTCTGATTTTTGCTTTCTAATGAGGTCTCTGTGCAGAGAGAGGTTGGGGTGACGGTCGCATGTTTTGGAACAGGAGGGGCTTCACCGCTAAATAAAGCATTTATTAGAAGAATAATGGGGTTTATTTACCCCGTTTAGTTGATAAAGCCGTTCCCTGCTGTTTCTATACACATTATCGGGGCTTTTAGGGCTGTAGAACCCTGCGATCCCCTCATACCCAGCAAACATTCTCACCTCCTAGAAAAGAGGGGCATCAGGGGGAAAGAGGGGGCATCAGGGGGGGAAAGAGGGGCATCAGGGGGGGAGAGAGGGGTGCAGTTTTTGGTGAATACATGTATTTATTGCTACAGCTCTGTCCGTTTATGTTAAACAGCATTTATCCAGCAATCTCTTAAATTTTGTATAATTAGAAATCTCAACCCCCGGCTATTATCTGACTCGTCGGTCATTTCCTGCTGATGCAACGACTCTCGCCGCTCCCCTATTGGCTGAGGAACTTCTATATATTATAGTGTTGTTTTATAAACTCAGAAACTGCCGGCAGATCGGCCCCATCCGGCCCCGATCTAGTCTACATTTCTCCTGCTGTAAATACGCCTATCCCATGCATGTTTCAATCCCCTCACTTCTGCTGGGAGGATGTTCCATTTATCTACTACCATCTCAGTGAAGTAAGAGGCTTTAACATTATATCCCACCCTTTAGTTTTAGGCCCAGACTTTTTTTCATGGTATTTTTTCCTATAGAAATGTAATTTATGGTCAAAGCGCGTTGCAGGCGATACTCGGCGATAGCCAAATATTTTCCAATCACAAACTGAGCAAATTCTTTTGTGTGTAAGAAAAATTACACAAATTACACAACCCGGACTGGCCAGCGGGCAAACCGGGCAACTGGCCGCTGGGGCATTGCCCAATGGTGCCTTCCATGCTCCTCGTGTTGCATGGCCTGCCCTTTAGCGTGTGGCTAAGCGTGTAACATGTGGCTGGGTGTATCCAGTGCATACATGGCCTCACATACATCAAAGACAACAGGCGATGCTTTAATCGCACACAAACACAGAAACTTATAAGCGTTTCTATGGCAGCAGCCTATCGGTGCCTGCCTTTTGTGTCACATGACAATTAAGTGTTCCCGGGAAAAGTTATGAACGGGCCACATTTTCCTTGATTGAAGAATTATTTCTGGGCAGGCTTTGGGGGGGGTGAAGCTTCTACGGCTGCATTCAGTTATAAAGATGTTACAAACGATTAGGCAAAGAAACTAGTAAAACCAAAAATCATATATCAGTTGCCATGGCAACGTTTCAACCCATACATATTGGCAATTGTTTTCTGGAATTGAAAGGGTTAGGATAAGTAGCATTTAGCGAGGTGGAGTCGCGCATGCAGACAGCTCGCCGCGGGATAATACGCAGAGATTAAGAGGACCTCGCGGGAGGCAGGGATTTAATCATTAAGAGACCTGCGGTGAAGCTGCAGCCTCCGAGGCCAGCTCTGCAGATGAGATGACGGCGGCTGGAAATGTCTCCGGAATAATGATGGCGGAAGAAGAAGCCCTCTAACAATAAAACGTTACGTTAGAAATGCCCCACTGAGGGGTATCCTGGGGGTCAGCTGGAAACCATTCTGCCCACCCTGGAATGGAACTGGGCTGCGGAAGCTCGGGTTTGGCTGATCTCGGCTGTGAGTGTTGGGAGTGCTGGTTCTCTATTGGACCCAGGGGCCAGACACTCAGGGCCGCTGTCACTCAGTCTAAGCTTTGAAGGATCAGAAGCCTGCGGTCACGCGTCGGTTCTGGGTATAAAGCTTGAACTGTGGAGCAATCACCATGGAAACCAACACGTGCAGTGCTTGAAAACGCGTGGGGCTTCGGCGGGGGGCGTGTCTAATCTACCTAGACGTTCTCCTTTAAGGTAACCGCGTCGGCCATTTTTTTCCCGGGGCCAATGATTCCGCCCCATGGAAGTGTTGAGTATCCACAGCCATTTGCATCACGTGCATCATGACATCGTGCGAGCGCTCGATGACATCACAGCATGGGTTTTTCCTCCACCTCCATCTGTGTTCGGAAAGTTAATTACACGTCTGTATCGCACACGCGATGCCAGCAAATCATGGACGTGACACCCGGTTACGAGAAGGTGGTTGGAACGGGGCTGGGCAGACAGACAGAGGTGGCACCTACCACCCCATTAACGGCTTTACAGCAGGGTGTGTGTTTCACACAACAAAGCTCAGACCTGCAACGCTAACCGCAAGAGACACACAAGTGACTGGCGTTGGCTTTAGACAGCGGCTTGCGAGACAGTTATATACGAGCGCCGCGCGTTTCATTTTCTGGTTACTTTGTAGCATCCAATGCAACAAATTCTTCATTCTTCTAAATGAATCTCGAGACCTCAGAGGTCTCTTCTTCAGTATTCCATCTAAAGAAGAGACCTCTGAGGTCCCAAGAGATTTTGGAACTTTATATCTGTTGATTAAAAAAAGGTATCTCTAGGGCTAATAGAGCAAAAAACCAAATCGACCCCCCCCCCCGACCAATCACATGACCTCTCTCGCCCTCGGGTGCAATAAGAGACGTGTTAGCGCTCGAACGCATCATCACGGATTCTGCACATAATTATAATAATTATAAAGGGACTGATATCCCAGACACTACAAAGCGACTCTAATGACGGGTGATTACAATGAAACAGATACCCCGCTGAGGCCCCGGGGGCAAGCGTTCACAGTCCCCAGCACTCAAAGGGTTACTCAACCCATTGCCTCTATTCAGAGCAAATGTGAACGCATCATAGATGCCTATCCCATGCATGTTTAAATTCCCTCACTGTATTACCCTCTACCACCTCTGCTGGGAGGCTGTTCTGCTTATCTACCACTCTCTCGGTAAATGATGAAAATGAAGAGTAGTGGGGTTTTTTACACATTGAAATCCTTCATCGGCCAATAAGTAAACCGCTCGATCTTTACAAAATCCTGCTACTCATTGGAGTAAAAGATTCTCATAGTGAAGGGCCCCAGTACCCCTAATATTGGGGCTATAATTCTTTAATTACCCCTATACAGATAAAATGACATATTTCCCTTTAATACATAACAATGAGCTCCCTGAGAAACCTTCACAGCCCGTTTAAAGGGTTAAATAACCCCCAGAACACCCATTTTACCCGATATCAGCGGGACTTTTATACCCCAAACATTGTCCTGTATTTAGAACTACTCTCATCACGTTCAGCATGCCTCCCAACAAACACCCAACCTATGTGACTCCAGAACTCTGTGTGCAACTCCCATCATGCACAGTCTTTTCATACCCCTGAAATGCTCATGATATTAAATGCATGGAAGGTAGCTTTAGCACCCACAACACAACTCCCATCAAGCTCAGCAAGCCTTATTAAAAAAGATATCTGTATTCAGAGGCATAGGTCACTCTGGGGTCTGCAAGATCATCCTCATCATCCTCAGGCAGTCAGATTAAACAAATCAGAGGTATATTGTCATCCCAGATGCAGCCGATCACAACTCACATAATGCCCAGCCATCCCAATTACAAAGCCACAAAATACAGCCAATTACATGTCGGGACAAGGGGCAAAACTTTATCACCCAGGTACTTCTGGCTACAACTCTCATTATACTCAGCCAATAAATCGTATTAACAGGGGGGTTATAATCACACTAGTAAGGAGTGGCTGCCTGAGAATGATGGGTGGTGTAATACAAAACAGTAGGGATGAGCTTCTCTATCTTTATACTGTGCCACTGACGTACATGTACGCCAATTACTGCTGCCCCCATCTCCTGGCTGCATGGGCATGATGAGAGTAGCAATACAAAGAATGTGGAGCAGCAATACAACCCTCAGCCTCGTCTGCCTCCCATTACAAGCATAATTAGTAATTATTACCCTAATCTTTACCCATGCCCCTCACCTGGCTAGCTGGTTGTGATGGGAGTTGGTTGTTACTGTAACTAACCCCTAAGAAGCTGGAGAGACGGAATGATTTCATTCTAATAGCCCACCCCCCCTCACCTGGCTAGCTGGTTGTGATGGGAGTTGGACCACAAAGCACCTGGAGTGATGGGTGGGATCATCTGGGGGGAATCTCAGCAGATAGAGTGATGGGAGTGGATTCTCCTGATAGGGGTGATCGCCTTACCTGTGCCCCGCTCCTGGCTGTAGTCGGCGGTTCTGCCCTTGGCACACGTCCCCTGCCCCTGCACCAGCGCCTGCAGGGGGAGCTCGGAGCCCGGGTTGGGGTAGCAGCGCAGCCCCGCGGCACAGCGGGCGGTGTACACCCCGCACGCCTCTCCCTCCAGCCGGGCGCACACGGAGCAGCAGCCGCAGCCCGGAGCCCGCACCAGCTCAGCGCACGGGGGGCGAGCGGACGGGCAGGCGGCCAGGCGCTCCGGGGAGCACGGAGGGCAGCGGAACAGGACCTCGGCCGAGGCGGCGGAGCCCAGAGCGACCAACAGCAGCAGCACCGGCCGGCACAGAGCCATGGCAGGGGAGAGCGGACTGGGCAAAATGGAAAGGGATGCCCCCTGTCTGGAACAACTGCCCCTGAATGGAATAACTGCCCCCCTGACTGAAACAACTGCACCCGGAATGGAATAACTGCCCCCTGTCTGCAATAAACGCTTTCTATCTGCAACAACTACACCTGGGATAAAAGCCTTCCGTCTGAAAACTACCCTCTGTCTGGACCTAATACCCCCTCGCTGGAATAAATACCCTCTCTTTGCAGCCGCAGCCCTCTGATTGGTGCTATTGCCCTCTTTCTGGAATAAATACCCTCTGCCTGCAGTTGTTGAAGTTATTGCCCCCTCTCTGCAGTTGCTGCTCCCTGCCTGGGATTATATTACCCCTTTATGTGGTAATATTGCCCTCTAGTTCTCTTGCCCCTTATCTGAGCCCCACTCTCTCCCTGTTTTATTGTATATATCCCTATTTGCCCCTCACCTGAATGTATTACCTGTCCTGACTCTCTGTGCCTCTTCTCCTCTTTTGCCTCTATCTGCCCCTTCTCTCTCTGTATAATCTGCCCCTCTCCTCCAGTAGTGACTGCTGCTGTCTCTCTCAGCCCTGTCTCTGTCTACCTTCCATCCTTCTGGTTTTATCCCTGCTCTGCCCTGTTCCCTCCTCATGGCTCTCCTCCTCCTTTCCACCCCTTCCCTCTCCCTCTCTCTCTCTCCTGTCCCCCTCTCCCCCTCTCTCCTGTCACCCTCTTCCCCTTTAACTTCCTCAGGGTCTTAATCCCAAAATGCTGCAGGGAGGGCATCTAAACCCCAATAAAAGCACTAAGCACCCCCTTTGTGCCTAAACTAGGGCAACTGGTAAAAATTACCCCCAAAAATATCCTTCTAACAAAAAAATCTGTTTGACTTGCGGAGAAAAAAAGCAGCTTTTTCTTATAATTATTCTCACTTTATTTATACAAAAAAAGCCACAATTACTAAAATTCTTAACTGAGTCATTTAAAAAAAAGAGGCAAAAATAAGGCAAGTGTCCCAGTATTGTAAATATTAACTTTCACTACAGAGGGGGTCCACAACCTTTAATTTTATAAGAAATATTTTTGCATAAAAGGTGGAATTTTAATATTTAAAGATATCTTTTTTTTAAATCTGATTGACATATTTCTTTATGTTTGGAGTTTATTTATTTTATATATATATCTATATGCATTACTCCCTCCAGTGTAGTCCAGTATAGGTGGGGGCTACTTAATAGTAGCCAGAGAGGTTTCAGTAGCCGGAGACCCTTGCTCTTATTTTTTAGATCAGTGACTTTAAGAGATTCCTTAATAAATTCCTCCAATACTTTTTTTTACCCTATTATTTAAATTCCTTTTGATTAAGGTGGCCAGACCTCCACTTTCACTAGCCCTGGATTTTGTATATTCATCACGCTTCAGGATGAAATGCTAGCAAAGGGTCTTCGAGAGGGCATTAGATAAGTGGAACAGCCTCCCAGCAGAAGTGGTAGAGGGTAATGAGGATATTTAAACATGCATGGGATAGACATACGGCTCCTGAATCTAAGACGAGACCAACGACTGATTAAGGTTTGAGTCTTTACAGCAGGAAAAACAGGCGAGATGGGGGCCGAATGGGGCCGATCTGCCGAAGGTTCTATTAAAACCTCTTTTATTAAAGCAACTCGCATTCATTAATAATAATTTCATAATTTGATTTTGATTTATTAAATATGAATTTCCTGAAAAGGAGGAGATAAACTCAATATCTCAATGTTTTTTTTTACAGTCTATTAATTAAATTTTTTGTGTAGTTTGGTTACCGTGGGAGCGATCATGTGTTATGTATGTAACATGTACTGGTGGAGGAGGAATTATTACATGTCAACGCTGCGATGTAATTAAGTGAACTCAGCGCAGTCTATAATTAATGCAAAACTAGAAGAATTTCCAGAAAGGTTATCAATAAAAAAATAGAATCTGTGAAGCAGTGATTCTGGGATAGGAAATAGTTAATATGAAGTCCCCAGCTAGGGTTAAGTAATCAAGGGGTTAAATAAGAAGATTATTTAACTTTCTGATCGAATTGGACAAATATAGACTTTTATGTGCATTTCCACAGATGGCCACAAGGGGCGCTCAGAATAAGTTCTTTCTGTGAAACCTTTTTTCTGAGCCGGATGTCTACCCCATGCATGTCAATAATACCCCCTCGCTGTATTAGCCTCTACCACTTATGCTGGGAGGCTGTTCCACTTCTCCACCACCCTCCCAGTAAAGTAAAGCTTCCAGTTACTGAAAATGATCACTTCTTGGACGCAACAGCCCCTTAGAACCGAGTATCCGAGGAACAAAGACAGAGGAGGATAAAAACACGAGATGACCCCCGTTCTTCTGCAAACCTCAGCCTATGCGTGTTTCTGACTCTGTGATATAACACACGACATCTTCCTCCTAAAAGTCTTATAACGAGCGCGAGTCGCGTCCCACGCGGGGTCCTGAATCATCGTGTAAAGGGTTAAGTGCATTTCCACGATAAACGAGCGAGGGTAACGGAGTAATAACCTTAAGAAAAAGTGTAACCAATCAAATAGAACGGAGGGGCATCCAACCAGACATCGTCGATGCAGACCTGGAAACTCTCAGGGTTTTTGCCCCAATCTCGGGGAAAGGGGTAAATTCTCAGGGCCACGCAGCCTGTAGCCGACTCCTTCCTATTCTCCCCCTGCTGGGATCATTTAGAAGACGCCCAGACGGTGCTTTTGCTGCTAGTATGTTATAGTTCATATCCCTGCTTGAATGCAGGTAGATCTTTAAACAATGGCAAGTCAAAGTTTCCATGGCAACCGTTATTAGAGCCATTTGGGTGACACATTTAGGGAGTCGCTGCATAGAATCATCGCGATTGGCTATTAAAGGGTTAATATTCGAAGGGTCCCTTGTAGTTTTTTTACCTTTACGGCAGCTGAGGTCAGTGGCAAAAGGGGACAAAACTAGAATATCGATGGTTTCCTTTCTTCTTGACTAATTAGGGAACAAGAAGTTAACGGGGAGGAATAATCTTCCCGAGAAGTTACGTTGGCTGCTCCCGTTAGACGGGCTTCTAATAGATAAATATAGTTTATTTTACATTTCTAAGCTTCGTTACGCGAGTTTATTTACGGCATCCGACGACAGATGGTGATCTGACGCTTTATAGCAAAGGAGCGTGGAGACCGGTGCCCGGGGGTCCGGAGGGAGAAGCCGCCCGGCACCTCGGATAATGTTCTTGGCTGTTCCGTCTGAGAGGCGCAGCCGTCTGCCCACTCCCGACGCTTCCACTTATAGAACCGCTGGAAAACTTCGCCGTTTAATCTCGGATTTCTGGCGCGATTCCTTCCCAGAAATATGCCGGTTCAGGTGAGGAAGCGCCGCGGTCGGTCACAGTAAATTAGCCGCACCTGCTTGAAAATAATCCCGTTCCTGCTAAAATTACATCGATTCCCTTTAGAGTGCGCGTGTCCGGACTCTCTCGCCAGCGCGAGGTGTCTCTTTTTTGCTGTCTGTTTTTCTGCTCGTCTGTCTGTCTCTCTGCATGCATCGAATCGAGTTCAGAGCACATCTTCTCTTAAAGGGTTAAAAAAAAAAAACAATCCTTTTGTATGAATGGATTTTACGTTTTTCCTTTTATCATAATTACTATTTATCGGGTTATATAGCACCACCATAGTCTGCAGTGCTGTACAAATAAGTAAACAGGACATAGCAAGTAGTGCATCACATAACAACGCGGACTTGTGGAAATAAAGGGTATGAAGGGGCTCTTGCTCGCAGAGCTTACAATCTAGTAGTAGATAAGTCCAGGAGAAAGCTGTTAATGAGGGGAATTTACCCTCCGGCTGCTCTGATTTAAAAACACATTCCTGACTTGCAGTACCACATCTGGCCACCGGGTGGCTGCTGAGTTTTTCTTAAAGGGTGGAGCTGCAGCTTCTCCTAAAGGTAGGGATTTATTTTTTATTAACAGGTTGAGGAATGCATATTAAAGTGGAAATATTATCAATCTATCGAAAGAGTCTGTTGAAAGTCTAATGAAATAATCGCGGCGATATCAAAATGCAAGCACGACCCGGAGGGTCGTCACATAACCCCCCCCCCGGAACATTTCAGTCCAAACCCAGAGATCATTTCTTCTTCTTGTTTATTTCTTCCTTCCTATCGTTTATTTTTTTTACCTAAACCTAAAACTCGCTTTTCTTTTTAACATTTTTAATACCGTGTCTGAGAAAGCGTTACACCCGACGTCAGCGAAATGTTTCTATCTCGTATGGACTATCGAAAAGCTTCGAACTATCGAAACACACGCACACACATGCACACACATGCACACACACGCACACACATGCACATGCACACACACGCACACACATGGACACACACACACATGCATGCACACACACGCACACACACACACGCATGCACACACACACGCGGTCCAAATTAGTTTTTTTAGCCGAATGCCAGCCTCTTCGCCCCGAGTCCACACCTTCTCCATCACCAGCTCTGTGCTTTGAGCTCCTTGCCACTCGCATTTCAGCGCCAAGCCTTATGAAAACAAGCGCTCTGCGAGTCTGCGCTGCGTCTCCGGCCCGTGGTCCTCGGCAGGTGTTTTAAATCAGTAGCATTAGCTTTGACTTTCATTGCATTCTTTCTAAACTGTATCAGTAAAAGGCTTTACGAGCTCCCAAAAAATGTCTTTTTTTTCCCTTTGGTAAGGAATGCCGGATGAGTTGGCATCTCAAGCTTAACCCCTTTGGGTGCCAATGGGGCGAGCGAAGGCCTTTGCACATCTGCTTCTTCTCTCTCTGGCCCACGAAGGGTTTATGGAAGCAACAAGGTGCGCGTGGAATTGGCCGGCTTCGCGACTCGAACGATAATTAATCCCAGTGCAGATTGAGCGAAGTTCGCGAGTGGCGTTCGAGGCACTAGGCGAGTAAAATGACAAGTTGTCAGGAGCCCGTGGGATTTCACTTTTTTAAAACAATGCTTTCAGTGAAAAAAAAAAAAACAAGTTTTCGACTCAGACCCATATCGGGAGCAGGTTATTACCCCAGAGTGCAGTTAAAGTATATTTTCCAGCCAAGCCAGCGTTTCCGGCAGACGTGCTCGCCTCGGGCAAATTTATTGCATCCTGAACTTCGGCAAAAAAAAAAGGTGATGGCCGATCTGCTTTTTTCGAGAACTTATGGCAGGAACTTCTTACGGTAAAGTTAGCAGAACAAAGGAAATACGGGGGGAGGGGTTATTCAAAGAAAGTTTTATTTCTTTAATATCTAGGATATATATAAATATATTCTTCTTTATGGTACGGACAGGGATAGACAACGTACAAAAGAGGGTGCGTGAGTTAATGGTTGTCCACTGCAAGGTCCGGTGAAAGCCCCACAAAGCCCCTTCAAGCCCAACCGCTATAGACAGGATACAAAAACATTACAATGTATCGAGCTTCGTCGTCACTCCAATACAAGGCGTTATCTCGAAGAACCCTCCCACCACCACCATTTCTAGGTTTCGGGGCTTAACGGGAAAAGGCGAGACTCGGACCATGCTGAGACTTCAGGAGGGGAACCATCTCAGATAGGTCACCGGCCACCACCGTGCATTAGGTAATAAAGTCCATCGTTAGGTAATAAAGTCCATCATTAGGTAATAAAGTCCATCTTTTCCAATTTAAATGTCTCTTCCGCCATTTTTATTACTGTTGTGAGCAATGGGTATTAATTGGTTAATTTTTGGTGTGCATTATCCCAATTATCTCATCGTGCACAGTAGGAGAGCCCCCACGAGAAACCAAAGTCCTCCATTGAATGGGAAGCTGCTCTTCTGCCTTGGTCTGTGTGCGGAGCGGTGTAGGAGCTCCTACCATGGACAGAGTCCTGAGTCAATCCCGTTAATTGGGCCAACATAGAAAAAGATTTCAAGTTACAGAAGCTTCCGGGCTTACAAAGGTCTCCAAATAGGATCTCTTCTGGATCTCGTGTCCAAGCTATGAACAAGAAACAAAAGGCTCTCGAAAGAAACTTTAGAACAGCTTGTTTTGAGATACCGGCAGCCCCCTTTTGCCTCTTTTTGTGTGTTTATTGTGCTATTCCACGTACGGCCACCAGAGGGTGTATAGAGTAAGAAGGATTTTATTCTATCCCCTAGATCCTTTATACGCTCCTTCTATTCAGTTCCAGTTGATGAGTGGTAGAAGGAAGGACATCACAGACTGACCTCATCTGCTATTTTAGTTTTGGGCCTCGGTGCCCACTGAGCTAAAAGTTACCAGCCCTTACCCGGCGACACAGACCATACTTTGTTTACCCCAAATTCCTTCATCGCTCTGTTCTTACAGTAATTGATTTCCCGTCGTTTCCATGGATTTGTCATCCAACATTTCCCGTATTCAGGGCCTCTTCTATTTTTCTCCAGATTGTTCACCTGTGGATGTACCTTGACTGCTAGTCCATCAATCTTTCCAAAGTCATTGTTCGGCTCGCATGAATCCATCAGGTTACTTCTAGCCCCGAGCAACACACATAGAAAATGAGTAATTTGTCTTTTTCAGGAAAAAAAAGTGTCCGATACCTTAAGGCCCGTTTCAGGGAAACGCGTAATCGCTAATCCTCCTTTTCGGGAAGAGGCCTATAGCACAAATTGGTCAAAAGATCATTATTTACGGGATCAAAGTCACCTGGTATTTGTCTGCGTGGGGGTTGAACTTGGGCTCAGATCCAGATGTCGAGTTCCTTCTGAGGGGCTTTTGTTTTCTGTTCGGCGCTCGGACGCGAGAGACCCGGGAAGAGATCCTTGTTTGGAGACCTTTATGTAAGGAGGTGATGCAGAAAGAGGCAATAAAAGGAGATTAATGGCTGTTTTTGGCTTCACGAGGGGCAGCGCATTGTATTATGAAGCAGCTGTAGAGCTCTTTAAGGCAGGTTGATTACGCTGATAGTTTGAGGCTGAGTATGTGCGAAGGTGCTTTTGTTCCTTCCCAGGAGGCCTCCAGCGGTGATCCTCATAAATCTACCCCGAGTTCCAAAAAATAATTCCCGGAATAACCAGAAATCCCAAACCTGTGCACAAGGTCAATTTACGTTCAGCCGATTTGACGATAACATTAACCTGATCGTTTCGTGAGGTTACCACTTGGACCTCAGGGTTCCGTTTTGGGTTTTCTCTTTGCATCCAAGTCCAGTCGCAGTCATGGTGTCCATGATCATTAATTCAGGGTTCCAAAGACAATGGAAAAGCGCAGGGATTCCGCGCCGTCACAGAAGAGTAACATCGCGTGGTATTCAACCGAGATGGAGAGGCCGCCATATCTCAGCGGGTATGAGCAGCCCAGACAACACTCTGGAGAACATCAGAGGTTCCAAATCTTGTTCTTCACATAAACTACTCCAAGGCACAGCACTTGCCCCTGTCCAGATCATCCAAGGGACAGTTTTGGCCCCAGGATACTGCAGGAAACCCCCCCAAAAAAACACAACACAACAAGAACACTTACATTGTAAACGCTCTCAAGAGCCGAGCCTTCTTCTCCTTTTTGTACCCAGTGGGATTTTCTAGGGTGGCAGCCCTTCTGCTCCATAACCAGGGCGGTCTGCCGTATTGGGAGATCAGGCTCCCTGGACCACTACTGCTCCATGGAGGTCCCTTGTATTCTCTCCTCATTGTAAAAGAGTTACGGAGTCTGCTAACACCCGTACCCCAAACTATATGCCACCGAATGTGAGTCGTATTTATTACCATAACCACGCGCGCGGTCACTTTTATCCCAAAATTTCTAACATCTATTTAGTTGTAATTTTTTTAAGCTTAACTGTCCTATTGATACATCTACTGCATGATTGATACATATTAGTAGCTAAAAAATACACACCTTGTGGCTGCACCACACTGGCAGTAATGAGCTTCTGTCGTGGCAATGACCTCTCCATTAGAAGATTTATCTCCCCCCCCCCCCCGAGATTAAAGATATAATTAGCTTTTTTTCAATGAACGCCATGGCTTTAAAATCGCACGTAATCTAGACCTCGGACCCCGACAGCAGTTGGGTTCACGTGCTAACAGTTAAACTAACGAGGATTTTCCGACACCCAATGAATCGTTTCCAACACCCCATTAAGAGCCTGGGCTCTGTCAGAGAACATGCGCCGAGCCCACCAGCACTGAACGGGTTAGGAATAAGCCATAAGGGGGAAAACAAAGAGGTGGTTTATGCGTCGTATTATACATCTCGTCTGGGCCTCTACGCTGCAGAGACCTGCGCCGGGTCTGGAATGTGCTGCGCTCTAACTCCGCCACTTTCTAAATCTGGCCTTTGTCTCCGCGCCGGGTGTAATGTGATGCTGGGGCTTGGAAGGTGCCTGAGAGCTGCAATGTGTGTAAAGTTGCAGGAGGAATCATAAAACCTACAGATGTTTTGGCTACGGAGACGGACTGGAAATGTGCTTACTAAAATCCGGAAAAAAAGGGGTTTTTTTTTCTCCAACTTTTAACTGTTTGAATGCCAAACGGAAGGCCAACACTCAAACGGTTAAACCGTACTTACCAACTTTCTTGTGATGCGCGACTCCGCCCACAACATGTGGGCGATGTCGCGATGTCCCATCAGGCTCTGTCCGTATTTCGTCGGCGTGTCCGCCCCGAGGATCTCCCAGTCTCCTCCGGCTCCGGTTCGGGCTAAGACTCAGTAAATGGATCGCTTTGCCCCCCCCCCCGTTTTCGGGACTGTCTCAGCAGCTTCGGGAGTGTTTGCAGCTATGTTTGAACGTCACTGTGGCGGAGCGAACAGTTCTGCAGTTCAAGGGTTACTGACCCGTCGCACCGCAATCTGTTCGGAGCCCTCCAGCAGTGAGGGATATATTAAGAATTCAAGCGATGGTGATTTTAATATCCTACCCTTCAGGGAATATTGTAATAAAGCGCAGTGTGCGGAATCCCTGCAAACATGTCCTCTCCATATGCTCTTCTTTATCGCTCTAATTCTGCCGCGTAGAGTATAGAATATAAATTAAAAGCCCGTTTATTAAATCTATCATATAATTAACATCTGCCGCTTCCAGGAACCAGAAATAGATTACAAGCTCCTCGGAACTGATTTATTTCCATTGCAAATGGTTTGTTTGCCCGGCGGAAACGAAGACGCCGGTACCTGCGTCACGGCAGGCTGGAAAAGTCGCCATTAAAGGGGACCCTGTGGCTTTTCTAAATCCTACAATATACGGTCCGGTAACCCCAAAAAAGCCAAATAAAATAAGAAATATATATATACCGTCCCCATGTCGGGGTGGGGGGAGGGGTTACTGGAACCTTTTGGCCCCGGGGGGCAAGCTTAGCCAAGTATGTCACACCACCAAAGATGTGCCCTGAGCTTGACCCAGGAGAGCATCCCAGTCGGCCCTTTTTTTGCATGACCTCTCTGGCACTGAAAGGGTTAACAGCTCCGCAATACGCGCAAAGAGACGGCGCTTTTTCTTTTTTGTTTTTTTGTTTAGCTTTTAAAAGTTTTATTGGTCTGCAATCCTTACCCGTAGAGACTCATTTTGTTTGTTTAAGAGCCGGGTCTGTGCCTTCAACTTGCAAAAAAAGCACCAATTAAACCCCCCCCCCAAGGTTATTCTCGGCTCGGCCGGGTCTGGGGGGTCTTTATCTGGGATACTGAGATCCATAGTATGTCCCCCCCCTCTCTAAATACAGCAGCACAGGGGCGCTCCATGAATCCTAGCCCCTAAATATCAAACGGACAAAGTGGGCACTTCAGTGTCAGGGGTATCATTAGAGACGCCGCTGAGCCACAGGCTTTCCCCAGACTTTTATGTGATTTTGTGCCCCATCGCAGGGTATTTGTGTAACTTGGGGGAATTTAGAAGTAGAATAAAGGGGTTTATTTACCCCGTTTAAGAAAAATCCCCTTGATGCGCGATCTATGGACTGAATCCACAAAGGGCACCATATTTGCTTTAGTTGTTAATTCATTCATGTATTTATTTTTCCGCTGTGCCCGTTGATGCATGAATGGGACAGAATTCATTCACCCAAATAATGAAATAAAAAAGTATAAAAGTTTTTGCAGAAAATTCTCCCTTTTTTGATTTTTTTTCCTTTTTTCGCATTAAATCTGACGTCTCGCTGTGTCAATAATCAACGGGGCTTTTTAAAGTCTCTTTCAAAGCGACCTATCGGTTCAGTTAAAAGAAGTCATTAACGAGGAGAAAATTAAAAGTTTGGCGAGCCGACCGCCTTCAGCAATTCGTCGGTCTCCTTGGCTCCTGAGATAAAACCATCTGATGCCTGCGTAATACTCAGAGTATACCAGCGGATAATTCCTTTTAAATGAAGTCCTGCTATGGAGGGTATATATATATATCCGACGTCGCCTTCTGCATTCCATCTGCCGGCAGGAAACCTGGTGAATGCCTATGGAAAAGATACGTCAAGGACACCGAAACTCCTCGGCTGAAAATCGGACGCAAGTCTGGGCACGTAATATACTCCTGGTAGGAAGCTTATTACTTGCCCGAGAGCTCATCAGCCACCTAGAAGTCTCCTGAAGAGACGGAATGACTATTAACTAAAAGACGTCATTTGGGTACCCAAAGCCGACGAGCACCTGGCTGCGAGTTCATCGGTAGTGAACCGGCTTAAGGCAGATCTGTCACTTCTTCTAAATCGTACGCTTAACACTAAATGAACCGGCGAAGCATAATAAATAATTAGATATAGAAACGTTAGACTCAGGATTTTAATTTAAACAAAATTTGAGAATGTCGGAAAACGAGGAAAGAAAAAAACGAAAGCGAAGCAGGGAGCTCTGAATTTTCATTCGCGCTTCGTTGTTTTTTTTCACTCTCGCTCTCTCTCTGTCAATGTCTCCCTGCTTTCTTCGCCGTCCGTTTCCGTGTCTTTTTACGCAGCTCCGCTTCATCTCTTCTTCTCCTTTCTTCTGTCGTCTTTCTTGGTCCGCTTCTCCCCGCTATCAGCTCCGCTAACCAGGCCAGTATTTAGGTAAAAGGGTAAAGCCTCCGCACACACTCTCTCCCACAATTGGAGGAAAGGGGAGCAGACTGTGCTGTGGCTCCACCCTTTTGCCTGTCCCCTGTTCCTCCAATTGGGGGAGAGGGTGTGCGCAAAGGCTACGCCCTTTTGCGGAAGCGCTCCAGGAAGCCTTGGGAAAGAAGCTGATGTTGGGGAGAAGCGAACCAATAAGGAAGACAGAAGAAAGAAAACAGAAGACAAAGAAGAGGCAAGTGAAGAAGTGGACCTACGGAAAAGGAGACAAGGACATGGAAGCGGTCAGCAGGAGGAGATGGGGAGACATTGAGAGGAAGTGTAAATGAATGAGAGAGAGTGAATGAGAGTGTGAAGAAGTGTGAGAGAGCATGCGAGAATGAATTTCATTTTGAAACGGAAAAAGTCTTTCTAAATTTCATCTGAAGCGAAACGGCAGGAAATGTAATTAGTTGTCTGAAAACAAATGGACTAAAAACGAAAAAATAGTCCAAATTGCTTTTGGTTTATTTATAAAAGTCTTATATATTTATATATTTATACACTCAGTCCTTCCTCTGAAACCCCGAATACGGAGCCTCTGATCCGACGGGGAAAACGGTTCCTGCTCACCGCGCACTTCTGCTACTCATCATTTCGTGCACTCTCCGTATTTCTTTGTTAAATTACAGTATTTTTGTTGTTGTAGGAATACTCATTCACACGTTCACTCACATTTTCACTACTCGTCCACTCACCCACGTGCAAACACACACTCAAAATCCATGGAAATCATCGAAAACGCATATTTTATCACTCGGCCACACTCGCCAACATGCGCGCTCTACGCTTGGACCCCTTGATCCCGCTGCGACTCTGTGCAATAAGCTTCTGGCCACACTAGCCAGGATTTACAGAAGTAGAGCCCGGCGGGACAGCAGGCTAGGGTGGCAAAATCTGGACTGTCCCTGCACAAAGTGGGAGAGTTGGGACGAATGCTAAAACGCAGGCTCTGACGGCAATGATTTAGGCGGAATTATTGATTTATGACGGATTACGAGAACTCGGGACTCTAAACGAGGATGTACACATCATTACACCCGCCGGCAGGGAAGGGGTTAATGCATTACTCTTACGGAACCGGAACTAATTGTAGTTCATTTTTAATCACATAGCTAATGGGCCGCAGCCTGCTGACACAGGTTTGCAATAACAGACTAACCGGAGGTTAATGATCAGCCGTAGCATGTGAAGCCTGAAGACACCCGGCACCGACACGTTAACACTGCCGGCCGCAGCTAATATATCCAGGGTAACAGAAGCTTTCCCCAAGGCTGGCCCGTATCTGCAATGCGCAAAAGGGCCAAGAGGTTCATTTTAACCAATTCTCTCCCTGCTTAGAGGGTGGTGGATACGTGGAACTGCCTCCCAGCAGAAGTGGTAGAGGGTAATACAGTGAGGGGTATTAAACATGCATGGGATAGACATACGGCTCCTGAATCTAAGACGAGACCAACGACTGCTTAAGGTTTAAGTCTTTAATGGGTGACTAGACGGGGGCCGGATGGGGCCGATCTGCCGGCAGTTTCTAGGAAAGTCCTCAATCTTTTTTTTTTTTTAACAAAAAAATAAAAGTAGCACATTTGCTGATTTTACCGGAAAAGGGACTGGAAAAAAATCCTGTTTCAATCCATAGGATTTGGCTTTAACCAGAAAGAAAGAGAAATAAACCTACGAAATCTAAAGGAACGGGGGAGGGGAAGGGAGAGATCTTTAGGATGAGATTTGGCCGTATATCGACAAAATAAAATAAAAAATTAAAAAATTAAAGTAAATTTATTCAAACAGCTGCAAGAAAAACATAAGTTCTGTCAGAATTTAATAAACAAATTTAGTGGCTTTTTTTTTCAAAAAAGAAAGAAATGTAAAAAAATTCTGTCAACTTTTCAAAAGAGATAATTTCCACTAATTTGGTTACAGAATCCGGATAGTACGAAGTCGGACGATGAAGGTTCGTTTAGCATCAATAATTCAATAAGAAGGACGTTTGATGTAATTTTCCAGTTGCAGGTGTTGCTCCGCGGCCCCCGGCGATGATAAATGGTGATTCCCCGTGACTTTTAATTAACATTCTCAATGTATCATGCATAGCAACAGCCCCGTGCGTCTCAAATATTACCCATGGATACCAAAGCGGTGCCTCGGAGCCGCACACCTAATCACCCCTGAGTAATGCCCCGCACGCCATTGAATGATTTTCCTTCAGATAGTCATTGTTTCTTTGCAAATAGATGTAAATACGGCTTATTTACCATCGGAAGGAATGTCTTCCACTGCTAAAAGCTGTTTATTTGGTTGATTTCTCCTGTTGTTGAACTACAACTCCCATGATGCATCAGTCAAAAAGTGCCTACAGGGAACAGGAGCATACCAGGTGCCCCTGCAGCTCCTGCCCCGGGTATACTTGGTGCCTTTAAAGCCGGCATTACTGCCATCACCGGTCGGCACCTGGAGAGTTTTCAGCTATGGATATCAGCGCCCGTCCTCTGTATTAATACGCTCCATGTTTGGTTCTTTTATCCATGCTTGGAATGATGTTGGTCCAGCTGGGTCCTACAACCTTCATAGACGATCGCAGTAAAGGAATAATCTAAGGCAAGCTTCGGGTCCAAAACACGATATTTCACAATCCCTTAGTACAGCTGGTATGAAAATCCTCAGAGGGTCACATCGATGAAGTCATGTAGGGTGGTAATACCATCATGTTCCTAAAAAGCTTAGAGCTTTAGATTTGGTCAGGGGTGGTGGCGGCCGGCAGAGGATCTGTAAGTAAGAATCAAGTATTGGGGGAAACATTCAATCTTGTACTATGCTGGCTAGATAAATTAGAATAATATTTTGATATGGACACCCAAGAGGTAGAAGGTCAAGAAGAAGATATATGGCGCCATACATCGACCACCTAGGATTAGAGTTGGATGAAGTGATAAAAAGAAGTTCTAAGTTAAAGTAGATCACTAAGCTGCTCATGGTCTGAGGCATTGAAATGATATCCAAGAACCTGCGCTGCCGAGGATAACTTTAGGACCATTTATGAGAACCCCATCCGTGCCGCTTTAGAACGCACAACCATTATTTAAAAAGATGCCCATTCGGTAAATCCGACAACATTCTAAAGAAAACGTCGAGAAAGTCCTCAACGTTCCCAAAGAGTGCATGAAGACCTTAAAGTGAGCCGTTGACTCGTTTGGTTATGAAAGAGAATTCCTAAGATCTCCAAAACATGAATGAAAGACTTTCCTTTGAAATAAAATGACCAAAAAAATGTAGTAAAAAAAAAAAAAATATCAACATTGTATTCAACGTTTCCTGCAGATGTATTTTAAGTTTTATTAATGGTGACACGCTGCGTGTTGGCACTCATTTTGTCCGCATAAAAGGCATTCCTTTGACTCTTCCTCGTTGAAGTTACACAAGGGTGTTTCCTCGAGATGTCTTCACTCGCGTGAGTCATCTCGCTGCTCATGAAGATTAAAAGGAATCCCCCGGCGCTGCGAGGTATTGGCCAAGCGGGGTTACTTAACAAAGACAGAACATTGTGACGCCATCCCCAGTGTCCATTCAATAACATCGGGGGGGGTTCAATGTCCTAAAAAATCCTATCTATTCAGTAATCTTTTTTTTTTCCAGAAGCAAAATGTGCGATAGGTGGACGGCCTATTTGTCAATTGTCAATAACTTTTCAAAGGCACTGAAAAACAATAATCTACGTTTCCTCATCGTGCCGTGGATTTTTTTGTGGGTGGTTTGAGGACCAGAAACATGTTTTGTTTGTGGAGTTCTATTCGTTGTAAACCGGGTGTAGCCATGGATGTAGAAGATGACACCGTTGGTCATGGTGCGCTGCGCCCATCTTTCTGGTGGTCCAATAATAAGGTTTCAGGAGGCCACAAACCAAAGGAAAGGGACTGGCTTCCGGTCCTATGTTACGTTTTATCAATAGCTTTCTCTCCTCGCACTAATTCTGAATTCAACATTCCCATTCACAATTCCTCTTCCCCTGTTATCGCTCACGTTCTCCTTTTGGTTTCTCACGGTGGACCACCTCCCCACACACCATGACGGCCACCAACTCAACTCTTGTTCCTACCTCTGTACTGTCTCTCGATTCTCAAACACCAAGCTCTCCCTACCTGACCTGCAACCTTAGCATACTTGCCAACTCTCCTCTACCTGGAAAACCTCCACAAGCCAATAAACTTGGCCATCTCTGCAGTCTACGACGCTGTTGACCACCCTCTTCTCCTGATGCGACTCTATCCTGGCTGAACCCTACCTTTCTGACCATACCTTTAGTGTCCCTATCCATGACACTCCCTACCCTTCTCTGTTGTTGGCCTCAGGGCTTAGATTTGGAGCCAACGCTTCCTGTCTTGGAAAATGAATCTCTTCTTTTGGATTCCAGTACCACCCCTAGGCCAATGACACCGTCATTTACCTTTACTGACTTCTTGCCCTCTCTTCTAACTCGCCTCTCTGGAATCGGTCATCATCTCCTCTATTCACAGTTCCTGGCATTCCCGACTCGTCCACGTCACCCTTGCTATAATCAAATCATCCTTATCCGAGCAGTTCCTCTCCTTCTGTCTCATCCCCCCCCCCCTCAAGCCCCTAATAGATTGTAAGCTCTTAAGAGCAGGAGGGCCCCTTTTCTCCTCCTGTCCCACTATGTCTTAACGCGTGCTAATGTTATTGCCAGTTTAGTATATTGTTTATTTTTGATGTTATTGTTAAATTTCATTCTCCATATTGTAAAAGATCAATGGAATCTGCCGGCGCTCGACAAATAAAATGTAATCTTGAACAGTCAATGGAGAGACAACAAAAATGTTCCGATCTTGTGAAGAATGCTACTGTTTCATAACGTAGCTTTCAGTCAAAGCATAATGTTTGTTTGGATTACTTAAGCTTAGTGCGTTTCTGTGATGACTTGGTCAATAATTGACCTTGCTAGGGAACCAGGCAATTCCCTACGAGATCGGTTAACCTTGCCGGCCTTTTGTTCATGTAATATTTCACAGACGACGTACGGGATGCCCAATGGATCCATCAACGCTGTGTTTACTTCCAAGGACGATGACCTCCAGTGTTCCAAGTAAAAATGCGGCAAAACAATCCTTTCTAGTATCTACTGGATGGGGCAGTTTAGAGCTGATCGGGGCTGTTGATTGTTTTGATGGACACACAAAGTCCAAGTGCACAAATTCCTCAGTTAATGAATGGAAATGACTACTATTATTTAATTCATTCATTTAGAAAACCCAATTTTAAAGGCGGTGTTGGGCGCATGAATGTAGCGGAATACATGTAGGAATTGTAACAAGTGTATCGATGAGAGACTGCTATAGCTACCCGATCTTTCGGAATGTCTGAAGTTGTTTTCTTCTGATGTCTTACGGTATTACCAAGTAAAACCCAATTCCACTGTGTTTCTCACCAAAGAAACATAGCGTTTTTCAGTCAGATCAGACCCATTCGGCCCCCGTCTAGTCGCCCGTTTCTCCCGCTGTAAAGACTCAAACCTTAATCAGCCGTTGGTCTTTTCTACATTATGAAGGACAAACCCCAGTGAGCTTCTCCTGCAAGGAGGGCTGACGATGAAGCTGATAATCAGCTCGCTCTTGTGTCAATAAATGCAGTTTTCGTATATAGTTGACCGGAGAGGTTAGATTTCAGCAGAATAACCCCATTAACACCGGGAAGCGGAAACTTTACCAGTTCTGGTGAGTTCAAGCCGCAACGTCGATTATGAAAACAAAGGGAACGCTGCACACAAAGTGGCTTAAACCATCCCAATTTCAGGTGCCCCAAGGCCTCATTATGTTCCCCACCCAGTAAATCGCTGTTCCTGTACATCTAACACGCCATGGCTTCAAGTCGTCCCGGGATGAGCTGGAACAGGCTGGCTGCGTTCTCTTTACTCCAGTCTGGAATTTATTCCGCATTAACATACGAGGATGTTTACATGTAACTCATAGTGTTTTCGCGTGTTGCTGGACCCTCCGGGGTTTAGATTGGGTAACTTTTTGTTATTATTATTTACTGTTCGTACATCAAACCACTGATCACAAACAACCCGGCAGAATTAAAGAGGACAGAGAAGCGAAGGGCCAACCGTAGAAGAAAGACCCCCCTGAAAGAAGGGCAGAACCAACCCTGGATAATGTATACTTATTGAAAGCCATCTCACGGACTTAACTATACATGGTACAGGAACAGCTGAGCCTTTTCCGCTAGGAGAAGCTCATTTGGGTCAAACCTTCAAACTGCAGCTTTCCTGCTGACTCCCCCTTTTGTGAATAAGCCTCTACGTAGCACCTGAAATTCCATGACGCCATTGACCAAAAAATATCAGTAAAGTAGGAGTTCGTAGTTTAATAATGCTCTACAGGGCCATCCAAACCCTTGTCGTAACCCCAAGCCCATCCGAAACCCTCCTGCAAACTCACACTTTAGTAAATAACCCCCTCCATGAGCAAGAGGCAGCCATAAGACACTAAAGGAAATAAATCGAGGCATTCTATTGCATTCGACTTTCCTCCGCTCTTAATGTTTTTGTTTACTATGAGATTTAACATCGTCGGCACGTTCTACGACCGACACGAGGGATGCAATCGCGGCTCGTCTTCCCGGCGGCGCTCGTAGATCGTGGCCGCGGAGTGTTTATTTGGACTGTAGGGGGCTCGTCCGCCCCCCCCCGTTCTGCAGAATAATAAACACTCCAGACAATAAATAACATATAATATCTGATAATGACGCAGATGTATGAATGCAACAATTTATCCAGGCAATTTATGTGTGCTTTATCCAAGCAGGGATTCCATGGAAAAAGCCCTGATAGTATATTGTATTATTAACTCTTTAAGGGTGGTCGATAGAGTCCCGCGCAAATCTTAAGACATTTCAAGCAGATCTGTCACTTTTATCAAACCCTGCATTGTTATACTAAAGTAATTGTTGTTTACGGATTAAAATAAGCAATATATATATGTATGAATTAGAAACCAGAGCAGTCAATTTACCTTCCTATTCTCAGGATCTGCGGGATTATTCCTTCCCATTAAGCTCTCTCTCTTCCCTATCGTTAAGTTGCTGATGGCTGTTGATTGGTTCAGACTTTGTAAAGTTGTTTTCCGTCTGTCGCCCTACGGGGTATGTAGAGAAATCGTTGAGTGGGGATTGGAATTATATTTGTGATTGGCATGCTTCTTGTACAACTCAGCGCAGAAACCGGATCAGATAATGCTGGCTCTGCCACAGGCTGCCAACGACCTCGGCTCCCATTAACTTTAAAGTGGAATTTCACCAAAATGTATTACGCCAAATGGGCAAACAGTTCTGCCTTCATTACCGGTTGCAACAGTCATTTAACTACTAAATGGTGCAAAGCAGTGCAGTCGCCATAGCAACAAAATGACTGCTGCTTGTTGTATCACGTAGTACTAGGGCTGTTCTGTGTATAAAAGCTACCCCAAGGACCACATTTCTCCCTGTTGAATAGCAAACAAGAGTAAAATCTATAGCCGGGAAGGCAAACTTGCAAGCGTCTTGGACATCCAGCTACGGAGAATTATTTCTCCGTAGCTCGATCCCACCGTAAAAGCGGGATCGATATTAAAGATGGGTGCTTTAAAGGGCCCCTCCCCGGCATTCAAACAGTTAATCCGGGGATTGTCCGATAGGAATGCGGAATAAAGCATATTTGGTGCATAGCTGTTTAATTTGACATGCTAATTTTCATTGGGAAAAAATAACGTGTCCGTACACGATCACAGCGCCTTCATCAGGATTCCGAACATTTCATCACTATGATGATGATCTGCGTGTACTCAAACATTCACCTAAATGACATAATAAATTAGAGTTTGATTGCAAAACACTATGCTTCGTTTACATAGGAGCTTTTGGTGCCGTAAACACATCCTGATCTTTTCAGGGGTAAAAAAAAATCCGTTCCCGTAGGATGCAGGCAATACAGAAAAAAACAAAAAAATTACATTTTAAATAAATAATAATAATAAAAACTAGCGACCAATGACGTATTTAAACCAAATTTCTCTCTCTTACACCTGGATAAATTTATTGAACTCAATTGGCTGCCAGATAAATAAAGTGAATGGGACGCGGCGAGAGCGATCTGATAAACAAGGGGGAGTTCGTTAACGTAGGTGTGTATCCCCGACGACCAAACATATCATATGACCGTGTTTTGTTTTCTTCTTAAACACGCGAACATCAAAGTATGGAGTTAATGTTTAGCGTGGATACTAACTTCAGGAAGCGTAAATCGATATAAGCTAGACAGAGGTCACAGGAGAATGGCGGACTTGTTTACGCCGATAGAAACAAACGATCGGCCAAAATATGTCATTTTTTGAACTTTTGCCGTAACGTAGACTGGGGTTTCTTTGGGTTGAAACGTACGCCGGCATCTATATAAATATTTTATGGAATAAATAAGGGTGCTGGGACCTTTCTTTTTTTTTTATCTGACACAAGTCAGCTCCATCATATAATAGCAAAGTTGGGTAAACCTCTTACTACTGATTCAGCTTTACAACACCGGTGGGCAGAAGAGCATCTGGAAACATGTCGAACGTTAACGAAGATGTGATACAGGAGCTGAGGAGCACGATACTAGATGGGGGTACCTTATAGCCTCCGGGGTAAAGGAGGCAAAATAAACAAAAGCATCTTCAAAATTAACCAATGGCCCAGGGTTTACCCGAAACGCCATCCGAAAGGGATCTGCTCCTGTGAAGCCGTCTTTCTGATCCTCATCCTTTTGCCGATCCTCACTCAGTACAGCGATACAGGGCCATACCTCGTTGCAGGAATTTTCCGTGATCTCCACGTGTCAAGGATGGAGGGGTCCTGGTCACGTTACTTAGTGTTATCTGTGTAGCTTCCAATATAAATAAGCCTAAAAAAAGATGACAAAAGTTGAGGTCTCGATGACATTCTCTAGCAGTATCCATGCAATATAATGTTCTCCTCATGGGTTTTTTTTTCTTTTTTGGGGGAAAAATTGGTTTTCTGGGACGCGTTGCTGGCAAATAATACTTTGGGAGCTAGAGTTGTGTAGAACGCAGACCTAATCTATCTACAATCACAGAAGATTTTCGATGCTGAACACACTTTGGACCGGGAGAATTAAACCCCCGCCGTAGCTTTATGACCCTAAGAGCTGCCCTCCATACAAAGAAGTTCAATGCATTTAGTAAATGAAAAGTATCGAGCGGGTAACAGCTTGGCGTCAGCATTTCTTTCCTCAATAATAAAAAGCAGGTCACGTATCAGGAGCGCCTCGAGTACCCGGGGACTTTTAACGCAATAGGTATGAATTGTGCATTTCTATCAAACACAGGAGTTCATTATCTGCGTCTATTATAGAGGCTGAAGCCTTAGCCCCGCACTGTACAGAGATTAAATGATTATCTATAATGGCTTTTTAGTGGAAAATTTTATTTTTTTCCCTTAGGACTAGAAATACTTGCATAATCATTTAAGTTATATATATATAAAAATGCTCGATGGTGGAAATCTGTGCTGCCAACGCGGATTAGGACCGCTGGTACGTACTGCAAGTTATCTTTGGACGGCTTCAGAAGTCTGTTTCAAAGCCCAGCTCATCTACGACTCACGTTTTAGTGAATATAGCCCAATAAAACACATTCCCCTCTGCTCAGTCTTTATCTAATTACGTATACAGCTCTTGAAGACTTGTGCTATGAAAACAGAGGACACTATAAAGCAACCGCATTTTAAAGGTGCTGTGCCATTCGATGACATCCAGACTGCGGCCGCACAGACGATCTGTAAATATGTTGTGTGTCCAATTTTCAAAAGATCAGAACAATAATCTGTGAATAACTCTGATCCTCTGTGAGTACTTTAACATGCCTTCTTCCAAAACAAAAAAACCTTACCTGATGGAGAAGATGCAGCCATATTGCAGCAGCTGCCCTCCCCCTCCGTGTTCTGGCCACCGATTGGCTGCTTGAAGCAGCCAATTAGATGCAGGAAAATGCTGCCATTGAAATCAATGGGAGCACTTTGCACACAGGTTGCATGAAGGTTTAAACAGATACACACACAGAAGCGTATGATGGCTGAAGTGTCCCTTAAAGCATGATCCATGGCACTTCAAAACTGCAATATTCTTTTTTTCTATTCAGATCATTTTTATCTGCACATCCTCGTGGGTTAATTTGTAGAGGCATTGACACGTAGAAACTTTGCAGGAAATAAGGTTTATTACATTCATAGCATTCAATTAATATTTTCAGGCGAGATAATAAAACTGTTCATTTCCTGACATCCCTGGAGCGTTCACTTGATATCTTGTCTTAGGGTAGCAAAACCTTTAATTCTCATTCTCCAACAAATCGTCCGTATATCTCACAGCCACACCTGGCGTTTGCTCATATGCCGGTCCCTGTGGCCAACATGAGACGCTGAAGACACGCAGGAGCCTCGGTGACTTCATTTTAGCACTTTTTCAACTCATTTACTAAGCAGCAGGATAGATAAATAAACCACAGAGCCTTCAGACATGGGCAAAACGCACCAGGTTTGTGCTTATCAGACCTCTAACTCCAGTTTCTGTAAATTATAGTCTGCAATCCACTCTATTCTTTATAAAAAATATAACTGTCCAATAAAGTCTTACAGTGCCACCTTGTGGCAATTAAATTGCGTGACTCTTTCCCTCCCGAAAGGATCCACTAAAAACTACACACAAAAAAAATCACCTTCAAACCCAGTGATATAAATTTGGCGGTTCGGGTAAAGTGCTGATATTTGAATAGGTGATAACGTACAGGACTGATGTCTGACGTACACGGCTGGGTTTCTCTGGAGTGAATCAGTAAAAGCAGGCTGTTTACAAGCCTCTGTCACTCTGTTCTCTTTAAGAGTTGTGTCATTTAGAACATTAGAGTCAGTGCTTATTTTTTCTTTCGTGCTTTACGTTTGGTACAATGTCCAGCAAACCCATCTCCTTTATGCACGTGTCCAGCAGGATATCAGCTTCACTCCGCTGGGTGCCGCTTCCCGATACACGGGCAGAGGATGCCCTCAGTGCGTCCGACAGCTCTTCTTTTGCTGAATAAATATTAAAGAAACTTTAAGGAAGTGTCACTTAAAGAACGGAATATGTTTCGTAGCATTTGGTGAGAAAGCCCCCACCTCTCCGATAATGTGCATTACCCACAGTAAACGGCACCCACCTCTCTGCTCATCCCTTTGGGCAATTTCCATTAACTTCAACAGGTGTTCTTTTTGTCCCAAGAGCTGTTTTTCCTTCTGAATTAAAGCGGCAATAGCCTTGTCTGTATCGGCATCCAGTTTCTCCAGTCTGCTGTCACCAGACACTTTACTGCACAGTTTGGATAGAATAAGAAATATAAATTATATGCAATTGTTGGAAATTTTCATTTTCTAAAGAGTAAATCCATCCACCCTCGAAATGCTGAATGCCGAAAACCAATTTAGTAAACCTTGGTGGGAGCAGATCCCACGACAAACCGCGTTAATCACATTGTGCTGCAGGTCTCAGATTTCGGAAAACTTTCAAACCAAGTACATGAACTTAAGATGAAGAATGAAAGGGAAAAGTTATAGTTTCCCTTTTTAATTTTTCAGCACTTAATATACATTGATGAACATACAATCCAGCACCTGGGATCTGAGTGAGAAGGTTCTTTTATTTTTTCTAGCTCCAGTGAAGCCGCATGCAGTTTTTCATTTGTCTCTGCTTCCTTCACGAGCAAACCGTCCAGATCCACAGTCTGGGCCATCAGAGCCACTAAGGAGTCTCTCTCTAAGCTCCTGCAAAAAAAAAAACAGAGGGCAGCCTTTACTAATATACACGTGGTAGATCATACATAATTATTCACCACTATTAATTTGTTCTCATACCACCCTCTGATGCAAAAACAGACCAGCTTCAATTTAAGGGGTGAACAAGAGCAAATCACTGAGGGTACCGGCAGACTAGGAAGAATCTGGAAATTAAATAAACAGACTTTCCCCGTGAAAAAAATACTTTTAGCTGAAATACACAGAAAAAAAAGCTAATTCATTGACCTAACTTTATATTCAGGTTGATAATTAAGAGATGTGATTAAAAGAAAATAAATCTACTCCATCGCATCCCAATAATTACATTATCGCACTTTTTTTTTTTTAAGGCGCAAAAAATAAAAGCGGAGAAACATTAACATGTCATTGATCTGCACCTCTCTTTTATTTCTGCTTCTAGATCCAACATTGTTGCCTTGTTTTCTTCCAAAAGCTCCCTTTTGGCCTGGACATCATCAGACAATAGTTGTAAAATGTTCTAAACGAAGAGGTAAAATGTCAAAGACAATACCTTACACGTTAAGCATAAAATCACATGTTTAAACACAAAAAACAATAGTGACAGTGCCATTGGAACACAGGAGTGATGGGAGTGATATCTCTCCATACGCCTATCAATTTTATGTTATTTTAATGGCCAAAATGTGCCAAAAACATGGACATTAAGCGACCACGATGTTTTGAATGGAAATGTACACCGAAGCGCCCTCTACTCCCGGCCAATAAGCAGAGTTGGGATATAGAAATACTAGTATTGTTTACTTTCCCAGGGTATGCAAAGGCAGTCAAAGTCTATACCTGCATGAAATAATGCAATTCATTTTGCTGCATGACTTCTAGAATGTAAGAATAACTAGAAACTGTACCTCGAGTTCAGAGGCATTCAGTTTTTCTTCATCTCCTGAAAGAAACTGCTCTAGAACATCCATCTGGAAGAAAATACAAATTACATAGCAGAGTTTTTGGTTAAAAAAACACGCTTTCTGGGCCAGAACATACAAAATGCCAGAATAGCATTTAACGGTCTTAAGAGATGAAGCACATAAATGGTGTCTATCTCTCTATTGTGAGCATAAAGTATTATTCACCAAACCCTCAGAAAGGGAATCATTCAATGGAGGAGATACGGCCAAAGGTATCGGGGGAGGGGACCATGAACAATTATAGAACTAGGTTGGTAAACGGGTACCTATGGATTCTACGCGTGGCAGGACAGAGCACCACGCAGAACTCAGAAACAGAAATGTGAATTATCCACCCAAATTATTTGAAAGCTATTTATACTTAATTTGACACGATTCCATATAAGGTAAAAGAGAAAAAGCAGCTTATTACATATTTTATTTCTAAAAATGCCCAAAATCCTAAAACAAAATAAAAACGTAATTGGTGAGGCTTTAGAAATACATATAGAGACATATGACGTGAGCACAGCGTGTCTACACCCATGTACTACTAACCCCTATAGCCAAGCTCACCCTATGTCGCTGGCTTAGGCCAATTAGTACCCCAGGGGGGTAAAGGGGGCAACCAACACCAGCTGAGCGACTGCTACCTGTATAAACGCCTCAGCTCACTGCGCGCTATAGTTTTGAAAGCAAATGACGCCACCTCCGGGTTTACAGACCATAGAGTTGAAGGATCACCGGAAGCAGCGCTCCCCGATAGACCATAGAGTCGTCGGCTGTTTTGAAGGACCGAGTGTCTCCATGACAACCAGGACGCAGCAAAGACGTGCAGAGTGATTCACGTGACTGAAGCTACTGTATGGGCTGTGCGCGTACTGCAGCTGCTGATCATTACAACCCCTAGCATGCACAGCCAGCCAATTTGATAAGAAATAGTAATTCCATATGATTGTCTCCATATGGTTATTAAAATCTAAGTTGTTATTGGTTCCCAGGTGAAACGCTAACTGGTCCTCATTCTCCCTTCCCAGGATCGTTTTTTTTATCAGTCTCCGAGTGTCTCCCCTCACATGCACGGATTGAGGAAGATGCATCACGCAATCACATTAAAAAATGTTTAAAAAAATATATTTTTATAGCTTTAATGTGTCAAAATTAGTTTAACAAAAAACAAAATATTCTTTCATATAGAACTTTTTTCTTACAACACTGTACATTTTCTATTTTTAATATTCTGATCCGAGGTAATCCTCAATCTTGCGTTTCTTGCAGGGGCTTTCTGAGTAAAGGTCTGAGGGGGCGTCTGAGGTGGCGTCGGGGGGAACTTCCGCCTCCTCGCAGGCCTGCAGTAATAAAGCTTCATCTGCATCGTCCGTGGCGGCGGCGGCGCCCTCCGCGAAGGACCTCTGGAACAGGTCATAGATGCTCTTCTGCTTCGGATCCTGCAGCGAGAGTCATGGAGATATTACCGGCTGCGTTCCAGCAGTAAGTCGGAAACTTTTTAATTTAGTGTTTTCTCAAGCAGCTACATGAAGTCTGATCCAAACCAGAAAACAACATTTAATGTGTCTTTCTTACAAATTTCCCTTCCTATGAAAGTTGACATCATAGTACAGAGAGAGAGCGGGTACATTTCGCCAAGATCCTTGGGGTCGCCCCCTGGACTACAGGGACGCGGCAGCGGCGCTCACCCCCTGGACTACAGGGACGCGGCGGCAGCGCTCACCCCCTGGACTACAGGGACGCGGCGGCGGCGCTCACCCCCTGGACTACAGGGACGCGGCGGCGGCGCTCACCCCCTGGACTACAGGGACGCGGCGGCGGCGCTCACCCCCTGGACTACAGGGACGCGGCGGCGGCGCTCACCCCCTGGACTACAGGGACGCGGCGGCGGCGCTCACCCCCTGGACTACAGGGACGCGGCGGCGGCGCTCACCCCCTGGACTACAGGGACGCGGCGGCGGCGCTCACCCCCTGGACTACAGGGACGCGGCGGCGGCGCTCACCCCCTGGACTACAGGGGCGCGGCGGCGGCGCTCACCCCCTGGACTACAGGGGCGCGGCGGCGGCGCTCACCCCCTGGACTACAGGGGCGCGGCGGCGGCGCTCACCCCCTGGACTACAGGGGCGCGGCGGCGGCGCTCACCCCCTGGACTACAGGGGCGCGGCGGCGGCGCTCACCCCCTGGACTACAGGGACGCGGCGGCGGCGCTCACCCCCTGGACTACAGGGACGCGGTGGCGGCGCTCACCCCCTGGACTGACCATCTTCTTCACAAATTTCAGGTGAGTGATTGAAGATTTGCAACTAGAATTTAAAGAAAAAATGCTCATGTGCAGCCGACGTTACCTTTTTGAAAAAATCTGTAGATTCAGTTGTTTCATTAAAATTATTCTCAGACAATCCAGCCTGGCTGAGGATCGTTATCTTCTCCTGGATCATTGGCCTGTAATAAAGATAACACACAATTACACACAATACAGTGAATTCCAGGATAAAGAGACTGTGACCCGTAACCTGGCACAACGGCCGCTACCCACTGCCTGTCAGCCAATTAACTGAGCATGATGAGATTTTTAGTCTAAAACACAATTTCCTTACCATAAATAATCGTCCGCAGTGCCTTTCGCAACAAGATAATGGATATTCACAGAGCTGGTCTGTCCGATTCTGTGGACCCGATCTTCTGCCTGGATTAGAACCTAGTTCAGAGGCACAGTCAGTTATAGCGTTTAATTAATGAGGGAAATGACAGCTGATCAATGGCCTTTAATCTTTTTATCACATTCCAATTCTTTAAACACACTCCCTGCTTTGGATCTAAGTGGCTGTGTCTCTATAAAAAAAAAATATATATATATAAAAAGTGTGTAAAAAAATAAAAATAAAAGTTTTCCAACTTTGCCCAGAATAACTTTCTATACACAGCCATTATTGTGTTAAAATCATAAAATGGACAATAATAAAGCCAAAATAAAATGTTACTTTCCCTTTAAATGTGGAGTACCATTATTTTATTTATATTTCAAATGTATATCTTTAAAAGCCAATTACCTATTTTTTTGTTTCGAGTATAACTGTGTTTTCACAATCTTTTTATTTTTTTATTTTATTGCAATCAGGCCAATCTAAAAAAAAACACTACCAGATCTTGTTGCATAAAAGAATAAATATTTTTATGATACTATAATCATTCCCCTTAGGTTAAAAAGAACTGATTTGGACATATTAACATACGCGTTTAGATCAAAATACTGTTAAATAGCTTAATTGATTAGAAATGAAATAATAAAAAGGTTGCTTCTTTTAATTGACTCTTCCCTGCAATCTCATTCGCAGCTGCAATTGCCAGAAGTTGCCTGCAGCGTATTCCATGTAATTCTGCAATGTAGGGGTTAACATTTCCCTGAATGGTAAATCTAAGCTTAATTTTAGTATTGAAAGGAAAGGGCTTATTAGATATTCCGAGAATTTTCTTGAAAAAACACGGAGCAAGATTCACGGAAAGGAGCCGCTCGTCCGAATTTGTTTTCCCGACAACAAGATGCTGAAATTAAAGAGCAATAAGGCAGCCTCTTCAATCAGAGCCTCTCTAAACGGGTCAAGAGGGGGTGAAGTGCAGGAGGCCGAATCTAACAGCCAGAAACAATGGGACTGATTGGGCTCCCAGTACAGAACATCGCTCCCAGTACAGAACATGGCGAGCGCACACGGCAGCCACGGTTCCTGGAAGATCAAGTGCCATTAACGGAGAATTTATTCTTAAAATACACCCAGCCAACGACTTTGAAAGAAACAAAATTAAACAGAGCATTGCCTTCAAGGGACAGTACGACTTCTTTCAGACTGTTTCTCCTGGACGAAAAGCCACAAGAGTCTGTAGCGCTTCTCTGTAACAGACAACATTAAATGCTGGGACAGTCTGGTACATAATAGAAAGAGGGCTCTACTCCTAGGAGCTTACAATCTACTAAATGAGGTGTACATAAGGGGGTCCGATTCAGTGCAGATTAAAATATGGCAGGGCTGCTGAAAAGTCCCCATTTTCTTTTTACACGGTACCACTGGGTTAATGGTGGAACCAACTGTAAGAGGGAATTTGACCAAGAGTGAATGTAAAACTGGAGCAACGTCTTAAAATATGACTTAATGGTGGCGCTATAACCAAGGGAAGGTAGCCACAATCCAATACTTCAAATCATTAGAGCATCAGCTTACCCCTGGGTTCCAAAACAGCTCTGCAAACACAACCAAATCAGCACTAGACAAGGTCAGCCCCATGTTGGCAGCCGTGATGGAGAGAACAGCTATACACGACTTCTCCGAAAACTGGAACTTGTGACAGAGGGACTGGCGGTCGGAGGACGCGGTGCTGCCATCGATGCGAATGAAACAGACGTCCTATAGGGGAGGCAGAAGAAGAGCCCTCAATAATTAAGATATATGAGGCCACTAGGGCTGCAACTAACGATTATTTTAATAATCGATTAGTTGGCCGATTATTTTTTCGATTAATCGATTAATCGGATAAAAAAAATGAATGTAAATTTTTCATTTATTTAAAATAATTTACTAAACAAATGATGTTAAATACAAACAGCAGAATAAAAAAACTTTGATAATACATTTCTTGTCTTTATTTCCCAACCAGCCCCCCAATATATGCACATTTGAGCCCAGGCTTGCTACGCTGCCTCCCAGACATGCCATGCTGCCCCCCACATATGCCACGCTGCCTACCACAGCACTCCACGCTGCCTCCCACATCTGCCACGCCACGCTGCCTCCCACATCTGCCACTCCACCCCCACATATGCCACTGTGCCTGATACGCCTTATACCCCCTGAAACACCACTCCATCCTCCCCAGACATGCCACCCTGCCCTCCCCACATATGCCACGCCATGCTGCCTCCCACATCTGCCACTCCACAATGCCTCCCACATATGCCACGCTGCCTCCCACATCTGCCACTCCACCTCCCACATCTGCCACTGTGCCTGATACGCCTTATATCCCCTGATACCCCACTCCATCCTCCCCAAACATGCCACCCTGCCTCCCAGACATGCCACTTCTCTACCCCCAGATATGCCACTCTACCCCCAGATATGCCTTATACACCCTGATACACCACTTCGTCCTCCCCAGACATGCCACACTGCCCTCCCCACATATGCCTTATATACTGTATATGCCTTATACCCCCAGATATGTCACTTCACTGCCCCCAGGATTTAGATTCCCCTAAATTAACCCTAAACTCCCCATTAACCATAACTGCCCCTAAATTAACCCTTAACACCCCCTTAACCACAGCATCCCCTAAATTAACCCTAAAGACCCCATCAACCACAGCATCCCCTAAATTAACCCTAAACACACCATTAACCACAACTGCCTCAAATTAACCCCAAACACCCCATTAACCACAGCTGCTCCTAAATTAACCCTAAACACCCTATTAACATAACTGCCCCTAAATTAACCCTAAACACCCAATTAACCATAACTGCCCCTAAATTAACCCTAAACACCCCACTAACCATAACTGCCCCTAAATTAACCCCCACCTCCCCTAACTTTCAGTAGCACAAATATATATATATATATATATATATATATATATATATATATATATATATATATATACACATATATCCATATACTTACAGTTAGATGAGTGTCACAGCCATGTGGTTCTGGCCTGGAGAAGGAAGGGGCGGGGCCAGTTGTCACAGTGATTACAGGGAGGGGGAGTAAGTAGGAGCTGCTGCTGTGAGACGGTGAGTCAGACTAAACGGATTATATAATGAGGGGGATTTTTCAGAGCGTTTGCTCTGAAAAAAACCCTCATTTTATAATCGATAATAATCGATTCAACTAATCGATAATGAAATTCGTTGCCAACGAATTTCATTATCGATTATTATCGATTTTATCGATTAGTTGTTGCAGCCCTAGAGGCCACTAAGCTGAGGATTTCCCCCCGAGGCAGGACCACTTCTGTATCGGGAACCTCACATTTTCTCTCACAGGGCATTATATACAAATATTTGAATGAATTAGACTATTTTGGTAATCTTATGAAAAAGCCATACAAGGAATGTGGTTAAAAAAAAGCTTAGGAAACATGGCAGTGCATGAATCATATGAATCAGACCGTGTCTCACGCTGCCCCAAAAATAAGGGCAATGGCTCTAGTGCTATATTTAGCTTTAGGTGTTCTATTCACCAGAATAGGAGGGACACAACCAACCTATAATTCAAGCCTGGTCTATTATTTAGCCTTCTGTGTAGTTTCTGAATTGACAAGAGTACCTTGGCAAACTCTTTACAATTCACCTAAAACGACTTTTAAGAAAGGGTCCTCCAGCTCATTTTTACAGGCAGATCGTATATCAGGGGCTCACAAGCTAACACGCACTCCATGTGTTTACAATGTGTCCTTAATAAACCATTCGCTCATCGAGGAGCTCTGATTAAATGAAAGTCTGCATATTCCTGCCATCAATGTTAAAAGCCACCCCACAGGCTCTAATGAAGATGCTATACATGGCCAACTACATGGAACGATTGGGAAAAGGGTCCTGTTGGTGCTTTTAAAGCAATAGATTTAATATCCAGTCTTGTGATCCGAACCACGTACCTTCTTCCCTAACTCTTCGCAGATGGAATCGAGCACCAGCTTGTGATGAGCAAATACAAGAAACTTCTCTCTCCCACTTTCTAGCAAATCCATGATGTATTCACTGCCAAAGAAGAGACATCGAAACAAAGATAGTCTTAGAAGACACTAATCACTTCTCTTTAACACAGCATCCAGAAGGCATCAAAAATGTTTGCACAAGAATGGGGAAAATTTATGGGTTCATTTCCCATGTTTTTAGTGGAGGTGACACCGGCAGTCATACTTCACAGCTGCTCATCTACAATTCTCATCGCAGAGGGTCGGAATAACGATGGATTACGAGAACCGAGGTCAAACAATGAAAAGACAAATCCGTCATGTTCTCCCAAATAGAATACACATAACTGTAGTCATTATACATTAATACAATTATGAAGACTGTTCCTCTAGGATATCTTTTAATGACTTATATCAGATACAGAGGAAAGTTCACGTTTTGGCCCAAATTAAAGTCACTCACACGACAGAGCGGGTCTTGGCTTCAGCGGTCCGGTTGTAGAACTGGAGAAGAGCCTCCTTTTCTTGAACTTTCTGCAATTAAGGCAACAAACAGAATAAACTAGAGGCACAAGCCACCTTTCATTGGTTACACTTATACAATTCCTTGGTTTGTCATTTGATTTGTCTATATTGAATTATTAGTACCCCGTTAGCTATCCCCCTTTATCCTCGGGAATAACCTCCTCTGTCCTGTGTAGGCGTGCAATGTCCTCCCACATCCATCAGACTCACACTTTTAAAGTTTTTGGACATCTCCTTGGCCGCAGCTGCAAGCGCCGCCTTGGTTTTGCCACTGATGCCTTCGGGGGCAATTACGACCATTTTGCGCTGTTTGGATGGTAACTGGGACAGAACTTCCGACTTTAACCTTCGGATCATAATAGACTCTTCGAGAAGCAGTTTCAGCTCATTCAGGTTAGAAGAGCCGGAGTAATCCCATCCCCACGGCATCTGTGAACGAGAAGTCATGCTGTGGTGAGCGCCGGGGGTCCAGCATTAGCGCTGCGCAGCGGCACGAGGGTCTCACCTGCTTAGCATCACAGTAACGGAGCCCAAAGTCATGGAAACGAGGGAAGAACGTTGGCCTCACCGCAGCAATCTGCGTGTAGAGCTCGGATGGACGAGACATGGCGGGGGTGCCAGACAGTAAGATCACCCTCTTCGCACTCTATACAAAATACAAAGAGGTCACCATCCATGTATTGCATATATTGTGCTGTACACAACGTCCATCAAACATCTGGTATACACTTTATCACTCCCATCACTCCTGTGTCCCAATGGCCCTTTATCACTCCCATCACTCCTGTGTCCCAATGGCCCTTTATCACTCCCATCACTCCTGTGTCCCAATGGCCCTTTATCACTCCCATCACTCCTGTGTCCCAATGGCCCTTTATCACTCCCATCACTCCTGTGTACCAATGGTCCTTTATCACTCCCATCACTCCTGTGTCCCAATGGCCCTTTATCACTCCCATCACTCCTGTGTACCAATGGCCCTTTATCACTCCCATCACTCCTGTGTACCAATGGCCCTTTATCACTCCCATCACTCCTGTGTCCCAATGGCACGCTGTGTTCGCTGATCCAATATTAAGTTTAAAAGGCTAATTGATGGTTAGAAAACCCTTTTACAATTATGTTACAGCCAGAAATGTCCTTGTTTCCCATGAAAACAGCGGAGTGACCCCAAATGTTTGAACGGTAGCTGTACCTCCATGTATTCCTGGGGGGAAAAACTGGGCATTACTAGCATTTTATTAATATTTTGAATAATAAAACAGGAGCGAAAGCCTGTTAGCGTGTGATGTATCAGCTGTAGAACTTCCAACAGGAGAACTTAATATTTAATGTACATTAGGGAGGTGCAAGTTCATTCCGGCTTCTCAATTATTCAAGAAAAGTAAATTGGAAAAGTATTTCATTAGGTACAATTTATAACTCTAATAATACAGAAAAACACACCATGCCATGCATAAAATAATAGAATTTGGTGGCAGATAAGAGCCATTCGCACATCCAGTCTGCCCAACTTTCAAGCTTGACTGTGACCGGGTCCTTGATCGGGTTTTATATTCAGGATAGTCTAATGCAGGATTAAAGTTCCTCACTGGATTAACTTCAACCAATTCTGCCGGGAAGCTGTTCCAGTTACCTACCACCATGTAAGGGAAGAAATATATGCTTACACACTGTATTTCTAAGCCTTTAACCCTCTAGTTTAAGATTATGGTTCCTTGGTCTCTCATTTCTCCTCTTTTGAAATAAACTTCCCTCCTGGACTTTGACAGAACATTAAAAGGAATTGAGGGCTGCAAGAGAAAAGCCTCCTCTGTACATATTATAGGTTTATACCTTGAGAAGCGGCATTGCAGATTTACAACGGGCAGTTTTCACATTCTTCAGAAAATGTGATTCATCCTAAAAAAAGAAATAGAAAAGTGTAAACACATCTCTACATATATTACATATATAATAGTCTTTCAACGGTGCTGTCAAGCTGGACAGGACTTAAAGAAAAGCGCAATATGATTGGACCTTCACTGTTATATGACCAGCATGAAAACAATTCCCACCAAGGCTCTGCCTGATGATTGTGTCGTGTGCGTGATCATAGCGTGTGCAGGGGAGGACAGAGGAGCTGCAGGATCATGTTATGTGCACGGAGGGAGGACCGGAGGAGCTGCAGGATCATATTGTGGGCAGGGAGGAACGGGGGACCTGCTGGATCATATTGTGTGCAGGGAGGGACGGGGGACCTGCTGGATCATATTATGTTATATGCCTTTCCCATGCATATGCTGGGAGTCTGTTCCATTTAACTACAACCCTCTCAGTAAAGTCAATCTTTCTAACATTACATCTCAGCCTCTGAATCTCTAGTTTTAGATAATGATCTCTTGTTCTTACATTTCTCCTCCTTTGAAATAAACATAAAATGTACTTTAAGAGTAGGAAATTAAACACTTGATTGTTATGGCCTCTAGGTGAATCTTTTAAAATATGACAGACCAGAGTTTCCTGAATTAAATGCCTTACTTACGATAATGACAACTTTGAAACTAGGTGCATTCTGCTTGTCCATCTTTCCAAGCAGGTCAAAGCTGACAATGTTAATAAGGCTCGTTGACTGGCAGTCTCGGCTGGTCACTATAACGTTGACAGAGTCTGGGTCCACCGAGGGCAGCCACCGGTGAAAAGCCTAAATACGACAGGCACGTTATTAGTGAATCTATTTAGCACGTGGGTCGTCAAGAGTCCTACGATAAGGAAATATACCAGAGGATGCTCAGCTGAGTGACCCCAAACTTTTGAACAGTAGTTGTATGTGAATACTATGCAGAAACATCCCACTTTCTGTTTATACGCTGCTGTTGTACAGAAGTATTTCAGGCAAAGAACAGGCAGTAAGAAGCATAAAATCCTCACCTCAGCCCATGTAAACCTGACAGAAGACGGGGCCACCACTAGCAGCGGCCACTCGCTCCTGTAAAAGGCTGCAATACAGATAGCCTGGATAGTCTTCCCCAATCCCATGTCATCCGCAAGAAGCAGGCGGCCTTCCCGAGACACGGCAAAGCTGGGGGGGAAAAACAAGGCAAGAAAAGTAAAGTGGAAAAGTATTTCGTTAGGTGTAGTTTCTACTATAATATATATATATAATAATATAGAAAAACCCACTACGCAATGCATACAATAATAGAATTTGGTGGCCGATAAGAGCCATTCGCACATCCAGTCTGCCCAACTTTCAAGCTCTGTGACCAGATTTTTCTTTTTCTCTCTTGTTACAGTGAATGGGAATGAATTTTATATATATATATATATATATATATATATATATATATATATATATATATATATATATTTCTGATATCAAAGTTAAATATTGGAATAATCTTGAAACACTAATTATTTAACACTCTGGAGATGCAAAAATCGGGAAGTGTCCATCTCAGAGGTACGGGACGTGATCCCCGATGGGACTCTATCCTCTAGGAGTTAATTAATCGACCCAGCGATGCATCATGTGATTTTACTCACTTAACGCCTTCTCTCTGGAACGGCATCAGGCTGCTCACAAGCTTGGAATCCACGTGGGAGAGATCCACGTCGACGGTCTCGGCGCGGCTCACCGATGTCTTCTCAAACTGGGCAGCGAAGGCTTGGATGACGGGCCTGGGGAGAGGCTCTACCTCCACCTGCTGAATGCCGCGCGCCGCTTCAACTGCAAAGGGGCCAGAAGAAGAAAACTTAGACCATTCCGTGAGACGCTTATAGAAACACAGAATTCGACGGCTAATAAGAACCATCTAGTCGCCGGTTGCTCCTGCTGTAAAGACTCAAACCTTAATCAGTCATCTATGATTCAGGAGCCGTATGTCTATCACATGCATGTTTAAATCCCCTCATAGTATTACCCTTTACCACTTCTGCTGGGAGGCTGTTCCATCTATCTACCACCCTCTTGGTAAAGTAAAACATCCTTACATTACAAGGTTACATGCCAGGCACGTACAGACAGGAGCGCTCCCATCGACTGACACAGACTATTAGCTATGTATCATTAAATACCATAGAATAATTACTGTTTAATATATTAATATGTATAGCTTTCGCTTTCCAAAAGTGTAAATGATTTACAGAAATTTGGTTTAAAACTACGGGGACAATCAGGAGCCACCAAAGGGGAGCAATAACTTCAATGTATTTTTTTTTCTGCTCCTAGAATCCTTTTAAAACTACCGGTATTTGTAAAATGAAGTAATCCTGACATTTTCCAGCACACACTGACTGATATCCTTTATATTCTATTAACATTGTACATTGCTGGACGAGAAAACCCAACGCGTTTTGAAGCGGTTCACGGGTCAATAATTATTAAAGGATCAGACGTGCATTTTGTTCTTGGATCCTAACATTAGCCTTAAGAAAAGTTGTAAAGCGATACATTGATACAATGAAAGCAAAAACAGTGGTTTTTATTCCCCCCCCCAAAGGGTATATTCCTTTTTTTCTTTTCCATTAAGAGCCAAAGTTTGAGGGTTCGTCTTATAATCCATTAACTACGCAGTAGAGGGAATCGAGAAATGCAACAGCTAAAGGCTTCCTGGATTTTATTCTCATCCAAAAGGAAGCCGGCAGCCGTGCGTTTCCTAACCTTACCGACAAAACACAATTCTTCGTGTTCTTAGATTCTGAGAAAGCGCAGCAAACGGTTTCTCGGAATTTCTTTCTACTTTGGAGAATTTATAGCGCCTTTGGTTTGGAGCAGCATGCGCCGCCGCACAGCCTCCCATTCACAGGGAAAGCACCGATGGGTTTAAGCTCTTTAAATTACACTTTCCACTTTTCTGCTCATTTCTTTCGCACATTTGTTTGTTTTTTTGTTTTTTTTTTAGAAAAATTGACCTGAGAATTCCTTCTGCGACAGCAAACAAAAAAGAAAAGAAAAACAAGAGAAAAAAACTGAAATGACAGAAATAACGCGAGGAATGTGGAATGAAAGTTTTATTCCTATGCCTAGAAAATCGGATGAAGATTAGAATATTACGAGTAGTAACCCCTTAATGAGCGAGAGGCGGACGGACAGCCTGTTAGATAAAAACAGGCACAAATACGTTAATTACAACCGTGTCATTATATGGAATAATACCTAATATTCTCATATTATTGATATTTTTCAGTATAATACTAGAAACCAAAAGACCTCGGCAAGGAATATATATAATACATATATATTTATCATTTTTTATTTTGAGTTTGGTTTATCAATCTTTAAGACATTTGCTCAGAAAAAAAAGACAATGTTAAAATGATTGTAAGCTTGTGAGCCGAGCCCGCTCTATCTAATGTATCGGTTTGTCTATTCCGGCCTCGTCGTTCCTCTTAAATATACTGTATTGTAAGAAGCGCTGCGTAATTTGTTGGGGCGATATTAATAAAGGGGGTAGTACACTTAAGGGGGTAGGCAGTAACAAATTGCGGTATGTGGTAATTTTGATGTCCCCTCACTTAAAGGGTTAAACACTAAAGGTTTGCATGGAAACGGCAGAAACAAAAGGAACAATACGGTTAAAATGAAATGAAGCGAGGAATAATAGGGAACTTATTACTGCGTTTTCTTTTTATAACTAAAAGCACAAATGATTAGGAAGCCGCTCTGCCAGCATGAATCAGGCAGGTATTGTCTCCTAAAACAGCCTTTTTTCTTCCTAAATCGAAGCCGGCGGAGCGTCGGGACTTTGCAGGAAGCAGCGGGTGGCGAGAAACGGTCAGACGCAGAAACGATTATCTGACAATCAGATCATTTTCCAACATAAACCCACCTTTCACAAGCATTATTTAGCAGGGTAAAAAATACGCAGCGCCGGAGAACATCGAGAATTAATAGCGGCGATGCGACAGCGAGCGTTTCCTGGACTCGTAGCGATGATAAACGCTTAATGATCGGGGCTATAATTACGCTTATGTAAGCAAAAAAAACGAAATAATTTTTACATTGAATACATAGTTAGACAAAGAAACAGGAGGAAAACTGTGTACGAGATACTGTCTCGGGGTACTAGACAGGCCAGCCGGAAATTATTATTTTTCTCAAGTTACTGGGTCATTTTGTACCTTCAGGCTCCCCTATTTAGAAAGCGCTATCTGCAGGACCCCATTTCAGACGTTGGGAGGCGCTCAATCTGGTTTATTCATAAAAAAAAATGGAAACCGGCAGAATTCTTTACAAAGCTCTCAAAAAAGGACTAAAATAAAACAAGAATAATAATAAAAATTATTATTATGTCAAATGATTATTTTTGTAGAGGCCAAATTGGCCAACCCCTAGAACAGTTAACACTTCAGGCACCAAACAACAAATGGCAACAGAGCTGCAAAAGCCAAAACAATTGTTTAAAGTAACCTCTGAATTCAAGTAAAAAGGTAATAAGTCGAACTGGAAAAAAGTATTCTGGAAAATATTTAGTACTTTCCCCAAAAATCACTATATATTCTTCAAAGCAGAAGGAACTTCAGAGAAACAGTTTGCGTCTCGTTCTTACAAATGGTGACTTTGTTTGTAACGCGGGATACGCAGAAGGAAACTTTAACATGCCGCCACCTCCGACAACTCAATGTTAAACCCTGTGACATCATGGTTCCAACTATGTAACACATGAGTCACACATGACATCACAACGCAATAGCTTTTTAATGGGAGGGGTCACACATGACATCACACCAGCTCAGATGTCCCATTTGAGAACCTTTCAAACTTGATAATTGTACATCTGTCACAATTAGGCTTTCAATCCCGTTACTGCACCCATTACTGTCATATTACAGCACTCTGAGTAGGTTAACCTTTTGTGAGTAACTTTAAAAAAAAAAGAAACATTAAAGCAAAAGGGACAACATGAAAATTTAAAGGGACCACATTAAAGTGCGTATGATGCGTGGAGTTTCCCTTTAACATATGACAGCCACAATCACAATAATTACTAGGATCGGGGAGGCCTAGGATGGAAGTTGCTTCTTTTTAAGGTCAGCATTTGTGATTGATTTGAAATTTAGATAATTAAACCACCCCAAAAAACCATCAGATTCCGTTCAATCACGAGCCAACAAATATCATGCGCTCTGAATAAACACTTTGAAATGTTAGGAAGCGGTGAAAGCTGGCAGACCAATTCCAGTGACAGTAATTAATTTCTTTTCCGAGCTGAATATTTGATATTCTTGGGGCTGCTGCTGCAGACGTTTGCTAACGATGCATTTTTATGGCTTCTCATAAATAAATCATTGTCTATGAGCTGTGTGTAAGTGTTGAGACAATGCAGATATTTTATAATTATGTTTTTTTTTTTATTGCAGGCCGTAGCACGAAAGCAAACATAAAAAGCTTACTTAGTTTTTGGTAATCCTCCAATAAAAAGCTCCATTTTCTGGTTTTCGTATCTGTAAAAAAAAAAAAAATAAAAAATAAAAAAAAAAAATCTGAATTCTGTCATTTTATTTCGTTAAATAAAATATTTCATTAAATGCGCGGCAACCCGAAAACTTCCTAAATGTGCGGATCTGCCTAATCACTCTAACACCTAACACTCGGCGGTCCGATTGACCTGCAAAATTAAAAACACTGTGGGGGTTTAAAGTTAACTATATGTCCCAAGTAAAAAAAACTGATTAGTCTCCCGGGGCTTTTGTAATTATCATAGAGGATTTTTTTTTCTCTGTGTGGAAAAACACTTGAAAGTGGGCACTTCTCTCAGACTAAAAGTATATAAAATTTAGAGTAGTTGCTTTTTTATGATTTCTTGAATAATAAACATTTATGTGCAAATTTAGTTTATTCTGTTACAGTTTAGCTGATAAATCCTCTAATTTGCTTCTGTTTCCTTCGTGAAAAGGAAGTCTTGCTGTCCCTGGTAGGCCAAGCTAACTCAGGTCAAGAAAAGACAAGAAAGAAGAATCGCTGATCTGCAGAACGTCTTGCTGGGGTGGCCGGCGTACCTCTATAGTAACTTCTGCCAGGAACAGGAGAGCAGCAAGGCTTGCAGCTTCACAATGGAGGAAACGGCATCAAATAAGAGGTTTTATCTGCTTAAGACCCATCATATGCCTGTAAATGGTTAAAACCAGTTTAATGAAGGTTGCCTCTCTCACCATAATTCCTGGAGCTCATTTGCTTGAACAAGGCAATGATTTCGGCGTGGTATCCGATATCCACTTCAAAGCGCGAGCGGAGGACGAGCAGACATCTGCCTTTGACGATAGCGTTGGGTCTTTGCCAGTTGTTGCACATTCCTAAGAGGGTATTAACGGAAGCCCCCGCGCCCGACGCGAGCGGATCGGATCGTACGTCCACGGCTTCCATTCCATCCAGAGGGCTCAAAACCACCGTCTGCAGCCGCTGCACTTCACTCACTGAAAAGATAATGTGAAAAAACATTGTGCACCCCGGGGCCATTTTCTCCCTCTGTGCCAGTAGGGCTTAACGTTTGGGAATGTTATCGCTAGTTTCAACAATGTGTTGTCACCTTCTCTACTGTCATAGTACCGAAGAATCTTCCGGGGCTCTATAAACATAATGTATTCTAATAAAATAATTCACAGCATTCTGACGAATAGAAAAAACCATTGTTTCCCCAACCGTCAATATACCTTCTTAAGCAATCCCGTAAAGAGCCCATAAGAGAACACAAGTGTTCCTCAATATCAGTGACTGTTGGGTTGCCATGTTTTACAGACCAAGGTGCCAACATACAGGGACACGGAGAAATCGTATTTGTGGCTCTACAGGTAAGGTTACAGGTAAAGGATCAAATACAAAAATGTCTATTTTGTTTTTCAAAAGGAACAAAAAAGGCTCTCCTAGGGTAGATATGGTTTCATTTTCTGTCTGGATAACAGCTCTTGATTTGCTTTCCGATGAATACTTACAAAGTGTAGCGTAATCATCCTGGCTAAAATTCCACATTTTTGTTGCAGGATCTAAAACAGAGAAGAACGTGAGTGAGAAGCAGCCATAAACGTATTGACATGGGTTGAGGGAGTTGGTGTGCATGGAAGACACGTTACAGAGTCTACAAAGGACAGGATGATCGACGGGAGTAACAAATAAATACATTATTATAATATAATTATATTAGGTATTATATTTAAAAAATATCTTTAAAGATACATTATTCTACCAACCACGCACGCTAACTCCGCAGGCCACCGAACTGTACGAAGCCATCCACCTGCGGGACCGGTTTTTAATGCCATCGCCTGTATACTTTCTGTGTTTACCCTGCTCTTCATTATAGGTTGTAAGCCTACAAGCGCGGCCCTCGCAACCCAAACCGAGTCTGTAATACCTTCAGAGTCCTGTTTGTAGCTCCGGGGAAATACTCGGCACCAAAGCAGAATTAACCATAATAAAAAAACGAATGAAATGTGTCTGCAGGGAACGTCCGTTTTAAATTCTTATCGCTCGTAAGCCGAGGCGATTTGGGATGCTGCTTCCTCATGTTAGAAATTAGTGGCTTAATCTAGTTTGTGAGAACACAGCTTGTAAAGTGTGGTATAAACATGCAATTTCAATTATCGCTGTATTTATGCAATATTTTACAAGCTGCGGTAAGACGATCAGACGGAACGTCGGCGGAGACCTGCGGTAACATCTGAGAGGACTCGGCATAAATCAAAGCATTACGATAAGGATGTATATTTCACTGAACCGCTAATGGATACTAAAGAGATAGATTGGGATCATTTCTTTAATTGCAACCTCTTTATAAGATAAAAAAAAAAGTTTGGGGTCCCTGGGCTGTTTTCATGGAAAACAATGAGATTTCTGGCTGTAACATAATTACAAAAGGGTTTTCTAACCATCAATTAGCCTTTTAAACTTAAACTTGGATCAGCGAACACAACGTGCCATTGGAACACAGGAGTGATGGGAGTGATAAAGGGCCATTGGAACCCAGGAGTGATGGGAGTGATAAAGGGTGATTGGAACACAGGAGTGATGGGAGTGATAAAGGGCCATTGGAACACAGGAATGATGGGAGTGATAAAGAGCCATTGGAACACAGGAGTGATGGGAGCGATAAAGGGCCATTGGAACACAGGAGTGATGGGAGTGATAAAGGGCCATTGGAGCACAGGAGTGATGGGAGTGATAAAGGGCCATTGGAACCCAGGAGTGATGGGAGTGATAAAGGGCCATTGGAACCCAGGAGTGATGGGAGTGATAAAGGGCCATTGGAACACAGGAGTAATGGGAGTGATAAAGGGCCTCTGTATGCCTATAAAGAGATTCCATTAAAAATCAGGGATTACATTTTTTAAGGAGTATGGGCATTTGCCATGTTGCAAAACATATGATTCATCTAAATTAATCTTCAAAATGCAGAGTTTAGTGAACCCACCCCACTGTTTCGTGCGATTAACACCAGCGTGCATGGAGAGAGGTTCTTTGCATTGAGGGTTACTCACACTCACCGTAACTCTTGCTGGGTATCGTTTTAAACAAGGAGATCAGCTCTGCGTTATATCCCACTTCGACGCGGAAGCGGTTCTCGGGATGCCTCACACACCTCCCTTTCGTGACGTTTGCCGCTTTCTTTGCCATCCCGCTTTCTGCGCTCCCGCCGCCGGCCACCTTCTCCTTGCCTTCAGTCGCTGTCTTGCTGCCAACAGGCGCAGTTGGCTTGGTGCTTGTAGATGACCCGTAAAAATGCTTAACGTTATTCACTAAGGGTCCAATCCCAACTTCGGACCCCGTCTTGCTGCCGCCAGTTGGCGCTGCTAATCTGGAGCTCGCCAACGACTCAACGAGCTGTGAATTATTTGCAGTCCTTGTAGCCCCAGTCCCAGCATTACCAAAACCAGTCTGTATCTCAGGTGCCTTGTACAGGTCAGCAGGTGGTCTGTTGGCTTCCTGCGGATTCGGGTCGGTACCACCTCTGCTTAACTGCTTGTGTAGATTCGAGGTCTGTGGAGCTGCTGTTCCATTTTTGCTGGAGGAGTTTTGCTTGGGATATACAGACACCGACTGTCCAGCCGAACGCTGCTCATCCTTAGCCGATGATGGCGGATCAACCTTTACATCAAACGGCGGAGGAACGCATTTCTTATTGTTGCCGCTTTCCAGTTCCTTACTTTCTAGCGGAGCGTGAAAACTTTGTACCTTTGGGGGCTGCAGAGCCTTTCCCGGCTGAGGTTTGTTTGAAGCCCCCGAGATGCTCTGCTGTCCGTTGGCAGCATTCCGCTGGGCGGCAAGTCTCTCCGCTCTCCGGGCTAATGCCCTCTGTCTGTTCTCCTCAATCTTTCTCTTCTGTTCCTCCGTCAAGCAGACGGACATCTTCTCGGGTCAGCGCTTTAGTCTTCAACGATCAGATGTTCACAGTGACTTGACACAACCTGAAAATAAATTTAGTTACACGGTCAAAATATTTCATCCTTATTAACAGCACAAGGCGTGCAACCGGATTATAGAAATTCCGCGTTTAAGTCACCAGGCAAAAAATGCATTTTATTTCAATTTTGTTTCAGACAAAACAGCAAGTCCCTGGAATAATCCTGGCGGTCCGTTCTAAACGAACGATCCTCATGAAACCCACGGAACGTCCCGGCTTATTACCTAGCAGCGTTCTCACAAAGCAGCTCTGCCGTCGTTTATTTTATATACACTATGACATCATATCCCGCGGCAGCAGAGCTTACTATCATTCAAGCAACGGCATCAGATATAGAGACAATGACCATTAAACGGACGCATAGTCAAAAAACCTCCATTAAAACATTAATATGAACACTTCTAAAACACTGCACCGGGTGCTGCTACTTATGACGTGCATCACATGTTTAGTACATAAGGTTTAGGGGGATAATCTTTATTGTGCACATGACGTAATCATGGCTGGTGGGGGTAACAGCTGGCTACCTGCAGACTGGCTCTGGGTATGAACGGGCATGTACTGATGCCAAGGCTCCCATCCCCCTCTTTGTATTTACCCGCCACCGTCCTCCATCCTCACACACAGTCCCTTGACACCAGCTCCGCCTTGACATCAACGCGTCACCAGCAACGCGACGGCGAGGGTAAAGCGGCGCGCGGCGGCAACGTCATCGACAGCCATTTTTACTCCTGGCAAGCGAAACATGCACTGACTGCGGGCGGTGGGGTGTGTGGCGGGCTGAATGCCTTATTAATATTATTGAGATGCTGGTTAGCAGTTCTCAGAATAAAATTACACTTTTACTTGTCAAATAGTTACATTTAATAAAGTTACACTTGTTTTCCCCCAAAATATATTTGATAATAATTGATTTAATAATTGATTTGGGTTCAATTAATCAAAAGCTTTTTATATCAACCAGACTTTTAAAAAATATATGATATAAAAACATGATCGTTAACTAAATAAAAGAAAACAACAAAACTGATGATTTACATTATTTTCGGTGGATAAGAGAATATTGCTAAAAATGTTACTCAAATGTATTGAAAAAAAAGCGATGCCCTAACAAAGAAATATAAAAAAAATTAAAAAACCGGTGCAGCGCGGTGGGGCAATTATTGAAGCTGTCTCAATAATTCAATAAAGAGATTTATTTCTGTCTGTTCAGGGCTATAAATATTACAATAAAAGCTCTGTAACCCCGGAGAGATCGCTTAGATCTGTAATCAAAGGAAGCCGATGAGTTAATCAGCGAGGTTCGTTAATACTTTGATGATGTATGAAGTTTTATGCACAGAGGCTCCAAAATATTACAAATTATCTATATATATATAATTATTATATTACATTGCCTATAATATAAGGCAACAAAATAGAGCTCCTTCCTATTCTCCTCCGCTGTCATCATATATATGACGCCCGATTAGTGCTTTTGCTCCCAGTATGTTACAGTTGATGTCCCTGCTTAAATGCAGGTGGCTCAATAATGACAAGTCAAGGTTTCCATGGCGACCGGTATTAAAGCCATTTGATCGAGTTGCTACATAGGACCTTCACGATGGGCCATTAACAGGTTAATATTTCCAGAGTCTCAGGGTCCGCTCGTTTAGAAAGTACTGGTAGAAATATTGTGTTGCCTCGTATATATAATAAAACATAACGTTATCCATCGCTGACGTCAGTGGGTGGTCCTGTTGACATTGGTGGGCGGATCTTCTGACGCTGGGGCACATCGGATCGGGCATTTGCAGAGTGCGCCAGATGGGCAGCACACACACGCTGCCAGCAGGGGGCGCATTATATCACAAGGCAATATAGAATATATCGTATATACTGTATATATATATAGTTTCACAGCGAAGCCTTTTCTAGAATCATAGTAATATATTGACAGTCAGTACGCTTTATACTACAATTATAATAAATAAGAAATTATACTACAATTTCTTGAATTTTGGGCTGTGTCGCCGCGTATTTCTGTGCCAACCGCTCTCCGATTTACAATAATTAGAGACGAGAACAGCTGCTCTCCTGGTTAGCGCCTATAGAAGATACGTGATCTGGATCAGCGCATGAAGAATAATCAAATGGCGCTTCGGAATCCGCATCCTCGGGGGGTGACGTGTCCTGTGATCTCCGTGTAAAAGGAATGGCGTGTGCGTCCGCCCTAATAGAATAAGAACGCGGGTGATGGATGACTACCCCCTAATGATGCCTTTTAACTCCAGATCTGTTACCCAAATTCCAAATGTCTTCACGTCATTGCACCGGCATCGCATGCTAACGGCGGGGTCCTGTTACTGCGATACATTACGCGCAGAAAGCAGTTTAATGTGAGTTTAATGTGATTATTCCACCCCACTTTACCCAAGATCAATAGACTTATTGAGTTGGTCTCGTGGTAGATACAAAGTAACGCGGCCACACTGTGAGTACCCAACATCTCCTTGGGTCTTATTCACTAACAGAGGCGTTGATGAGTGGCTTCAACACAGGTCAGTCTCTTTGTTTTGGCTGATTTTCTATAAGTTGGGGGAAAATACTTTGCCTACCTACTGAGAATTTGCACCATATCGGGGAACGAATCCACATGGAAGGCAGGGGCATAGGGTAGTTGTGTATAGGTCGAATGGCTCGCTCATGGCCAAAAACCCCTTCCCCCACCCAGAGAATAAAAATAATAATATAATAATATATAATATAATGTTAAAAGAATATAATAATATATATAATAATAGAAATCCTGCAATATTGTATACAGCGCTGGGGGTTATATTACTGTATACAGCGCTGGGAGTTATATTACTGTATACAGCGCCGGGGGTTATATTACTGTATACAGCGCTGGGGGGTTATATTACTGTATACAGTGCTGGGGGGTTATATTACTGTATACAGCGATGGGGGTTATATTACTGTATACAGCGCTGGGGGTTATATTACTGTATACAGCGCTGGGGGTTATATTACTGTATACAGTGCTGGGGGGTTATATTACTGTATACAGCGCTGGGGGGTTATATTACTGTATACAGCGCTGGGGGTTATATTACTGTATACAGCGCTGGGGGGTTATATTACTGTATACAGCGCTGGGGGGTTATATTACTGTATACAGCGCTGGGGGTTATATTACTGTATACAGCGCTGGGGGGGTTATATTACTGTATACAGCGCTGGGGGGTTATATTACTGTATACAGCGCTGGGGGTTATATTACTGTATACAGCGCTGGGGGTTATTACTGTATACAGCACTGGGGGGTTATATTACTGTATACAGCTCTGGGGATTATGTTGAAGGAGAATGATATATATGGACCCCCAGCGGGAAGCCGGTATTTAACTCCCCTGTAGTAACCCATGAGGACGGAACGAGGACGGAACGTGGATAACAGGCACAGCTTTGATTCTTCCTGTTTCTACAACTCAATAACAAAACATGAAAGGAACAGGAAGTCTGATGGAGGAGCCCAGCAAGTGTTCATTAGCAAAGCTGAAAGGAATGAAACATTTGTGATGTGTGAACATTCTGCACAAGAACATTAATGGCCCCCATACCGCCCCGGTAAAAAACCAAATACAGCGCGTGTTTTCAGCACTAATAAGCATCACATCCCATACACGGCTTTTAAGAAAAGCTGTATAAATGGGTAATAGAAAAGTATTAAAAAAAATGGAAATTCGGGAAAAAATAATATTTTTTATTATTATTCTGCTGTTTGTAGCTTAAAATTCCAGAAATAAAAAAAAGTGAATGTACTTAAAATGAGCAGGGACTTGAGGGCGGCTACTGCCCAGAACTGAACGATGCATTAACTATGCAGCCCAAATTCACGTGTGTGTTACTTCCCGCGTTCCGCACTGATTTAAAACAAATCCCCCCCCCGTTCTAACCCATTATTTTTACCCCATAACCTCACTTTTATTAAACATCCCCCTAAACCTGTTTTGTTTTTTAAATAAAGAAAGAAAAAATATACTATATAAAATAAAGAATATTATAAATATATACATTTTAAAATTGTGATATTAAGCGCTGGTCCCAAGGGGGGGCCGAATGGCCGAATGGGGCCAATCTGCAGATTGTAGGCTTCAAGAGCACTAGGAATAGTGTTTCTAATGCTGCATTTCCTTACAAAAGTGGAACAGCACCTTTAAACCCCAGACAAAATCCCCATTGTCTGTCTTTCTGTCTTTCTGTTCCCCAGCAGTAGTCTTTCTTCTGTTAGATATGTAATAAAAATAAATTATATATATATATAAAAATACAATTCCCTCCCCCTTTTCATTTAAACTATTTAACCCTTTCGGTGCTGGGTATTAAAAATGCACCATTATTCTCATTGGACGAGAGCTGAATCTGTTCCTTGAGATTAAGGGCTGTCTGTATTTACAGCTGAACTGTCTGAAGGTAAAGAGGATCATGTGTAATACTCTTAGGCTGGAAGGCAATGCACCCCCCCTCCTCCTCCTCCTCTCCCCCCAGCTGCCTACGTCATCCCCCCAGGAACATGACGTTGCAGACTAGGAGGGGAGCTGTCCAGAGAGCAGAGGTGCTGAAATTGCAGGCAGAAACTCCCAGCACACTCTCCATGCTCCTCCATCCATCTCCAGCACAAACCCCGATGCATCACTTAAAATTATCCAGCCACAAAGCAGGGACATTTCAGAGGACACCAGATCCAGGACAGGCGTCTCTGGCTTTATTCTTTTAATGCCATCCAAAAAAAAGGAGACTAAAAGAGGAAAGCTCCGTTACATTGTAACAATCATCCTTCCTCTTCTTCCTCTGGCATTCCAGGGAGGTAGCAACAGCAGAACAGCCAACTGCATGAGAAGGATCCTCATCACCATCATCACCACCAGCTGGATGGGGGAAATACCCCAAAAGGGGGTCATCTCACTGTAGCCAGCAGGGTAGCAGCTAGAAGATGTTGTGCAGTGGGGTTAGGAGCGAGATGGTCTCGTGCCATGCCATGGCAAGACAGCACAAAGAGGGACACGAGAAGGCACCATGAGCTGCTCCTGCGGAATGTGGCTTCTGGAATTGAGGTTGGAGGAAAGCACCAGCTATGCGGTAGGATCCGGCACCAGGAATTCTCTCTGTTTTCGGCACCAGCTCCTGATGATGTCGCCTGTATTGTGGAGACGGGAGAGAAGAAACGTGAGATAAGAATTGGCCACCTTCCCTGCTTCTGAACGCTCACCTTTTTATAAAATCTTTTCAAGGAGACGGAATCCCAGTCTGTTATTTTACCGTAAAATCCTGCTTCTTGTGTGATTCTCTGATGTCTTTGGTGCGCCTGCTTTTAATAATTCCTCTTTTCTAATTATTAGGCTTTAGTTTTTAATGACGCCGGGCTGCTAAACTCATTGAGAGTCTCCTCGTTGTCCGGTAGTTACAGAACCATCATGAAAAAAGTGAATGTTTGATGTTTTTTGTTTATTATTAAATTAAACCTGGTGTGTCGGACGGATGCTAATCGATACAATGTTGCAGAGCTCCCGGGATTATTTAGAAGTCTAGATTTCTAGATCCATCTTTTTGTCTGGTATGTTGGGTGCAACAGGAGGATGTGGCATCATGACTGGTGCACCATAGAAGTCCACGCTGAAGACAAGGGGATCGTCCTGGTGTTTCTGGTTCGCTTAGTGCAGCGAAAACCAGGCTTATGTTATTGAGGACCTTTCTGGTTTTTTGGTGCTGTGGGTTCCTGAGTTCCATACAGATGTTGCGTCCTCAGGGTCTCCTCAAGTGCCGCTGTCGCATGTTCTTCAATGACTTGAAGGTCTTCCTGCTCAGGCGCCCACCTCCACCCCCTAGCCTTCCCATGAACAGCTCAGAATACGATTTGGGAGCTGGGGGTGTCTTGGCAGCCAACAATAACACCTTAACAGCATTGGGACGACCGTGGAGGGTGACGACCGGTGGGATAACTCCGGAGGAGGAATGGCATTGCCCGGCTGCAGCCACAGGACTTCTGCACCAACCTGGATCCTTGGTTGGTGGTAGCGCCTCACCCGATGATTTTTGCAGAGGAAAGGGTGAGGACAGATACTCACTTGGCAGCAGCCTGGACAGCGGGATGAGGACTCCTCTCTGCAGGATCTGCTTCCAAGGACCTGAACAGGTGGGTTTCCCTTCTTAAAATCCCCCCAGACTTACAAAACTAGAAAATAAAGTAGAGGCTTCTTTAACGTGACAATCCGTAGCACGTTTCACACAAACCCCCCACTTCTAATAACGTAACATCTGCTTCTACCCGTAATTCATGGTAGTGATCGTTGTCTGGCCGTATCATGCAGGCTTGAGTCTCGTGAGACATATCGCTGATTTAGGATTTCTTTTCCCAAAGTCTGGGATCTTAAAATGCCAAATTATAGAAAATAATGAAAAAAATGTATTTATATACCTAAAACGCATTTACGTATAAAAAGATGTATTATTTGTAAACTGCGGTCCAAAATATCTGGGTAAGAAGACATAGAAGTGGAAGCCATTGAACCCAAATAATCTGCCCATTTTATATAGCTGCTCTAAGACCTCAAACCTTACTTGGTCCTTGATCTTCTTGTCTTATAGTCGGGATGGCCATATTCTTATGTAGGCTTGAATTCCCTCACTGGGTTAACCTCTACCACCTCTACTGGTAGGCTGTACCGCTTATCCACCACTTCATCTTCCACCTATATTTAACTGTGTGTCAAATGTTGTTGCGTATCGCCTCGTAGAGCCAACCAACGGTGTTAATTATTTGAGCTGCTGAGATAGCAGCAAAGAGTTAACATATTGTAGCTGAGATTTAAATAACCTTCGAAGAACGGGACTGTCTGCGGGTTACAGGATCTGGTGAGGTTGTCACGTACTATATGTCCTTAAACATACCCTACTGTGCTGACCTACGAAGCACTCGCTGATCCACTACAATGTCCCACGACACCAAACAAGCCTCCATCCCCCGGCTGAATAGCAGTTTTTGTTCCGATGTATATTTACATTTCTCCAGCAAAACTGTAGAAATTTTTTTATGTAGTAAAATGTTACCCTCTGCCATATTCCTGTGGTTTATGGTGACAGCAGGACCTCTCCAGACCCGGCTCTCCGGTTTCTGTGTCTCTCGCCTTCCACTAGAATTCTGAAGGCTGATTTTAAAAGTGATTTTCTGGAAGACAAACATCTAAAAAGGTGCAGAAATGAAGTATGTTGTAGATTTTCGAATAATAATTTTATTTGAGTTAAAGCCTTTTTTCCCCCGTAGTATTCTGACTTACTTGGTGGAAATGTAGAAACTTTATGTGTTTAGCTTTGAAGACCTTGCTGTTCTCGATCAGAGTTTCTCCAGAATTCTCCAGCAAAGTTTTCTCAGCATCTCCTTAATGTTTGGAGCTGGACAGGAGGCGTCTCCATGAGGTTGGACCATGGTGGTCTTGTCTTTGGAAGTTGTTTCCATCTTCTGAGAAGGCCTCCAGGTGACATCTACCCCAGGTTGTGAAGCCTGTGATGGGCAATTCGGTTTTCAGTAACCTGTTGGTTAATCTCTGAATGAGGCTGCCTGGGCTGGTGTCCACATGAGATGGGGCAGGTGGCTGAGCATGACTGAAGTGGCATCCATGTATGACTGGGTTGATGGCCACAATTCAGAAACCCTAGTCTAGAGCAGAAAAAAATAACTTAAAATGTTTACATACAGATCGGATCCTTCCTGTGATCCCTTTATGTGTATCTCTTCTTCAGTGTGTGTCCGCCATGTTTGCTGTGGGCTGTTATATCGTGGGCTATTTTTTATGGGATGGCTGCCATTGTGTTCTGTCCCATCCCAAAGACTTTTACGCATTTCACCAACCGGTCGATGAAGGACCGCGTAACGATTCCAGTGAACGGAGGCGAGCGAACATTTTCACCCATTTTCTAAAAATTATGGAAAATAAGACTTTCACCCCGTGCAGGGAGAAAAGCGACTTCCCCACCACTACTATACAAAGCCAAGGAGAGACCCCATCACACACTACGGCGGGGGCGACCGGAGGGACGGCGACACTTTCTGTGACCACATGAATCATTCCGGAGTTTCTCGTGGATTCTAATGAATGGTAACCGCTGTTTGTTGAGTCAGCGGCCGCGCCGCGCGGTGTTACCGCGATGTTACCGCGTGGAGAGAGCGTCGGCTGACACCGTAAGGAGAGACTTTCCCATTCCGAGCGCGTGCGACCAGCCACCCGACGCGGCGTACGGATTAGAGTGACTCACCGAGAGCGCTAGCAATTAAATGCCCTTTGTTGGGAACAGAGAACATTAAGTAACAGCTCTGAGGATTGATTCATCCCGGTTTCTTTGTGCTTTTATTTTTTTTTTGCGGTTTTTATTTTTTTTTAAGGAAAAGATCTGATTGTGTAGAAAATAATGCGGCATAAAAAGTGAATCAGCGGCCGCAGCACGCAGGAGGAGGCTTCCTATTCCATCCGCCTGTGTCTGGACTGAACGATAATAAATCCTAATCTCGCCTCATTTGGGGGATTATATCTGAAACATGTCTGCCTCCAGCTGTTCATTTTAGGTTATATTTCACATAACATAGAAACATAGTACCTGCCAGCAGATCGGCCCCCGCCGGCCCCCGTCTAGTCGCCCGTTTCTCCTGCTGTAAAGACTCAAACCTTAATCAGTCGTTGGTCTCGTCTTAGATACAGGAGCCGTATGTCTATCCTGCGCATGTTTAATACCCTCACTGTATTACCCTCTACCACCTCTGCTGGGAAGCTGTTCCACTTATATACCACACTCTCATTAAGTAAAACTCCCTTATATCCCATCTATGCCTTATTTCTGATTTTGACTTTTTGCACCGGGGTCCCGGGCCTGGGGATCCAACGACTGATTAAGGTTTGAGTCGTTACAGCAGGAGATACGGGCAGCTAGACGGGGGCCGAATGGGGCCGACCTGCCGGCAAATTCTTTGTTTCTACATAGTGGGGAAAGAGGCTAAAAAGCATCCAAGTTGAATAAAATGCGTTCCTTCTGTATCCTCTTTAGGATGCTAAACCCCGCTATGATAGCTCGCCTGATCGTCTTTGTTCAAGGCCAAACATGCGCGGTGCGTATAATCCCTCCTTGTAGCTCCCAGCCTCCCCTCTGAGAGGTAATTGTGAGGTTAAGAGTTGTCAGCGCTCCCCGGGGACCCTCTTTTATTACGAGGCGTTCTCGCGGACAGCGGGCGCTTCTTTAAACGGATACAAAAACGCGCCCTGGAACGTTCGGAAATTTACTTTTTTATCAAACCTCCATAAATAAGATTAAAACTCAGTGTCAGGAAAATATTCCCCTTGAAATCAATGGGAGCTTTTCCTAAACATACGCACAGGGGGTCGCGTTAGACCCCCTACAGACACAAAGTATGGAAGATAGCTTGGGAGAGAGAGGGGTCCATACTTCTGGGGGCAGCCTGCAGAATCCCCCCTTGCATTTGTATTGGGGACCACATGGAAACTTAAAGGGACCACTCGGCTATTATATTGAGTGCACGCTGGAGCGTCCCTTTAATGTCCTGCATGAACTCAGTAGTCCACGCATTACGTTACTAAAAGATGATAATATTTGAATCTATTATTTTACTTTCGGATGGGAAGTGATTTTTCCTCCCCGGTGTTATTCCACTCGCAGTGCGTGAGTCGGGCGTTAAGGACGCGGGATTATCTCGTTAGGGATTTCTGATGCGTTTCGCGTTAAGCACCTGTCTGAGTTGCTGCGAAAGGCGTTGGTTTCCACATCGCAGTCGTTGAGCCGCACTAACGAATCGCCGGTAATCTGGGGTCAGGCGAAGTGCGCTGAGAAGCTTCTCCGGTCTCCGGTCTCCGGTCCAAATCACGGGGATGATTCAAGGAGCGCGGCGCGGCGGAGACAAACATGTGCCAGAGGAGACCTGTAAACGGGGATCGGATGAAAAGGAGAGCGCTCCGAAACGAGTGACTCTTCCTGAGTGGGACAACATATCCTAAGGTGTCCCCACAGAGTGCGGAGGGACTTCATGACTACGACATGCGCGGAGCAGCCCCCTGGAACTGGAGTTTGAAAGCACAGGGTGGGTTTCCGTTTAAGGTCTCGTTAGTGGTCCCTTTAAATTTCCATGCGGTCCGATTGAAAATGCATGGAGGGCAATTCTTCAGGATCCCTCCCATTTGCCCCTTTACCTGCCCCACCTGCCCCACGACTCTGGCTTAGCAAGGGTAACAGGCACCACTAATCGTGACGCTCACTGCCATCAGTGGGACATTCCACTGGTTGCTATGCCGATAAGACACTTTGCACCAGAATCGCTTTGCTTAAACGCGATCAATTTGCGAACCGAGCTACGAGAGCAGATGTTTGTAAGACGCTTGTTACATTTAAACATTTCTCATTGCGAGTCACCGGGGGGGGGTGCCTCTCTACCCGACGCCTTTTACACACCGTAAATAAAACACCCCAATTTAATTCATATCGCGCAAAAGGCTTTCCAGGGAACGCGGCTGCGGGGCACATAAATCTACATTTAGGAAATAATAGCGGGATTGAGTTCACATAACACTGAGAAATGCCTTAAAAAAACAAACCTTGTGTAATGCGATCAAATAACTGCCGGCGCGGTGAATGAATGAATGAATGAATGAAAGATTCCTTTCCGTCTCGGGCTGTATATTCAGATCGTAGTGAATATATAAGAAGCGTTTGGTTGATTGCCTTGTTGTAAATCTTTGTTCTGTTCGCCGGCTCCGCAGCCGTGTTTACAAGGAGAGACATGAGGATTAATGTCACTACTGTATCCAAGCGAGACATCTCGGCGTAAGGAATGAAAAGAAGATGTATCCTCTCGGCAAGGGTTCTCATCGTAACAATACGTAGCATGGAGCATCCAACGCAGGTATCCTGTAGGCCTAATAAACTTTGATGGGGAGCTGCTAGATTGTAGCACCTTTGGTGGGATTGAGGTTCAGGTCTAGGTTTGGGATCGTAAAGTCATGTGGGCTTTTAAGACCATGTGGTTCTTTCTTTTTTTTGGCCAAGTAATGGGTTCTCCAGCATCTCAGGAGCCTTTCAATGTCCTCTTTGGATTTTTGGTGGAATGAGTTGGTTTTAGAATGTGCAGATCTGGGGTCAGCAGTGGAATTCTGGAGTTTTTGATCACACGTAGAGTTTCAGGCTGTTGGTTCCGGAGTTTTCAAGCTCCTTGTTGGATGTGGAGTTTTCAAACAGGGGTCCGTTTGTGGAATCTTGAGTTGACGAGCCTTCGGTAGACATATTCAATCGGGAGACTTGATAAAACAATAATGGAATGATGGAAAGACATGAACGTGTTGGCCACATTTAGTAAGGGTGTTAAACATGCGCGGGATAGACATTCGGCTCCTGAATCTAAGACGAGACAACCGACTGATTAAGGTTTGAGTCTTTACAGCAGGAGAAACAGGCGACTGGATGGGGGCCGTATGGGGCCGATCTGCCGGCAGGGTCTGGATTTTTATGTATGAAGCATTGTTCACGTAGCCTCTACCACTTCTGCTGGGAGGCTGTTCCATGTATCCACCACCCTCTCAGTACGGTAAAACTTTCTGCATTACGTATAAGCCTGATATTACAGACGCCAGCGGGACTTCCAAAAAGCTTTGAGCCAATGGAAGATGGCGTTTCCCCTTTACTTGGCTCCGATTGGCTGTTCAGCATCTTTACATACATTATATATGTAAATTATAAACATTATGTGTAAAATATGAACCATTACATGGTGTGTAAAATTGATACAAAGAAGCAAACCGTGCCTCGCCTCAAACAGCTAATTATCCCCAAGAATGTAAGAATTTTGAAAAAAATAAAGTTATATTTTTTTTTTTTCTTACAAATCAGCAGTTTATTGCCGTATTTTCACGATGGTTTGTTGTGTTATTCCCACGTAGGAGCCAGACTTAGAAGTGAAGAGGAAGTTAAAATGTTACCAGCGGGGGTTTACTGTACGTTCCAGCTCTTTAAATATCCGTGACCTTATCTCTTTGTTTGCTGATAATATTCCGGCTTGGAAATGCCAGCGCCGCGCCGCGTCAAGGCAAGTGGGCGACAGATCTGCACCAAGCGGAAATTGCTCTTAATTTATATGTTCTGAATGCTCTGGGATCTGGATGTCAGGGGCTTCAAAGCTTAACGTACAAAGCACTAAATGCAGAAATTCATTTCTAGAGGGAACTTAGAAACATAGAACCTGCCGGCAGATCGGCCCCCATTCGGCCCCCGTCTAGTCTGCCCGTTTCTCCTGCTGTGAAGACCTTAATCATATCCTCATATGTCTCCCTATCTTGTCCTCTTCTTCTCTTGCTTCTTCTTGTTCTTCTTTCTTCTGCCTTCTTTCTTCGTCCGCTTCCTCCTGGTATCCGCTCCGTTAACCAGGCCTCCCAGTGCTCCTCTCGATTGGAGGAACGGAGCAGAGTCAGTCCCTGTGGTAGGCGCCGTGGCTCCATCCCTTTGCAGATTTACTCCACGAAGCCAGAATACTAGAGAGGGATCCACGGAGAAAGAGAAGCATTTCTGCCCCTCTCTTTATCTGTGAATCTGTCTGCAATATTCTGGCTTCTTGGTGTATTTTCACAAAAGGGTGGAGCCACGGCGCCTACCACGAAGAAAGTCTTTCCCTCGTTCCTCCAATCGGGAGAGAGAGTGTGAGCGGAGGCTCCATCCTATCGCAGAAATACCTGGATAACGGAGCTGATACCGGGGAGAAGCGGGCGAAGAAAGAAGAACAAGAAGAGGCAAGAGAAGAAGAGGAGCTGCGGAAAAGGAGACGGGACACGGAAGTGGTTGGCAGAGAAGGGAGGGAGACATTGAGTGAGAGTGAATGAGTGTGAGTGACAACGAATTTTGTCCGAACCGAAAGGGCAAGAAGCAAAAAAACGAAAGTACCAAAAAGGAACTGAAAAGGGTTGATTTAAGGGCGAGGTTTGTGAGAATATTTACTTTGTTGGGATAAAATATCTTTAAGAAGTGATATTTTAAGGATAATACGTATTGATAGATTTATCAGGACTGGAATCAAATATTGGGAATCGCGGCTGTTTGTGAATTAAGTAAAAAAAAAAAAACTTAAACTTTGAGTCTCCGCAGCCCGGGTGTCTGAAATATTAAGGGACGCGAAGGGTCTGCGAAAGCCTCGTTTCTGCTCCGGTAATTTTATAGCGGAATGAGTCAGAAGCAAATGTGGAGAGACGTAACCCGCGGCGACAGGCGGGAGAGAAGAGACAGACGGGGGGGGGAGAGGAGGCGGATTAAATGAGCTGTGAGGTTTTACAACAGTGAATTACTGTGGACAGCTCCGCGATGGATGTGCCACTCCACCCAGCACTGAAACGGTTAAACGATGTCTGGGGTTTTGTCGTTTATGAAGACAATATACCTACTAACACGCAAACACATGTTCACTCTCACACCGTGCACTTATACATACGCACATGCATACCTTCCTCGTACCACTGACCCTTGGCTGACCCCTGGCGCTCTAACTCCATACACTGACACACACTCATGCTAACTCAAAATACACAAAAACAAACAGTCATGCTAACACTATATAATAACATCACACCATACACTGACACACACTCATGCTAACACAAAATACACAAACACACACAGTCACGCTAACACCATATAATAACATCACACTATATGCTGACACACATCATCATACAGTAACACACGCGCACATGTGCTAACAATATACATTCACACATGCTAACACCATAGGCACACACGCACACGCTAACACACGCTCACTCTTAATAACATCATACACGTATGGACTAGATACACAGACACACTTACTCTCCCTCTCTTCCATCATTAGTATAGCTTTTCAGCTCTCCCTTCCCCTCTCCCTCTCACGTCTCGGGGAGCCCTCATCATCATCATCATCACTTGTACTTCTCTACCAGACACCTGGGCACCCGCAGCACCGGCCTGAGCTCGCCCTTGGAAGCTGCTTTTCGCATGAATATGATGTTCTTATATGATTATGGTATTTGGCTACTGGACCCGGACAGAGCATGACCCGGATCAGTACCACGGACAGAGCATGACCCGGATCAGTACCACGGACAGAGCATGACCCGGATCAGTACCACGGACAGAGCATGACCCGGGTCAGTACCACGGACAGAGCATGACCCGGATCAGTACCACGGACAGAGCATGACCCGGATCAGTACCACGGACAGAGCATGACACGGATCAGTACCACGGACAGAGCATGACATGGATCAGTACCACGGACAGAGCATGGATTCTCCGCCATCAATGCATTTGCTGCAGTCTTTGCAGTTGGTGCATTTGCTGCAGAATTCCCTGCTTTGGTTGCATTGCTGCTGGTTAATCGCATTACCGCGGAACATCCGTGCTTCTGATGCATTGTATTGAAGATTTTGTGCATGGATAGGGCGCAGGTGCCAAACTTTCACAGGGGGCCGGATATTAGAATTAGAAAAAATTGCATAATTATTCCAGGAAAAATTACACTTTAATTCAGCATAATATTTACTATCACCAGGGTTGTAATAATAATAATAATAATAATAATAATAATAAATAATAATAAATAATAATAATAATAAATAATAATAAATAATAATAATAATAATAATAATAATAAATAATGTGTGATAATTGTTATACGGTCCCTTTAACTGCACTGTTTATGCCCAGGAAAGATCGGGATTTGATGTTTTCGGTAATAAAAAAGATATAAAATCTAATATGTAAAATAACAGCTTAACCGTCAGCTACTTGAAAGGTCAGCTTTACTCCGTGATGGATGAGCGGTAATGCACCCGTCTGCTGTGCTGCCCCCGGTGGCAGAAACAGGAAAAGCTGCCCGCACCAGGGCAAATTGGTCTGTAACCAGCTGCGCAACCTCCCCACCGCTGAAAATGAAAGGGTTAAACTAAAGTACCCTTATCCTCTAAAGCCATGAAATGTTATTTTAAAGGACGCAGTCCACGGGTTATAAATAAACGGCATAAATGGCAAATGTGGTGCGGCCGCCTCAGCAACCGGTAGGAGACGTGAAACGCGCTCCCGAGGTAGGGCATCAGTTGAATACGTATGATGTCAGCTGCCTGTATCTGTAGATGACATCATAAAGCTATAACCGCTCGCACGTAGTAAAACTCAAGGCAATCTCGTTTTTTTCCCTTTTACGTGAATTTTACTCATAAATATTATTTCCTGTTGTCCTTTCTGTTTGAGTTTAATTCTCTTCCTCTCATCTGGTCAGGAACCTTTAGGAAATACTCTTTGGATTGGCTGATGTATCCGCGGGCACCCTGGGCACTCTGTGTTAACGCTGCGCTTTGTCCTTCAGGGGGAGCTGCTGAGTCCGTGCCGCTGTGATGGTTCCGTCCGGTGCACCCACCAGCCATGCCTGATAAAATGGATAAGCGAGAGGGGGTCGTGGAGCTGTGAGCTCTGCTATTACAAGTACCACGTTATCTCTATAAGCACAAAGAACCCTCTTCAGGTGAAGGTATTTAACCCTTTATCAACATTTACATTTCTTTCATCCTCTAACAGCCGTTTTTGGCTTTAAACGTCATTAAATTTAATAAAAATGATCGCCACCATTCAACGTACTTCATCGTATATGTTTTGTATATCTAAATCTATATATATATATCCACACACACACACACATATATATACTATCGTTCCAAGGTTTGGGGTCACTCCGCTGTTTCCATGAAAAACAAATACATTTCTGGCTGGAACATAAATACAAAAAGGGTTTCCAACCATCAAGTAGCCTTTTACATATAAACTTGGATCAGCGAACACAGGAGTGATGGGAGTGATAAAGGGCCATTGGGACACAGGAGTGATGGGAGTGATAAAGGGCCATTGGAACACAGGAGTGATGGGAGCGATAAAGGGCCATTGGAACCCAGGAGTGATGGGAGTGATAAAGGGCCATTGGGACACAGGAGTGATGGGAGTGATAAAGGGCCATTGGAACACAGGAGTGATGGGAGTGATAAAGGGCCATTGGAACACAGGAGTGATGGGAGTGATAAAGGGCCTCTATTCGCCTATGAAGAGATTCCATTAAAAATCAGCTGTTTCCAGCTACAATAGTCATTTACAACATTAACCCCTTTTCTTTCAAAATCAAAGACATTTCTAAGTGACCCCAAACTTTTGAATGGTAGTTTATATAGCGATCTATTTGCTTACAGTATGTTTATTGCATTATTGCATTTCATTTATTACGGATACGTTTCTTATTCATTTGCCGGATACTTTGTATACTTTTTGCCACGGGAAGCCTATGTGATACTGTTTCCATTTTAAAATAGGCAACACATACGTATGACACACCCATCTCATCGTCTCTGTCCCTCTCCAATTTGCTTATTCCTTTTAAGAGTTAAGAAAAAGAAACGTTTACTGTCTCTTTAATACCCGTGATCATGGAGAACGTTTTATTTTTGTGATATTTTGTGATTTCCCCCCAGAATAATTTAGCTCCTGTGTGTCGCATGCGCGTGTCTCCTTATCATTGCAGTGGCAAGCCATCTCGCTGACCGTCATTGAGAAGGTCCAGATTGCAGCCGCCATCTTGGGCTCCCTCTTTCTTATCGCCAGCATTTCGTGGCTCATCTGGTCCACATTTAGCCCCTCTGCGAAATGGCAACGCCAGGACCTCCTTTTCCAGATCTGCTATGGGATGTACGGGTTTATGGACATTGTCTGTATAGGTGAGTGAAGAACAAAGCCTGGCGTCAGATATTGTGGTCCTGGAGTCTATAGTCGTAGAGTCTGTAATCTTTTAAAGAAGAGTTAGAGTCATATAAACCGTTGGAGCCGTGGAGGTCTCTTGTTCGGGTGGAATATTCATCATGAAAAATCTTTCTGTAGCTGGGAAAATGTGTCCAGATCCCCTTGATACAAACTCATACTGATACAGGACAACTACAACTGTTACATATATATATAAAACTCTACATATTATGATCATGTTACGGCTGTTTTTTTTTTTCTTTTTCCTGGGACATTTGCCCAGTGCTAGAGGGGTTTTCACCAGTCATGAAAAGGTTTATTTCTTAAGGATTCCTGACAGAATGATGTTATTCCTTGTTGGGGGGAAAGAAGAACGAAACCTTGATACATTGTAGAGCGTTACAAGTGGTTCTAATGATGCTTTTGTAGCAAGTTGTTGGCAAATGTCCCAGAAATCAATTAAGGTCAAAGGATCAATTTAATGCTCTTTTTTTCCGTTGACCCCACGGAATCCGTTGAGCGCGGATCTTTCAGCTTTCATTTTCGAATCTTTCAGTGTCCTTTGTCTAATTTGCTTTTAGACGGGTTATTGAATCGCTCACCATGAATCCTTCACCTCCAGTAAATCAGATTAAGGATTAGACTCATTATCAAACCCAAGAGATCTGAGCCGATAAAAGTCATCTGTTTAGAGGCCTATCACTTGCTATGTGATTGTACAGCACTGCGGACTATGATGGCGCTATATAAATCAATAAACAATAAGGCCGGTCGGTCGGAACACAGAGGATTTTCTAGCTCATAAAAATAAATATTTCTTGTAGCCAGTTTGGGGTATTTTGTTGTTTTTTCGCAGACAAGCAGACCACAATCGTTGGGAGATCCATATATTACATCGAACACAGAGACATTTGGTCTTTTTAGACACAGTGAGCAGGTCCTCTCTTCGGCCCGGACTATTAGCCGAAGCGTCCGCAGATAAATCGCAGCTTTTCCGGGTCATAATGTTTATAGCCGGCTGGCGCGTGAGACTCGCAGCCGTTATGTGGCATCATAAAAAGGAGCAGTCGGGCTTAGCCAGCGCTGGAGTCTCGGCACAAATCATTATGCAGATTACGGTCTCCGGCCCTCTCATGTTGACAGATGGCAAATAATTATTTACTCGCGACTGTTTGTTTGCCTTCTAACTTCGCTCGTTTGTACGTTTCAGCCGGTTAGAGCCTCAAGTGATTGCGGTTATCAGATCCGATTCCACTGATTCCGATAATAACCGGCAGATCAGTCCGCAGTGTCCCGCCTTGATTGGTGTAAAAATCAATCAAATCTGTAGCCAGGAGTGAGCGTTGTTACGCTATAACTCCCGCATTCCAATAAGGATCAGCATTATTACCCAACTCGTTTCAAGGCCACTCTTTTATGTTATATATCGTCAAATAATTATCTTTTTTGTACGCCGTCCAATGATTGGTTTTCATGATAAATTACCCAGAAAATCATCTATTGCAACAAACAAAGAAAAATGTTCTATTTCGACGCTTTGGGTTCACTTGGACGACGCGACGAATCCAAAGCCACCCAGGAGCGTAAACCGCATCGAAAAGCCTCTAACAGCTGCCGCGTCTTAAAATATACGAGCATGGAGCCGATGGGGCCACACTGGTTTAACCCTTTAGAGTGGATCTGTTACTTCTCCTGCGGGCCTAAGCACTTCCTGTCCAACCGCGGAAAGGAAACAGGAAGTAATAGTTTTGTGTTAGCGAGTAAACCATGAATTTATGTAAAACATATATTAAAAAAAACACTATAAAATAAAACAAATAATAATCAAACATTTAACGGGCACATCTTTCCGAGGCCTTCGCTGCGGCTTTCATTTTTTTTTTGTGTGTACGGAGCGTCGATTTTATATCAATGCAGTGAAATCACCCCGGGGGGTACAACCTCCTTTTGATGATTTTCTTCGGTTCCATTTCTTGAAACATGTTATTTTTTTTCCATCAGTAGTTTACATTCACCGTGTAATTGCCAGATCCCGCCGTTAATACCCCCCACAGGTTATATTCTGGGAGATTTGTTAAAAAAAAAAGCAGCCATTTTATTATTATTTTACATTGTGTTTTACAAACAGCCTTCGGTTGAGTCTGACATGCCGAGGCTTCATCTGGTTGTCATGAGCATAAACTCCATTTTTCTTGTTCCTTATCGCGTGTTTAGGGTCTGATTGGCAAATATTTTACGTTTAAATTGTGTCTTTTTTCAGGGTTGATAATCCACGAGGGACCCTCCGTTTATCGGATCTTCAAGCGGTGGCAAGCCGTGAACCAACAGTGGAGGGTATTGAATTACGATAAATCTAAAGACTTGGAGGACCAGAAATTAGGAACCAGCCAACAGACGAACCAACGGACCTCTTTCCAGGCCAATGACTCTTCCACCGGTGTCGGCTCGGCGCACAACGCCACGGCAACCGACGGTGGCAACCATAACCACGTCCCGCCTGGAATGATGTCTCACCAACACTGTGCTTACACCATCTTCCACATCCTTAGCAACCTTAGGCCGCATGAACAGAGAAGCCAAACTAGCGCTAGCAGAGAGTTTGTAATGAGGGTAACAACGGTCTGAGAACACAAGATGGCCGCGAGGTAGAGCGCGAGAGCCGGGTGTGTGCCTTTTCCTTTGGTCAACAAGCGTCAGCGACACCTTCTCCTTCACAGAAGGCTTCCGGAAGGCTGGAGAAGCTGATACATCACATTCTGTGCTCAATTTAAACATGTGACCGAGCTAAGACTTGGAAGCATAATAGATGGAACCACCTAACGTGGCAAGCATGCGCAGTCCTCGTACGATCCGAGGGGGGAGATCGCGGGTCCCTCGTAACATCCAGGATCTCTTAGCTTCCTTTCAAAAAGGCCGGTAAATTCCATGCTATGTATTGTGGCTCCGTTTAGAATCCTCGAAGCACAAAGGTTCTATAAACTCGCTGGAGTTCCAGGCTTCTAGAGCCGAGAACTTGCTTCAATGTAACCGGTTATTAAACTTCACCCCATGAAGTGGCCCATCTCTGGTCCCATTAAGTAAGGGATGTGTGTTTCTGGCTTTCTACTCCAATTTATGTCCCTTCGTTGACCCCAGGAGATAATTATTTATCCCGATCCCCAATGTATTTGTTAGTGAAACATATTTCTCTTAAGGGTCCAATAAAGTTCACTTAGCGTAAAACGAAGTTCAGATGAAGTCAAGATCTTGGTGGTGGCATCTTCAGCCCAAGTGAGGTCCTATAGGCATGGAAAACGACCACAACAGGGTAGATTATTACCAATGGGCGCCGCCATATTGTCCATAGATGCCATTCCATGATGGAGGCCGTAGAAATAAAGGGTAGACTGAGCGCGTCCTAACGTCACCACCACCTCGTGAGGACGGATACCCCTGCTCAGTTCCTTGACCATCACTAACAGAGAGCCCAGAGATTGACATTTAAGGTAAATTGTCGACCCTTTTTTTATGTTTAATGTTTTTATTAAGGGTCGGCGTTAAGATCTCATTATTATAAGATTATTCTTTTCCTTCATTCCGATACGGAACCTCAAAAGGGGAAATTAAAATAATAGTTTCCATTTGGTGCATTTTGGGAAAAACAAAAGCTCTGCATGAAAAAAGTGCCATTGTTCCAAAAACAATATATCAGCCAGGAGTCTCCGGAGACGTCTGGTCGTGGAAGTAAGTGCCTGATGACCGACCGTTTGGTACAATTTGGGAACAAATATCGTTTCATTTCTGCGCCTTTCTACAAGAGATCCACGCACCTGTGCCGAAATCTCCGTACCAAAATATATATAAAAAAGATATATATATCCAGGACTTCAAAAACCCTCCGTGTGCCAAAAAATTTCCTGCGCTGGTTCTGGTAAAAAATCCACATCCAATCGGACAAATTCTGAAGCACAATATGTTGCGATAAAATAAAGCAAATTCCCTGTGTATTTATACACAGAAAACAAAGGATTTTGGTTCTCTGTAGCGTTATTTCTTGGTTCATGTAATCATTTTGTGTTCAGTGCCTTAAAGGTGAGGAGGGAGGGCGGCAAATCCTGTATTCCTGGGGGGGGGGTAGATATCGGCCCATCTCGCCCGTCTGTTTAATAACGTAACCGAGTAACGCAGCGTGGGCTTCCTGGCAGAAGCAACCAAAGATCCTCTCAACAAAGACTTCACGATCACATAAAAAAAAACGATATTCATTTAAGGGAACAAAGTATCCGATATGATTGTATCCCATAACAAAGACGAATTCCAGCTTCTGCCGGTGGGAACGTCTGTAGGATTTGTCCTGTTGAGTCCTCTTTGAGTTCGTCTCTCGTGTGGAGGTAAAAAGAAACGGCGTGGATCCTATAAATGATCCTTAAAATGAAGGCTTTACAGAAGATAACAAGCAGGCGAGCGTAAGAACTTTCTGGAACCCCGTCTCCGGCAGACGTCGGATCGCGGTGTTCTTAGCGAATGGCTTATTTATAACCCCCCCCTCCCAGAATGATGATAAAATTAAATACATTAAGAGTCTTTTGGCATTTAGAGGGGCGTTAGAGATCTATGGAGTCGTAGTGAGTGACGTCCTAAACCTATGGAGCGTTGACCGCATTCGAGGCCATCCAGGAGGATGGTCGAGGGTGCCTGGTAATCCTCCGATCGCCCGGATGAAAGGAAACCAGCTTTTTTAGAGTTAATTTAAAAGGAAATAAAGGCATTAGGCCGCGTCAATTTTGTATCAACCAATGCAAATAATTCTTTCACTGGCCAGGTTGGGCTATGGGGCAAATTTCCCAGTGGGCCGGTACCTCTGCGCGGAAGACTCTGTGTGCAGCCGCCAGCCGGATACACGCGGCCACAAAGGTGTAACGATGTATCCAGCAGCGGCTGGCCTTAAAGCGCCAGTGACGATTTTAATCCCCTGCGCAACCAAAATCATTTTTTCTGTACATTTTTTATCTCCATTTTTTTGTTCTATGGAAAATGTTCAACAAAATTCCCGCTGCGAAGGAAACGATTTATTTTCATCTGTAATCGATCGCCTTTTGTGTGAGGATTGAACTCGTTCACTGACGCCGTTCCTCGGGAAATTATTAATTACGCGGCAGAATCATAGAGAAAAGCACTTAGTGAATAAGCCCCACGTAATCCTCGGCATTGTCGGGGAACGCAGCGCTGACCTGGTTTTTAATATAATTAGAAAAGCCTCGTTTAGCCTCATTTCTGCCGGGACGCGATGCTTATTGTTTGTTTGTTTGTTTTATGAGATTTGGGAAACTGAGATATTTAATTTTCGGTAAGACTAATATCTGCGGAAACGCAGGCGGAATTAGAGCCGTCCCTAGGGCCGGGAGACTGTATTCTGCGCTGCCTTTATAATGTAAAAGTGAAATTATCCACGTTATTATTATTATTATTATTTGTATTATTATTATTTGTATTATTATTATTTGTATTATTATTATTATTATTTGTATTATGCTTTTATTTGCTCCAACGGCAAAAGAAAAAGCGTAGGGGGAGGGGCAGATAAACTCGGCATAATTTGGGAAATAAGTTAAATTTGGTATTCAAGCCCCTGATGTATTGCAGAGAATTTAGAATTTTGCTCAAATCCCAATAGAAACTCATCAAATCTACGTCTTTTCCCTGAATCCTCTCAGATCCTGACATTTCTTGAAGTTTTGAGAAAAGAAAACAGATTTCTCGAATGTGTGTTTAATATTCATGAGTTTATAGAAGAGGCTGCAATTCTGAATTAATCAGCTTATTAAAGCCTTTGTGTTCATAAATAGCAGACAAGTCCCTCGCCGCCGCGCCGTAACAGCGATCAGGAGAACAGATCTATGGAGCCAACTGTTGGATCAATAGAATTAACAAACATTATGGCGTCCGCGGCGGCTTTCAACAATTATTCTTTTACTTCATCATTAGAAACGACGGGGGTGGGGGGGAGGAGAAGAGACCTGGGGATGGCTCTGTATCTCTCCAAAGGGTTAATCGGACTAAAACCCCTCTCACCCACGGGATGGACGAGGAGAAAGAAGAAGAAGAAGGAATAAAAAAAAGAAAAGGAAAATAAAAGAAGAAAAATGACGAAGAAGAAGAAGGTAGAGGAAGAAGAGAAAAAAAGAGAAGAAAAAGAAGGTAGAGAAAGAAGGAAGAAGAAAAAAGAAGAGAAGAAGCAAAGGTAGAGAACGAAGGAAGAAGAAGGTGGAGGAAGGAGGAAGAAAAAGGAAGAAAAAAGAGAGGGAGAAGAAAAGACAGTAGAAAAAGAAGGAAGGTGGAGAACTTTTTAACCCCTTCTATCATACCAGGCACGGGGTGGGGGAGGTGTAGAGAGGCACATGGTGGGCTCCATGCCTCGTCGCTCCTTTACTGCAAACGTAGAAGGTTGAGCCGTCCGTAGCGTCGAAGCGTTAATAAAACGTCCGCTCGCCGTTTCCCGGCCCGATGTCAAGTTGGCTAAAATGTTATTTTTTGGTCTTTTTTTTAATCTTATGATTTCCAGATCTGGATTAAAAGGGTTAACAGGAGAGGGAGAACCGTGAATAATTCCAATAAAAGTCGTATGTCTGCGCGGGACGGACATACGGCTCCTGAATCTAACACGAGACCAACGACTGATTTCACCCCATTACAGACCTCTATAAAATGTCGTTTACGTTATAAGGTTTGCGCCGCGTGGATCGCATTCGGAAAAAACAGGTGATTAAGGGTTAAACACCCCAAATTCTAACACAACAAACTGAAAATTAAAAGGAAAACAAAAAAAATAAAACATTTATTTAGCCACAAAAACTGATTCCAAATCTGCAGCCCTTAGAAACGATAATTAAATCTGCTTCGGCCCCCCGGGGAGCAATAATTACGGGCTTTGCGTGTGTTTTGAGTTCAGAACGGGGTATGGAAATGGTTGTTTTTATTTAATGTTCGCGGTTCCGTGGAAAACAAATCGTTCCACCTGCCCCCCCCCAAACTGCCCAAATGACGGGGCGGCTGGGCGGGCAGGCGAGCGAGCGTGTGATAGACGCCAGCAGATCGGCCCCCGGCGGCCTCCGTCTAGTCGCCCGTTTCACCTGCTGTAAAGACTCAAATCTGGAACCTAAGCTGCTGTGAACGACAACTCTTCTGACACTCAGCCAGCCTCTGGACACACGCTGTGATAATTTTGGGTTGAAATCCTGGGTTCTGTGGGGCTGATGCTTTTAAAAGATTTGGGGGTTATTAGGTGTGGAAGCCGAGGCCGGTGGCAGCCTGTGGCAGAGCCAGCATTATCCCGCGCTCACAAAGGCTGCCTCAACCAATCAGCAACAATCAGCAACTTAACCATAGAGAAGAGATAACCTAACGGGGAGGAATAACCGAGACGGCTGCTCCCTTCTTTGTCTTGTAAATAAAGAGTGCAAGCTCTTCAGGCTGCATGCAAAACAGACTTCACATCACCTCTCATTTGCTCTTTAAATCTCATTCCCACATCTAAAAAACAAAAAAGGGGGCCCTGAGCAGAATCCCCCCCCCCCCGATATATCGGGGCTCCCCTCCGTGTCCCGGATTTCACATTTTACTGCAGATTTAATGAAAACAAGAGAAAGAGAGAGAAATAAACGGCGTTTTCCCGGCCGGCACCTCGTTACCGACACACCTGTGTCCTGCGAGACGGCGGCTCCGGGACTCGCTCTTCTCTGTGTAAAAAAAGCCAATTCCGGGAATGAAGAGAATGAATTCATTTAATGAAAACACATTTAAAGGGAAGCCCCCCGGGGGGGTTCATTAATTCTTAGAATATCCACATAGATTTACGGCGTATCGCTCCTCGGCGGCTTTACGAGCGGATGGAGCTCGCGGAAGCGTTTTTTTTTTTTTTTTTTTAGGTCTGTTGGGAAAAAAAACTTTCAGGAAGTTGTGAAAAAAATGATATCGATTGAAACGCTTTATTTTAGAATATTTGCATGGAAATCGTGGGGTGGATTTAGTCCCAAAAAATCCTTAAAAATGTTTTTTTCTAGGCTTCCTGTAGTTTGTTTACATTTTGGAGCGACTCGGTTTACCTTTAATGTGTATCGAAGCCCCATTACCCCCAATTTCTAAAAACTAGTTGGAGACGAGATGACGCTCGTTCCGAGGGCCGCTGGAGAAAAAACCACACGGAATAAATATTACGAGTCAGAAGATCTCCCGGAGACGCCGGATACCGACGGCGATTCCATCTCGCATTCTGCGGCTCGTGACGTTTCCGCGCAGGGCTCTCCGGCAGGCGGTCGCCGGAGAGATGGATCCTTCCGGAGACATCACCATGTGACATGTATGCGGAAACAACCAAAAAACTACGTTACGGGAAAAAAAACCAACACAATTTTATTTCTTCATCTGGAGTTACAGCTGAACGTTGGAAGCCATGAGCGTTCCGGACGAAAGGCACTTCGGAGGGGGGGGGCAGCGATCAGATGGACGTTATTAGCTAATTAGGGGGGGGGGTAAAAAAAGACACAGACCGATAATAAAGGGGGGATTATAACGTAAATCAATCTGTGTGCCCCTCCCCCCACCTCCGTTCTGGATGGGCTCCCCAGGTCACCCATAAGGGACGCAGTTTAAGGAATCTACATAAACTTCACGGCCGTGAGACGCGATCCGCCGGTCCGAGCGTTAACCCCTTTCAGCCCCAGGCGTGGCAGGTTACGCTCCACGTCACTCTGGGACTCGGTGGGTTAATATGTAAACTGTTGCCGTTTAACGTTACTTTGTGTCGGATTCGTCGGCCCGAATCTCCAAGCGCTTGCTTTTTTGCGGCCGCCTCTGCTTCTGTTTGCAGGTTAAATCATGTCGAGCTAAAAAAACGGGAATAAACGGGAGCCGGGGGGGGGAAAAAAGTGAAAAAAACTGTGTTTTTGGGGAATAATTTACTATTATATTTACTAATATCATATCCTCACCAGATCATCGACATCTCCGTCTTCATCCACCATGGACGTGTCTTCGGGTTTCTTCTCTGTTTCTGCCAGAAACTGGAAGAAAAATCAGCCGGTCAGACGACCGGACAGACAGACAGACGTACGGACAGACAGGTCCCGGTCAATCAGATGTTAAATCGGACGTACGGCGCGGTTACCGGTGCGTTACCGGCTCCTCTTATGGAACGTTACGCACGGGGGGCTCGCTCGTTACCAGTTTTTAATTTGCAAGAGGACTGAATTTTCCAGATTTGAATACATTGTATCGGCAGAACCCCCGACGCGGCAGGAAGGGCGCAGAACGTGGACGGACCCCCCCCAAGTAACGTTTTAATTGATAACGGGTCTTCGTGTCGCGGCTTTACAGAAGCCCCCCGTTACCCAGGGTATCGACGCGTTTCACAGTCCCCGGCGGACGACGTACCATCTTGGCTTCCGCGGGAGTCACCGAGCTGCCTTCCGATTCTTCTCGAGTGATCAGAGAGACGCCGTCTAATAAAACAAAACCAAAAGGAGATTACGGGGCGCAGACCGGCCGGCCACAGCGCCCCAAACCCCGTCCGGAGTCCGCGTCGGGGGATTTAAGATGGGTTTTAAAGTCGAGATAAACAAACTTGCTAACAGCCCGAAACTGAACATAAAAGGAGACGTTACAGAAAAAATCCCGAGCAGATCCGTCATTTTCTTTTCTCTCAAGATTTCTCAATAAAACACAGGGACTTTAAAGATGTTTTCTTCAGTCTCTATGGCAACAACCAATCTGTGGAAGTTTTTACACCATTAAAGAGTTATTCCTGGGAAAGGTCCGGGGCATTCGGGGTAACGGGAATAATGGATATAATGTTAAACTTAGATGCAAAAGTGTCAAATTGAGCAGAGAAGGTGGGACAGCAGCTTTAAATAAGGAGGGAGAAGGAAAGAAAGGAAAGATTTGCCCCATCCTTGTATGAAGGGGGCAACTAGAAAGAAAGGGGGGTGGTCAGGTGACCCGACGCGCATACATACCCTGAACTATTATCTCCCAGAATTCCTTGAGAGCGCCGCCTTCCACCTTTTCTTTAAGGACTTGGAGGAAATCATTAAAAATCCGAACCTGCGACAACTTCCGCGTTAAAGAAAAAATATAATGAGCGAAAGTTACCGTAACGACGAGAACCCGACCCGAAACCCCAGCGGCGCTTAGCATCGGGTATCGCTGTCCCTTTAATACGGCAGATGGGGGGCCGGTGGGGGAGCGTTAGCCGCCTGCTGTTGCAGGACTGTACGGAGCAGGTGGTCTCGTCACGGCTCCGCGGGGCTCTGCTCTGCGCATGCTGGGATTCTCACTCACCCGGACGGCCTCGGCCCTCAAAGCCGTGATACAGCCGATGCTCTTGGCGTAGTACTGCGTCTGCTTGGTCTGCAGGAACTCGTAGACGCGATTAACCAGCTGATCGCTCGCTGGAAGAAGAATACAGAACTAAACGTACGGAGACAGTACGAGGGGGGAGAGCCGGAGAAACATCTCCGTACATCGGCCCAGAGACATCGGCCAAGAGACGTCTCCGACAGAGACATCAGCCCAGAGACAGCCGCTCTATCCATTCAGGGGACATAGATATATAGACGGAACCGTGCAAAGATTTGGGGTCACTTAGCTGCTTTTCAGGACTGTCTCGCGTAAGGGGGGCCGGTATTCATCATCACAGCTGCGAGACAGACTATGACATCGATGCCTAGAGGGTTGCGCATGCAGCTTAAGGTTTAACAGGAGATTCGGGGGAACCGACCTTCCTTGAAGTTTGTGTTCTTCTGTTTGACCAAAACACGGAAATCCTCTGCCGGAGTAACGCTGCCCACCTAAAAAAAACAACAAAAAATTATGATTCAGCCGCAAAAATCCCACCACGGCATCTAAATGCAGGTCGGTGACCGGAGGGACATCCCGGAGAAGGAACCCCGCACGGCTCCGAACAAATCCTTGCATGAGTCCTGGGTGAACTCGGCCCCCGCACGGCTCTGCGCAGAACCCCCGTGGCCCCGAGTGAATCCGACGCGGCTCTGGGCAAACTTGGCGTCTCTCACGGCTGCACTTACAGAGGTGACGTTGCCGTCGGCCAGCCGCATGACACTGAAATCATCATCTTCAACCTTCAGCTTCTTACTGTCGGGTTCTTCATTTCTGTTAAAAAAATAAAAAAAATAAAAAAAAAACAAAGAAAAAGAAAAGGAAAGAAAAGGGAGACGTGAGACCCCCCCACCCCCACCCCAGGGCAGAAGAGATAACGTTTACCCTTTCATTTAGACTGCCGCCGGCGGCCGGAACCTACTTGTCCTCGAAGACGTCCTGCGCCGTCCTCTGCTCCTTCTTCTTGACGGCTTCTTGCAGCGGGAAGCTGAGCTTCATCTTCTCCAAGGACGCCCGGCATGCGGCTTTAACTTCCGCCGGCGGCTCCAGCATGTTCAGGAGATGCTGCTCGACGGGCGGCAGCGGGTCGTCGGGGTTCAGGGCTTTATGCTGAAGACACTGGCGGTCAGACAGAGAGAGGAGACGGCGTAAGACGAGGACCCGGATCGGTTTATACGTTTATTTTACAGCCGAGGTCTGAACGGGGGAACGACCGGCATTATCTGATCCATTCCCCGACACTCCCACAAACACCGCCACCCAGCGTAACCATTCAAAAGTTTGGGGGCACTTAGGAATTTCCCTGTTTTTGCTAGAAAAACTATTTTTCTCCATAAAAATACCATGAAATGGATCAGAAAGCCAGCGCGGAAGGGGTTAATGCGTTAAATGATTATTGTAGCTGGAAATGGTTGATTTTTAATGGAATCTCTTCATAGGTGTACAGAGGCCCTTTATCACTCCCATCACTCCTTTATCACTCCCATCACTCCTTTATCACTCCCATCACTCCTCTGTTCCAATTGCCCTTTATCACTCCTGTTTTCCAATGGCCCTTTATCACTCCCATCACTCCTGTGTTCCAATGGCCCTTTATCACTCCCATCACTCCTGTGTTCCAATGGCCCTTTATCACTCCCATCACTCCTGTGTTCCAATTGCCCTTTATCACTCCCACCACTCCTGTGTTCCAACGGCAGTTTAAGTTTAAAAGGATAATTGATGGTCAGAAGACCCTTTTGTAATTATGTTTCAGCCAGAAATGTACTTGTTTCCATGGAAACAGCTGAGTGACCCCAAACTTTTGAACGGTCTCGTGTATAAAAGTACATATTTATAGTTTAGTTAAATCTGGAAAGCCCATTTCACCATTTATCGCATAAAACGAACGATGGCATCGATACAAAAACCACAACACAACAACAAAGATCAAACGGCAGAAGACGGATAATGTGATGCAAAGCTGTTCACAATCGTGTAGTAAATGCGTGGAATGGCTCGCGGCCAGAGGTGGTAGGTTGCAAGCCAAGGAATTGAGGAATCATAATTGAGAGGATGAGACGCTCTGTACTTCGCGAATCAGCAAACGTCCGTTATCGGAGGTTGCCATAGAAACAAACCTTATTGTAAAGATATCCATAAGAACTCAAGAGAGGGAAAAGCCTGCGATGCCTAACGGCCGGAAGATCTATGGATCGATAACAGCGGCCAATCAGTGACCGGTCAGGGCGGGAAAAACTTCTAAATTGGGGTCAGGGCAGAAAAAAAGAGAGAGGCAATTATGTAAATCCGCATTAATAATAATTCCTGGCAATTCTACCAAAGAGCTCGGATTCTACTCGGTACTCTGATTAATCGGGGATTTTCTATATTAAATTATAAAAAACTTTTATCAGAATCCAGAAACAGGATCTTCCATTCTTAGCGGTCGCCGGGGGATACGGGGAGGAAAAAAGAAAGACAAGAGGAAAGAAGAGAAGGACAGAAAAACGAGAGACGTTCCAGACAATCACGCTCCGTAACGATACGACGTCCTCTGAGGGCAAAGGTCAGGCGGCCGGAGCCAATCAGCAATGATCAGTAACAACAGGGGAGAGATAACTTATTGGGGAGGAATTATAATGTAGATACTGAGAAATACTTTGGGGTCGGTCACCTGGAACAGCCTCTGGAACTGCGGGTTGGGGATTTTGCTGGGTTTAAATAAATCCTCGACGCTCTCGCCATCGTTTCGCACCAAACTCATGCTGTCAATCAGGGAATCCACAGCAGACAGCTGCGCGTCTAACAACGAGAGGAGAAGACTCAGCGAAGGGTTAAACACGGAGGAAACAATAGCACAGCGTGACGCCCCAGAGGGGCACGTCACTATCTACCCCACGACACCGTCACGCTCACGGTGACCCCCGCCGAGTCACCATGCGCTGCTCACTGGGCAACCTGTAGCCGAAAAGGCTGAGAGTGATAGGGGCTGACCTACTAAGCCTTGCTTATGGTGGCCCCAGACGTTGGGTCTCTTTCTATACATTATACCGGCTCACTGATTTATTTATACATTATACAGGGGGCCGGCTCGCTGATTTATCAATACATTATACAGGGGGCCGGTCACTGATTTATCTATACATTATACAGGGGCCGGCTCGCTGATTTATTTATACATTATACAGGGCTGAAGACGAATAAAGGGAAGGTTTTCTCGGCTCTACCTGTTGGCGTGAACTTCTTGTTGTTCTCGAGGGATGAAAACAGAAATTGTCTCAAATCCTCCATGAACGGCAGCTGCACGTAAACCAAGCACTGAGAACCGACACGGAACATCGATTAACATAAAAACACTGCGTATGGTGAAAAAATAATAATTAAACACAGATAATAAAGCAAATATTCAACTTTTATCCACAGATCTGACAGATAAATCTGCCGCCGGCTCCGTGGCGCGCACCTCGTATTTCTCCTTGATAAGCGGGAAGGCCGCCCCGACCTGGGGGTTGGATCGTCTGTCGTACGCGTAGCGCACTATGGCCACCATTTCCATTTCATGCAGCGCGTTAATCAGCGCCGAGAGCGCCACGTTGGCGGCCTATAGAAGAGGGAGAGAGGCGATGATGAGCTTGATGGACAATTACCCTCTTCCACTTCTGCTGAGCGGCTGTTCCACTTATCTACCACCCCTAACCCCCCATCTTTCCTCCATGCTATACATTTGGGATATTCTTTCCCTTTTGCTCCCTTTAGCCTATCTATATCCTTCTGAAGATATATTATATTTGCTTTTTACCTCTGTACACCAAGTGGTTAAACAGCAAAGAGATCAATGACTCTTATGTGATATTGTGGTCTGGCTCAACACCAAAAGAACCGCGTAGAAGCTGAATAGATCCGGCTGGACGCAGACCGCCTAAGTGTTTCTGCTGCTAATATCAGCGAACCTAATAAAACATCGAAACCAAACTCACCTCATCGTCCTTTGGAGCAAATATCTTTACAACCTGGTTTCCCATATAATGATTTCTATCAATCTGTAAAGAAACCGGGGGGGGGGGATAAATAAATCAATCAACATTACAAGTAAAAAAAAGAACTTTTTTTTATCACTTTGCCAAATCTTAGACATTATAGTGATAAACGGCGGCTGAACCCATGTAACTGTATACAATGTATATTATATATTTAAATAGCCCCCCCCCCGGGCCGTACCAGCGATGATTTCGTGAAGCCCAGAACTGCAAAGCATTTTCCTTCAGTCTTATATTTCATCTGTTCCTGATCCACCTTTGCAAACGGGACGATGTCGCTCCCGTAACGGAAGCCTGTAAGGGACAAAACCTGCGCTGAACCTGATTCGGCATATGGGGCACGCAACATAAAGCCATCAAAAGGGGGCTACCTAGAATAGGGGTCCCATAATAGAAACATGGAAAGGATCCAGGAACGTAAACAATGCATACAATCCGTGTTAATATATTTACTTTTGTGTTGAACACCAAAAAAAACACAAATATAAGGCTTTTGGCCCAGAATAAGTGCAGCCCAGGGCTTTGGACGGCTGAATATTTTTGGTTCTATAGAGTAAAGAAATTGTCAGAAATAACCATGAACGGCCCCGAATACCTTGAATCGTATCGTCTTTCTCGATTTCCGTTTCCTCGTCGTTATCCAGACAATAAACCGTTTCCTTTTGGACGTCTTCTTTTTTCAGCGTTTTGGCGTCTACAACCGCCCAGGATTTCTTCACTTTCTCCTCCGTGACCTGAAAGTACCAAAAAGGGGAAAAATTAAACACAATCGCGTTCACTCCGCCACGAAGTAACCCAAACGTGAGACATCGCGTAGCTTTAAGCGTCAGATAAGAAGAAAACACACAAAAAAATGGAAACAGGAAAAAAAATAGAGGTGAACCAGAGCCAGAGGCGCTACGTACGCATTTATACCCCACGATGCGGATCGAAAGATGGGATCCTACGGTAAGCTGGCAGGGCCACGCCATCGGTCGCCTTTCTATCTTCTTGAATATAGATAATTGTTCCAAGCTCTCCCTAAATCAAGGTAAATATGCAAAGAGGGTGAGATGCGGCTGCCCACCGGGTCGATGCGGCTGCCCACCGGGTCCATGCGGCTAGCGGGCAGGCGCGTTCGCAGGACCTCACCTGAATGTGTAAACCTCATCCAGTCCGTCTTCACCGTCCAAGGAAAACATGATCTTCCGAACCATCTGGACGCCAGCCCGCTGATCATCGGATAACCCTTTGCCGGGTCCCCGGCGCGTCTCGGCGTTGCCTGCATCCCCTCTGCCGCTCGGCCCTTCACCCAGACCTTCATCTTCCTCGTCCACCGGAAAGGGCAGGCTATGGAGAACACGGATTGTCCTTCGTTACCACGCAGACAGCGTTCTCCTTCAGCGGAGTGCTCGTGTAACTTACAAGAACTGAAGGGTGATCCCAGCTTGCTTGAGGTTAGCCACGATGACCTCCACCTGGTCTGCAACGAAGGGACTGCTGAGGTCAGTGAAAACGGCGATGTGAAGCTTTTCAAACTTCTTGCCTCTAAATAAAGAGACGAACAACAGACGCGTTATGAGACACGCAGAGAGTTTAACACAACATACAGCAAACCCGTCGTATGCCAGAGGAGATCAGGTGGATCGACACGTCATAATGCATGATCAGACATGAACTCACGGCTTAGTGAATAAAGCCATCAGCTCCCTGGGGAAAGGCAAATTCCATCCCGCATTCTAAATCCAGAGTCACTTTCCGGCTGTCGATACTTACAGAGTCTCTCTCTGAAGGATGTCCATGCACACGACCAGAGCGTCCAAGACTTTCCGCGTTAAGGTCAATTCACGTTAAATAATATTAAAGGGTTAATGACGTGTTCGGCGATCACGGGTGTTAAAGTCGATGTTTCACCTGAATTACTTGTATAACTAAACGCAGCGTTTAGTTCAGTCCTCCTGAAAACTCAAAGCCTTCTTACTTCAAATTAATTTCGCTTACCGCTTTTACGGTCATGTGACACGAACGGCAGCCGCTGATAGGTTGTTGCCATGGAGACTTGGGTTGTTTTCAAGTCATTAAACTTTTTGGTGGAAAGAATAAAATAGCAGATCTGCCAAGGTTTCTTTCTTTATATTATATAAATCTGGGGATTTATTTACTTAACCATGAGCTGCCGGTGACACCATATTAAAAAATGTTTAAATGTTAACCCCGAATCTGCCAGCTCAGCCCTTCCTGCCGGAGACGCTAACCGCGATCGGTCTGTTATAATAACGCTAGAAATGAGTGAGCCGCTTGGTTAATAATCTCCATTATAAACAGGGGGGGGGGCGAAATAAACCAAATGTACGCCGAATAAAGTATTTATTTCCCTAGGAACGAGGTCTGATCTTTCATTCTTAGCCGGGGAATATTGTCGCATGCATTGTACATGTATGGCTGGAAATACTAGCGTGAATCAAAACACTCCTCCACGTGGATCGGGACATCTGCCGAGGCGATAAAAGCTTTGGGAAGGATACAGTCGGCTTGCCGGGAGCCGGGCTCAACTTCGTTTTGGATTTTTTCAAGGAGTTCGAAGTCTGGAACGTACAAGTGCCGCAAAACGCTGATGTTCTGGTACTGATCCCGGGCAGCCAGAGCGTTATCGGTGCCGTCCGTGCCAAACAGGACCACCGCCGTCTCATCTTTGCTCTCCGCAAACACCTGGGCCAAAGAAAGAGCAGGTTACCGGAAGAACGTCGTGTAAATCAGCTCAACGACTGCGAGCTCTGCGGGGAATGAAAGCTTTGTGAGTCGTAAAAGGAACATCAGCTGCTGTCCCCAGAAAAGCGCAGATTGGGGTCACCTTTACATCGACCCCGACGCGTTTTCCAGCATACAAATCTTCAACCGTGGCAGATACAATCTAAACGAGGCACTTTGTTACAGGAGTGTTAAATTCAGCAGAGCCGGTGGAACTGCATCTTTAAAATCTGTGAATACTAAACATATCTTAGCTGGAATATTCCTTTTAAAAGCCGCAGGGGTGTTTTATGACGATGATTACCTGTCTCTGCAGGAAGAGCGTCATAACCTTCTTCGCTTGTTCGAAAGGAGACTCCTCTCCCCGATTGGAATGGCTCATCGCAAATCCCACATCCATGCAGAGAACGACGGCGCTCTGCGAGACATTACACGGAATCGTTGGTAAAAACATACAACGGCGTTTCTTCACTGGGAGGGTGGTGGACAAAGGGAACAGCCTACCAGCCACACCGACTCCCATCACCCCGGGGACACCAACTCCCATCACCCCGGCTACACCACAGTCATTGCATCCTTCCCCACTTACACCAGCCGTCATCAGTCCAGCTACAGGTACACTTTTCACCCCGGGCTATATCATTTCAGCTTCCCTCACCCCAAACTACTTGCAAATCCCATCACCCCAGGTACTGCATCTGCCACCCCTGCTACCCCCAGCACCCCAGTGTCACGTGTGTTTGTTTACATAACGCACTATAGGCTGTAAAGCCCCCTCTCAGGGCAAACCCCAGGCCCAGTACTGCAAGGGGCGGAGTGGGGGGGTCTTGCCTACCTTAGCTGCCCTCGCCATGTTATTGCCCCTCTGTTTGCAGACAGGTGTATCAGAGAATGCCTTCCCCGGGCACACAGGCGGCGGGGTACAGTTCCGACTCAGCGTCAGAAAGGAGCAGGGGAGCAGCGGCCCCTAGTGGCGGTATTGGGGTATTGCACGGGCATGTGCCCCGTCCTGTTATCAGCATCAATACTTCCTGGTCCATCTGCAATAAACCAGCCCCCCTATAACCCTTTAACCCCTACACTACAGGGCTGCATTCAGATCATTCTGTCTTCCATTGTGTTTTAAGTCTTCTAGAAGGAGATGCAGCCTGGACCCTGCGGCTAATTCACGGCTGCTAACTTAACATTTAAAAAGTAAATAGGAATATAAACCACATTACGCAATATGGATCACCTCATACCTCCCAAGTGTAGAGACCCTGTTTAGGAGGGACAGTCCCTCTCCTTCCCTGATGCCACTCTTTCTTTCCTTGATGCCCCCCCCCCCCGATGCCCTTCTTTCCTCTCCTGTTGCTCCCCTTTCCTTCCCTGATGCCCCTCTTTCCTCTCCTGGTGATCCGCTTTCCTCCTCAGATGCCCCTCTTTACTCTTTTCCAGGAGGTCAGAATGTTTGCTGGGTATGAGGGGATCGCAGGGTTCTGCAGCCCTAAAAGCCCCGATAATGCGTATAGAAACAGCAGGGAATGGCTCGGTTTCACAGATAATTTGCTCTCTGACAAGGGAACCGCGTTCGCTGCGACCGCTCCTTCTAACGATGTTAAGACCTCAGTATGGGGGCAGAAGCTTCTTGCCTCTGGCTGTCTGTGTCGGACAACGAGACGTTCGCAGCGACTCTGCAGGAAGAGACTGCAAGCATTGTGTGGCCGGTCTGAGTATCAGTAACGAGTATCTGCGAGCCCCCAACATTCATAAAATAACCAGACCGGTCTATCCATGGTTCCGTCGTTCCCGCTGTGGGCTCTGTGATTCCCCCTACCTGGGAACTCTTAGGATTTGCCCCTGAGTTTCGGCCCTGATGTTGGGGTCATGGAGTGGAGGGGCAGATTGTCGGGTCACGGAGTGGAGGGGCAGATTGTCGGGGTCACACAGCCCGCAGTGGACACATACTCTTCATTGATCTGCTAATACCTGAGGCGCCTCATTAGTGCTTTTACTGCCAGTATTTTATGGTTGACGTTCCTGCTTGAATAGAGGTGACGCAATAAAATGTATCTTTAAATAATGACAAGGTTGCAGCCCCTTTGGAAAAATAATTTTGTTTTTTGTTGTTGTTTCTGGCGTGTTTAGAACACAGATACCGATTGCACTCCTATTTATTCTAATTTTATTATAAAATTAATAAAATTGTTCAGATAGCGGAGCGATCGCAGATCCTGGAGAATTTTCCCCGTTATTACTCGTGCGACACCTTCATAAAAAAAAAAATCGGTATTTTGCTTTATCCAAAACTAGTTCATTCGCTATTCCTCCCCTTCGTAAGCGAGGTCAATCTCCTATTCTGATCCGAACAGGCAGCTTTCCAAACATTCCTGGGAAGAAACAAAGTTACAGTTTTCTGTAACCAAAGCGTTTCCGTTGTTTGGGGGTTTAAACGCACAGCGTCTCTATTCCTGCGCACATGTTAAAGGGTCACTTCAGTTTTCCAGGGACCCCCCCCATAAAAAAAAATTCATATGCATTTTATTTAAATCAGAAAAAAAGGGAAAACTAAAAAAAGCCGGCATGGTTGGCAGGAAAGTGGGGCGTCTCGCACCGCCGCTCCGCAGTCTTTGCCACTGAAGACCCGGAGACACAGAAAAGCGGCACGGAGGTCCCAGGTACGTCCCGACCCCCCTGCTGATGTTCCGCGTCAATCACTGCGATGAAAGAAACTAGGAGAGCTTTCCGAGCTAACGGGGAGTCTGAACGGCATGCGTTCAGGTGAGAAAATTTTGTGCCGAATTCCGCAGAATCCAGAATAACGAAATAAAAGAAAGAATTGTAGAACTTCTAACATATAAATGAAATTAAATTGTTGTACTGTAGACACATTTAAAAATCTGTATTTTAAAAGAGAGAACTCATTTCCGAGTACATTTTTTTGATACCAGAAAATGCTTTTTTTTTTTTCTTTAACCGATTTCCGTTAAGAAATGCAATTCGATAAATATTTGTTTCTCCAGCTTTCGGTTGCACAGCGTCCGCATTACAACCCACGAGCAGAGAAGCACCTGGTTTTATGGGCTGCGGCAACTCTAATCACCCTCAGCCAATTGGATTTTTAAATCAAAACAGCCAACATAGCGAGAGCTGCCTCCGCTGCCAAGCTTTTCCCAGATGTGACATGCACGTGCTTTCTAAAAGCTACAGTTTTTTTGGAAGAAATGTGAAGAGCTTTGAACAAAAACAAAAATAAATTAAAAAAAAAATAAAAAAGGCTTTTTTGGGGGTAGATTGGAGGTTTTGATCATTTCAGGCAAAAGGAGAAGAAGCAGCTCATGTGAAGCACCAATGATGGAAGATATTTGGTTCAGACCGCCGACGTCTCCACTCCTTGAGTAGAACCTTTTGCAGAAAGGCTCCCGGAGATATTGTCTGAATCTAGAAGCTCCACGATGCTGTACGGGGAACAGTCCTCCATGCCCAGTTTGCTGCAGAGCCAACCGCAAAACCCCTTCTCCATGTCCCTGACCGCACGCCACCACTCGCCGAAGGACCAGGATATCTGGGTCACAGCCGAGTACAGAGCCAGAGAAAAGGACAGGGCCACGATAATGATGGGGTAGAAGATCATCAGGAAGGGACACACCGTGATCTTGTGCCAGAAAGTCCTCTCCTCGTTGTAGACCAGGAAGATGTTGTACCACGCGATGGTTCCATAATAAAACGACAAGACGAAGGCGAGAACGAAGACGACCGGCACACAAAGGATGCTCCAAAGCAGGACATGCGGACCTCTGTCCAAGCCCACGGAACATTTCTTCCTTTCGTCCGCCGTCTTCTCTTGTAAAGGTTCCCTGGACCTGGTCAGCTCCTGAAGCTCCTTCTCCGTTAGGGTCACATGGATATCCACCATCTGGCCTTTCTTCTTCCCACGAGTAATCGTCCCGGTTAAAGTAACATAGCGACTGTCGGGGTGCGTACTCCATCCTCCTGTAAGAGTGTACACGTGGGAGGTTAGCAAGTACATGTTTTACTTTATCTATAGGGTGGTAGATTAGCGGAACAGCCTCCCAGCAGAAGCAGTAGAGACTAATACAGTAAGGGGGATAGAAACACGCATGGGATAGGCATACGGCTCCTGAATCTAAGACGAGGACTGGTTATTGTAACAGATTACACAATACTGATACGGATTGTTTCATTCCAACCAAAATGCACTATGAGTGAGTTATAAAGGTTCTTCACAGACGAGCGTTTTTTCTAAAAAGCCGTAAATATTAGGACATCCTGTTAAAATATATAACGTGGGATAAGACACATATTGTATGTAAGTGATGACCCCCCCCTTTAAGTGATGACGGGGTATTACATACCGTCAGATACCGGGGTTCCAAGAAACCTAGCCCCTTCCTCAGCAGTCCTCTCTCCCTCTTCCCGATTTGCCTGATCTTCCTCCGACACCTTCTCATTGTCAGACCGATACACAATGATGGACTCCGGCCGAGGCTCCTTTTTCTTTTTCTTCTTCCTTTCTATGGTAGTTTCTCCAGTTACCCCCTCGAAAGACACAGCCGCCGCTGCTCTCCTCAGCGTGCCCTTCAGGGGGCTCTGGGGGGCACTTTTAGTACTCTTGGTGGCGTTCTCCACCTTCCCCGTATCCTCCTGGATTTCCTCGCTCTGCATTTTTGGGATGGGAAGAGGATTTACAGCTCATAAGCAGAACCCATTCCTTTCCACGGCACCCGGCGCCGACAACGGGCCTTTAAACCTAAAAGACAGAAATTTGAGATATTATGGAAAGTTTTCATTGGTCGTTACAACGTAACAGCATTTTCTAGCAAGCCACGGAGATTCCTTTACATCTGCTTTGCGTTGAGGAGGATTCAATTATTTTTTAAATTAATGGAACGTTGCTTTTCAAGGTCCCCATCTATCATTCATTCCATAAATGGAACTTGATGGGGCCCTGGGCAAGATACTAATTCCGGGGCCCCTCTTCCGCTCGCTTTACACGTAGGGCAAAAAGAAACAAACATACCCCACATAAAGGACTTCATAAAAATTCAAGTCTTCTTCTTAATGGACATTGAAATTAGAAGGTGTTTCCCATACAGAATGAATGTCTCTTTACCGCGTCCCACCTAGGACCCCAGGCCGGTGGGCTTCCATACCCCAAGACTTTGGAAAGCATTTTTTTTTCTTTCTAGCATCTGTTCACACAAACGCCGCGTGGGAATCACATCTGCCCCGGGAACGTTGCTCTTTGATGAAATGGGAAACAGAGCAAATGTCCGAATACGACGTCACACCTAGATGTGCGATCTTCCGGACGTCGTTCACGCCGCTTCCTAGGCTAACGTCGCAGTAACGGAGCGTAGATGGGAGCAAAGTGTACACTGAGCCAGGCGGGTTCCTAGGAGATGGGAGCTCGTTGGAGCAAATGGGACTGAAGTCAAAACCCCCCCATTCCAATCTCCATGGAGCGAGGACGGGGCCGTTTCTAATAACGCTAATTCAGCCCGTCCAACTTGGACTGTCCTTCAAAGGAAGAGCCTCACATTCTTCCATCAACATCTAAAGAGCCATATATAAGCATTGAACCCAAGAGCTGACCATTAATAAACCTATACATTCCCACGATACAGGTGACGTGAGAATATATATATATATATATATATATATATATGAATTAGTAGAGCCCAGTCCCATTAATCGCCCCTTCTACTGGTTGGACTGGACTTCCAGGGCAGTTATTATGGGAATCTTGGATTAACGCCTGAAAGAAACGTTTACGGAGCAGCTAAGACTGGAACGCCGGTGCTGGCATTCACAGAATTCCCGATTAACTTCCTCCAGCCCGGGAACCAAATGGTTAAAATGTATATCAGTCGGTAAATTACCTCTTAAGCCCATGCATTTAATTAACCATCTGTGTGCCAGAGGGTATACTTAAAACTAGCAGATGAAAAGAGCTTGCAATCTATTGAGCCTTTTAGCAGTTAAATGATAGGGTGTGTAATGAAACGAAATATTTGCAGCGGAATTACCCCCGGAATGGCCGTTGATACGATCAATTAGCGCATTGATCTCAAATCTGAGAGCCTAGTGTTTGAGTCATTTAAACAGTCAGAAGAATTGGCAAGTTTCACTGCAAGGGGAGGAAAAAATATCCAAGAATAGACTGGGGGAGGGGGAAGCTACTGGAGAGACATTTCTACAGAGAGAGGAAATGCACCCAGTTACCCTGCCTGCCATGAAACCTCAGCTGGGTGTGTATGGGGGGGGGGGCTGGGGGTAATAGGGGCAATCCCCATTCATTCAGATCCTTAATGTTTTTGGTAATTACACATTTTTCCAGCCTGACCATAAATACCAAAAACTAGAAGACTTTGAAGGTTAAAATGAATAACATCCTAGAATATTCTCCCAAAGCAGGGATTCTGATTGCTCCCATAATATGACCTCATTATTTAATATGATGCATGCTTTAGGCCATGATAGATAAGTGGCCTTAGGCTAGAGTTACATATCACATAAAAATATTTATATTTAAAAGGCATGATCCACACAAATATTTATATTTAAAAAGCATGATCCACACAAATATTTACACAGAATGAATAATGACAGATTTGTAACAATGTAGCAGAGAATGAGACGTTTCTCCTCACCATACGATCTGCTCCCTGGAGGGGGGGTTCTGCTCACCTCCAGCTCAGGGGGATGACTGCCATCCCCACCACACTCAGCCTGCTGCACCCTGGACAAAGATGTGTAGGGACCCTCACTCCACCAAGCCACGCCCACCAGCGCATCCCAGGGAGGAGATAGAGCTCTTTCACATGACGTCATCCCCGCACAGCTGATAGCAGCCATAGCTGTCTGGGAGCTTTAACCCCTCTGGGGCTGGAGACGGCAGAACCTTTGCTATGGGCAATAATAGGAAGCTGGGTCACTAGAAAAGGGACCCAAATATTTATATACATAAATAAAAATATATATAATATAACATATATAATAGATATAATAAAATCTAAATATTCAGAATAAAACACGGGGTCATCTTGGACAATCCCAGAGCCATTGCCCCAATTTCAGCGTTTCAGGTGCGAAGGGGTAAGTTATCCGGGTCACACAATGTGACTCCTTCCTATTCTCCCCGCTGTGATCATATATATAAGACTCCCAGTTGGCGCTTTTGCTCCCTGTATGTTATGTTTCATATCCCTGCTTGAATGCAGGTTACTCAACCAAGTGTAAGTCATGACAAGTAATGAGAACCGGTAATAGAGTCATTTGAGGAACAGATTTGATGAGTAACTATGTAGTATTTGCACAATGGGCTATTAAAGGGTTACTGTTTAAAGAGTCTCAGGGTCCGCTCACTTAGAAAGATCCCACAGAAGCCTCAATGGGGCAAGCTCAATGGGCATTATCAGGTCTCCATGGGGTTTGCGGTGTCCGGTTTCATTGCCCGGAGGTGACACAGGCGCAGCTTCAAGAGAATAAGGCTTGATCTATACATTGTCCTGGCCAAATTTCCCTATATACAGGTATCTAACGGACCCTGTTCCTTCTGGATGCCGTCATGCAGGAAGAGCATTGATGTGGCTGAGCGTGGCGCATGCCGTACAAGCCCAAACGCGCATGGAACCAGAATGTGACGTAAGAACGTGGCATTTCAGGTCAAGTGCCAATAGGGAAGGCCGGTGTATGGGCCAAAGTGTATTTCTGGTGTGAGCATAAAGGGCATCATCCGTGCAAGATGTCGGCCGTGGCTACCGGTAACTGTTGGGAGTATTTAAAAGGGCAGCAATTGTGGACCAAAGTTTAAAAAGTGGTCTTATCGTCATAGCAACCAATCGGCCGCCTCCACTGATTGATCCATTCCATTGGCTCACGTGGGCTTCTAGAATTTTGCCCCAGAATTTCTTTTATAAATACCCCCAGATGTAGCAGGACGATCTGTTTTAATGCACACCTGCCTGAGAACATTGGGCCACTTGGCAGCTATGCGGCGTGTAGGACGCACAGAGACACTTTTTTTTAAGTTGTTTTTTATTATTGCACATTTTTATGCATGGAATATTATCATGAATCCATATTTCTTTCTCACATTTTGGGCTGTTTTACAGGATTTGCCCTGTTTAGGGGTCACTGCAGAGGGGCGGGGCTGGGGTAAAGCAGGGACACAGAGCGTCAATCTGCTGGTTTCCATGGTAACTAGGCGGCGCCCTGCTCTGTTGCCTGACCCCGCGGACCCGGAAGCGATCCGCTCTCCCATCATGGCCGCCTCCACTGTGTTCAAACCGGGTCTTTTCAAGCACAAAGTGGCGATTGTTACCGGGGGAGGAACCGGCATCGGAAAAGCCATAGCGGCCGAGCTGTTGGGATTAGGTCAGCGTCTTGGGCAGCCAAATACCCTCTGGGGCTGCTGGGGCTCTTTACGGTCAAATACGGGTCAATGTCATACGTTGGGCTCTGGGGCTGGATCCAGGGTTGTCATAGAAACTGAATGAATTGCATGAATTTTTATATATTGAAGCGCTCTGTCTACAATGTGTAGCTGTCACACTGGTGTTTTTTTATGACATTGTACAGTTGGGCGCTTTATTTATAATCTATACAGTCCTAGTTTTGGGTCTGTCAAGAGACCTCAGAGAAGTACCTATAGGTATCCCTATAGGTGGTGCCCAGCAACAGGTAAAATTAACGTGTCCTGAATAAAAGGGGTCGCTATGGCGATCCTACTGCCGCATGGTGTGAAATATTCTATATGTTGGTAGATAGAAACATGGAGGCTTCTGTAACGTCTGTAGCAGATCATTATATGTAGAAGTCCTGAGAGAGCCCCGGCTTCCCTAGATATTATATATATGTATTTATTTTTATTTTCCGGTTGTTTCTTTGCAGGTTGCAGCGTGGTCATCGCTTCACGGAAAGTGGAACGGCTAAAAGAAGCTGCCCAAGAACTCGTTTCTAAAATATCTCCAGCGAATCCCTCGCTCCTGACTCCTATCCCGTGTAACATCCGCAAGGAAGATGAGGTTAAAAGGAGACTCCTGACTTAAGATTTTCATTCAAAACACCAATTTTGTCGACCCCTGCTTTATGGCAATGCTAATGAAGTCTATTCCTCCATAGACTTTAATCAAAGTGGGTGATCAAGACTGAGCCATTCTATTGTCCCCCACAGGCAGTATGATAAGGAGTCGGGGGGTTCAGTAGATTGGGGGTCAGATAACAGAGGGAGAATCATACAAACGGCTGATATGCAGCTGCCTGAAAACATTAAATTATGGGGAGAAACTAAAACCAGTTTATAAAGAAAACTGCACAAGATCCCATTTAAATATATACTTTTTCTTATAATAGGTGGAAACGCTGGTAAAATCTACTCTTAATCTCTACGGGCGGATTGATTTCCTGGTAAACAACGGAGGAGGCCAGTTCCCAAGTCCAAGTGAAGCAATCAGTGCCAAAGGGTGGAATGCGGTGATCGACACCAACCTTACTGGGACGTTTTACTGCTGCAAAGCAGGTAGTCGCCCTGCGTGAGATAATGCGATGTGACGGCTGGGATCTAGAGCCAAAAACGTGGGATTTTAAAAAAAAAATAATAAAAAAAAGAAATTTAAAAAATTAATAACAGAATGGAGAAACCGTAAAGAGGTCAGGATAATTGTGTAAAAAGGAATGGATCATGACAAAAACTGCATATCCGATGACATCACAATTTTAATACCTGATGCCATATGTCAATAGATAAATCTACAATGCTGTGAACTAAGGGGGGGGAGGGGACTTTGAAAATTGAAATGTTTGATGAATAGACTTAAGTTATTAATATTGTACCGGGGCCACGAGGGCTGTAACCCCCCCCATTGTGTTTATAGCGAGGACCCGTCTGTAATTCTATCGTTTCCTTAGTTGTGCCGCTAATGCCTCTTTGTGTTTTCTCCGCATGCGCAGTATACAACGCCTGGATGAAAGAGCATGGAGGAGCCATCGTCAATATTGTGGCGGACATGTGGAAAGGGTTCCCTGGCATGGCGTAAGACAATGTTATCCTTTTAGCAGAATAGCCGTCCATCTTCTCCAAAACATTGTTCCCCTGCATACTCCTGTTAACCTGCGCATGCATTTATTATTAAACAGAAATGTTTTTTTTATTGTGAAAATCATTAATCAAGCTCTTTTTGTCTTAAAAGGCACACCGGAGCAGCCCGGGCCGCTGTCGATAACTTGACGAAGAGCTTAGCCATTGAATGGGCGCACAATGGCGTTCGAATCAATTCCATCGCTCCTGTGGGTAACAAACCATATCTTCTGATGTCATGTTTGACTTCCGCTCACTGAACCTGTCCGCCGGGGGCCGGGCTGGAGAAAAGTCCAGGCGCTGCCACCCGTGGATAACGATTTATTGGTGGTCTTTCTTTTTCAGGGAACAATTTTCTCACAAACCGCGGTTGAAAATTACAAGATGGGCCCTCGGTTGTTTGAAAGCTACATCCCAAAGATTCCTGCCAAGAGACTGGGTCTTCCAGAAGAGGTAACGCCATAACGCTAGCGGCCCCCAGCCCATCAGGCGCTTCGTGTGACGCTAAAAAATCTTGTCGGGGTTTGTTGTGTAATTATACGGCACTGACCGTTCATTAAAGGTGCTGTCCCACTGACACAAAGTGCGCTCTATAAAATGCCAAGTGAATGAATGATAGCAGATTAGTCGTTTTATCCTTTTCTCCAATGGTTTAAACTGGTAAGATCTCCCGGTATCGGTTAAAGTATGTCTCCCAGGTAGCGGTCATTGAGATTTAGTTGGAAATTTCAACTCCGTGATATTATTTATTATTTTTTTGTTATTATTATAGTTTTATATAGCGCCATCAAATTCCGTAGCGCTGTACAATGGGTAAACAGGGCATAAGTAGTATATAACATAACAATTTGACTGGATCATGCACTCTGATTTAACTATACATTATACAGGGCTTTCTGCAGGTGGGTCGGCCCTTCATAATGCTCGGGGACGTGTGTGGAATGCCCCATCCCCTCTCCAGTGATCAGTTCCCATTGGCTTGCTCATGCCGGCTATATGACCCCCTTTTATGCGATTCCCCAGATTTCTCCGATGGTCTGCTTCCTGCTGTCGCCCGCCGCTTCCTTCATCAGCGGAGAGACCGTGAGAGTGGATGCCGGACAGAGCTTGTACGCATCTCCCTGGGAAGTACCAGGTATAACCAAATATTACTTTATTACTTAATTATTAGTCCTGAAACCAGATTGCCGTCATAAATCTCTTCTCGGTATATAAACGGGCAGATTTGGCTTAAAATTGGACATAAATGTTACGTCACTCAGTTGGCGTCTTATAAACTGTCACACTGATGTTGATCTAAACTTTATACTTAACTTTAAATGTGATAATTAACTTTTTTTTTTTATCCAAAGATGATTAATTGAACTTTCCCACTCAAACGGCTGTTTTTTTTTTTTTTTGGGCTCAGATCATAACCGGTGGCCAGAAGCCCCCGATGGAGAGAACAGCAAAGCTTTAAAGGAGATGCTTTCGGACGTCCCGCCGCCAAAGCTCTGAGCGCAGGGTACGGGACCCGCGTCGCCGAGTGACAGCCTGCGGGAAGATTGTAAACCAGATTTTTTTTATATATATTTGTTTAATTGAATGTACATTTTTGGCTACATTGTTAACCCACCGAATAGAGACGGTTTTTGCTGCTTGATCTGGATACCCCGGCTGCTTCAGAATATGGAGATAAGGTCCTTAGAGTTGAATTCCCTCATCCTCAATGCAGGTCTGCGAAGACTGTGCCCTCACCTTTTATCCACCACGTTATCTAGTAGGCAACCCAGCCGCCACTGGGTTAAATCCGGAGCCCAGAGTTGTTGCAGGGACTCGCTGTCCTGCCGCGTTATAGACATTAAGAAAAAAAAAGTTTCCTGATCTATTTTGTTAATTGCACTTTAATTACATTAAAGCCTTAAATATTAAATGACAATTAAGGCCACAATTGTGTCATTTTTGTCCGTCTGCCTGTTGTTGATTATGAAGGTTAGAAAAGAGATTAATCTGTTTTCTCGTTTATCTGATCTTTATGGTTGTGTTAGAGTTGTGCTGGTCAGTGGCTCTGCTCATTATAAATACCGGTATTCAGGGGAGGACAGAGGGACTGGCCACGCTAAAATGGGACACTTGGGATGTACACTTCTCACGTCTCCCAATGGAACCAAGGATGTAAACGCTGGAGTCAACTGCGCTGTTTCACAGTGGACGCCATTTTCTTGGAGTTCAAAGCGCAGAAGAGACACTCTTGGTCTCCGGGCAAATGGCCGGCTCCGCCTACGCCAGAGCGGCCCCCGCCGCTTCTGTAATCTGTTTGTGTCTCGGGTGCGTAGCGCCTGGTGTGACGTCTCGCTGTGTCCAGTGTGTCTCGGTGGCCGCAGCTCGGGACTGTCGGTTCCCCGGATCCCGGTTTCCAGAGCGGGAGACGTGGGATACGCGACGGGGAGCGCGAGGACTCGGAATTCTTGTCAGCAGTGCCGCTCTGGCGGGATGGCCGCCATTTTGTGAGGAAGACTGGGCCCCGGAGAAGAGGGGAGCCGGGCCCCATGTGAGTGTTTGTCCTCAAAGCTGCGGGCCCCTCAGAGCTGGGGGAGCCGTGACCCCCGAGCACTCTGTGCACAGGTGGGTACCTCCTGCTTAAGTGCCCCGGGTGAGGGGGGGTCTACAGCTACCTGTCACGTACCTGTGGGGGCGGGGCAGCCGTGGTTCACACCGACTGGCATACCGGGAGCTGCATCCGACACAGGGGTAACCCCTATTCCAGGGACACCCCAAGGTGCCACCTTTCACATTCCCCCCGGGTAGTGACCCCCATATCCTAGTTACATCTCCTGGTGCCCCCTACAACCCCCAACTACACAGTGGGTACATGTATCCACTACTGCATACAGGTTCAGTCACATGATACCCCAGCTGCCGGGCATCAGCATTTCTTAATACCCAACATGCCAGCCTAGTGCCCCCTGGGGGGCTCTCATAATTCTAAGGTGACGAGCCTCTACCCACTGCCACAGCACCTTATACCCTTCCACGCAGGCGGCATCAGGGGCAATAGAACAGTATCCCTGGGCCAGGAGCAAAAAAAATTCCTGCCCTGTTTATACCCCTTTAAAGAGATGACTTATTGCCCCCGGTAGGGTATTCCCGCAGGTAAAGCAATTTGAAAGTCGTCATTTATCTCACCCCGGTCTTGGCACATAAAGTAAGTATATATATATACCGGTATATAACGCACATGCCACCGTGCAAAAGTTTGGGGTCACTCCGCTGTGTCCATGGAAAACAAGGACATTTCAGGCTGTAACATAATTATAAAAAGGGTTTCTAAACATCAAGTAGCCTTTTACCTATAAACTTGGATCAGCGAATACAGTAGTGATGGGAGCGATGAAGGGCCATTGGAACACAGGAGTGATGGGAGTGATAAAGGGCCATTGGAACACAGGAGTGATGGGAGTGATAAAGGGCCATTGGAACACAGGAGTGATGGGAGTGATAAAGGGCCATTGGAACACAGGAGTGATGGGAGTGATAAAGGGCCATTGGAACACAGGAGTGATGGGAGTGATAAAGGGCCATTGGAACACAGGAGTGATGGGAGTGATAAAGGGCCTCTGTGCGCCTGTGAAGAGATTCAATAAAAAATCAGCCGTTTCCCGCTACAGCAGTCATTTACAACATTAACCCCGCCTGTGCTGGATTTCGGTCCATTTCATATTAGTTTAATGGACAAAATGTGATTTTCTTTAAAAAATAGGGAAATTTTTAAGTGACCCCAAACTTTTGAGCGTGCGCGTTATGGTGTGTTTGTGTGTCAGGGTGCGAGTGATATTGCCGCACTGTTGAAGTTGCGATACCGTTCTGAATACAGACCACCCGCTGATTACGAAATCTGCAGTTCCTGCTCCTCTGACGGGTTAGAAAGGCTCTGTTAAAGTGACGAAATATCGCATGGTTTTATTGCGCGAAGCTTCCGCCGGCACCAAGCGACTGCGTTTATTAAACTGTTATTGGGGCCGAAGCATGTCCAGGATCGGTTTATTGCAGTAAGACAAAGTCTTGGTAGATCTGCTCAGCTGGTTTATGACACGAACCATCTTAATGTCAGCTGAAGAGGACGCCAGTGGAGCTTGCAATCTAAAGCTAATAATGACGCTCAATTTATTGTTTTAAAGGGACGGTCTAATGTCACTGACGGCCCCAGTGAAGAAGAATGCATGCTAAAGTACTTTGAGTACATTAACCCCTTCGTTACCCTGTACACAAGGTGGCACGATTACCTTTAGGACACACACCTTCCCCCCCCCCGTCAGCAGATGATGGCTTCCCATCGACACGCAAGTGCCAGTATCCCGGTGCATCAGGAATGCCCGATCAGGTATCCCCTTTTGGTAGGTGCCGCTGCTGACACCTAACAGAAGGTCACTGGAGGTCAGGATAACTCCTGCAGGGTCTGTCTAGATCTCAGAGTGCTCCCCCTGCTGGCGGATCACACGCTTTGCGATCAGCAGGAGAATCAGGGAAGATCAAAGAGAAGAATGAAATAAGAATAAAAAAATAAACAATACGATAAGCTCAGTGATGTCATTGTGACATCACTGGCATACATAAGATTAAACCAACATGATAAAAGGCACGTAGGGTGCTAAAAAAAAAAACACCTTGGTATGGAAGGTGTTCCCTTTCGGATAAGGTGGTGGATGCATGGAACAGGCGCCCAGGATAGATATGATTAAGAATGAATGGGTTAACGTGGTCTGAGGCTTCTGGCAGCCGGACGCTTTCCGCTCTGCTCTTCTCCTAAATACTCTCTCTAATGCTGTATTACCACGAGCGCTGCAAGACACGGGACTTCGAGCCCACGGCGTTTCTGCCAGCATGCAGCGGAGCCCACGGCTACACAGCGTTTCTGCCGGCATGCAGCGAAGCCCACGGCTACACAGCGTTTCTGCCGGCATGCAGCAGACCCCACGGCTACACAGCGTTACCCACACTGCACATACTTCTGGCCGGCAACCCCCGTGGGCGCTGGGCGACTGCCGGCACGCCGTGTAGCTCGCAGTTTTATTGCTGCGTGTTATTCTGTGTGTCTCGGTTCCTTTTATTTGTAGAATTATCCGCGGCCGGGTGGCGAGTCGGCGTATTTCGTTCCTTTTTTTTTCGTGATTCTTTTTTGGAAGCGTTTTTTCCCAAAGGAGAGATTCTGTCTGAAGCTCCGGATTTCGTCTCCGTCTGCACTGGATGTTCTCACACTTTCTTTATTTTTATACTATGGGAGAATTACAAAGCCGTATTACGGTAAGAAATGCGATCTTCCAGCACAGAGTTATTTCGCGCTCGTTTGGAAAGAGATTTTACAGATTTTTTTTCTACTCTTCTGGTATTTCAGGTCTGACTACTTTGCAGGTTTTTATACTTGTTTTTCTCCTCGCTATTCCCACGTTTTAAGTGTTACTCCGTCTGGTAGTCCTGGGGGGGTCCTGCTGGGAAAGTGGTGCGACGGCTGAGGTCATGCGATATGAAGAAGATGCCGCCGGCTCCTGTAAGGGGGGTGCTCCGGCCGCCGGCTCCTGTAAGGGGGTGCTCCGGCCTGCCGGCTCCTGTAAGGGAGGTGCTCCGGCCGCCGGCTCCTGTAAGGGGGGGTGCTCCGGCCGCCGGCTCCTGTAAGGGGGAAGCTCCGGCCACCGGTTTCTGTAAGAGGGAAGCTCCAGCTTTTATAGACTTTCTTCATCGATGGGGCTTCTCAGGGACGTTTTCAGAACACGGCTGGAGTTCCAAGATCTGTAGGTTCTAGTATTTTGCATAAAAGAGCCACATTTGGTAAAATTACTTCATTAATACCTTGTAAGCACGCTCTCTCACTTTGGGTCTTGCAAACGGTCCTCGTACGTGCCCGCCGTGTCTCCGGTTCGTCCTCACCGTCGCGTGACCTGCCCCTGGAGAGCTGGGATCCGCTCGTTACTTTATGGTTAGATTTAAGGCATCTAGCGGTCTGGGCTGTAAATTTGGAAACATTAATTTATTTTTTTCCTTATTTTTTTTTTTCAGGAAAAGGAAGAAACTGCCCATGGGAAGTTTATCTCCCCGAAGGATCCCGTAGAAGCCGGCTGCCATCATGGGTAAGAACCTACTGGCGCTTCAGCTTTCTTCTCTTGTCCCTTGCAAGACTGAAATCGTCTCCTAAAAGCGAATGTTCTCTAAGAAGTGGAATCTTGTGCGGAGGATCATGAGAATTGTAGTTCAGCAGCTGCTGGAATTTGCTATCTCTTAGCTGCCCCGGTGCTAAGGCAAGAGTGTGTTTTAAAAGAATTTGATGGAAAGGGGTACTTCCGATGGTCCCTAAACAGCCCCGGAGTAAGTGGCCGGTGAAATAATCACTTAAAACAGGTGCAGGTAAAAGCCCCTCGGCCTTCGGCGAAGTACAACGCAACGATTGCCGCGGTGCACAGGAGTCGTAATTCAGTTTTGCAGGTAAAACCTTTTAATATATAAAGCCCTGATCATCCTGCCGGCCCTCGGGGGGCGAAGGGCTCTTGTTTTAATACACTGGCCCATGGCAGTGGATTCAGAACAATGTTTTCAAGATGAAAGTAACAATAGATCTATCGCCATCTGTTTCAGATTAAATGGTATCCATTATGTTCCTTTATGTGTTTTAGTAGAACCTCGGAACATTTTTTTTAAACGGATACACAACTGTTCAAAAGTTTGGGGTCACTTAGAAACCTCCTTGGTTTTAAAAGAAAAGGAAATTTGGTCCATTAAACTAATATGAAATGGATCAGAAATCCAGCGCAGACAGGGTTAATGCTGTAAATGATTATTGTAGCTGAAAACGGCTGATTTTTAATGGAATCTCTTCGTAGGCGTACAGAGGCCCTTTATCACTCCTATCACTCCTGTGTTCCAGTGGCCCTTTATCACTCCCATCACTCCTGGGTTCCAATGGCCCTTTATCACTCCCATCACTCCTGTGTTCCAATGGCCCTTTATCACTCCCATCACTCCTGTGTTCCAATGGCCCTTTATCACTCCCATCACTCCTGGGTTCCAATGGCACTTTATCACTCCCATCACTCCTGTGTTCCAATGGCCCTTTATCACTCCCATCACTCCTGGGTTCCAATGGCACTTTATCACTCCCATCACTCCTGGGTTCCAATGGCCCTTTATCACTCCCATCACTCCTGGGTTCCAATGGCACGTTGTGTTCGCTGATCCAAGTTTAAGTTTAAAGGGCTGATTAATGGTTAGAAACCCTTTTGCAATTATGTTACAGCCAGAAACGTCCTTGTTTCCCATGAAAAATGCTAATTGTCCTGTTGGTTACGTGACCCTATTTGATTGATGATGGCGGGGGGGGTAGAAGGGTATAGTTAATCAGGTTAGGGATTTATTGTAGAGTCTTTTAAACTAAATCTCTTAAAACAATTTTCAATGATACACAACTAAAAAGCAAAAGTTGTATTTGGTTTTAAGTTGTTTTGCTGATCGTTCCCTTTAACGTCTGTTGCTAGCGGCGCGCGGCACGCGGAGAATGGAGGAATAGTGTTTTACAAATCTCTATAATACAGCGTTTTCTCCGGTCGCTGTCACTTTTAACAGGGATTTTTGCTGATCGTTATATACATTTTTTTCTTCTTCCTGCATGCTTTTCCTTGACAGTAAAGGGTTAAAAATCTTTACTCTGTGGGAACCTCCTGAATGCGTCTGTCCGCCGCGGCCCTGAGATACTGCTGTCTACGCAGAACAAACAAACGTAAAGCGCGGGTTTGGCAAACATATGATGTCATGTCTGCGAGCTGTGACACGGCGCGTCCAAACTGTATGGCGACCGGGGAGGGGAGCAGATGCTCTGCAGACAGCACCAGACGGGGGCCTTTAGGAGATGATATTGTGATCTTTGCAGCCGTAGCGCCCCCCCCTCTCCGTAACCATGGTAACACGCTGCTGTCATACAGCTCTGCCATGACACGTCGGGACCCTGGTCAGCACCATTTCTTCACCAAAAGGACAGGAAATGAATAGGAAACGTGTCACAAATGACTCTGCTTAAGTGTGTGATAGTCTGCGATGGATACGGCAGGATAAACAGGCAGACCAGGTGGGCCGAATAGGGCCGATCTGCCAGCTGGTACTTGTGATGTTGAAAGAGTTGTCTGATGTATCTCTGGATGTCTGGAGGTGCTCTCCACCAAGACCAGAGGGTCAGGGGAGAGCGTCCGCGTCGAAAACAATAATATAATAATAAATGTTTGTGTCCCCCGCAGATGAGCAGCAGGCTCTGGACTCAATCATGCAGGATCTGGCCGTGCTGCATAAATCGAGCCGGCCGGCCGCCGGCCTGCAGGACGCGGTCAACGCCAAGTCCACATCTCCCAAAAAGCAGGTAAGCTGTGCAAAGCTTGTCATGGACCCAGTGAAGGGGGATACGAGGAAGCTTAAGCGGTTAATTCTGCATGACGCTGCGAACTCTGATGGCTTCTGTCTCTTCTCATAGTTAGATAGCCCCTCGTTTTCTAAATGTCCGGGTTTGTGTGCATTCGCTGTCTATGTAAAGAACAATAAAGGTTTGACCAAACTTCTGCGTTTGTGCCCAAAAACCCTGCATGATGCGTGGCTGTGCACGTTAAAGGAATCTCCCTACATAATCTATACATGATACGGGGCCAGGGTCATTGCTGCAGGGGAAACTCGTTGGGCTCGCTCCTTTATAATGCGCAGTGTGTTGGGAAGCTGAGACGTCACACACGTTATTATTAATATTATAAAATAATTTTCCGTATTTTTTTGTGTTTGTTACAGAACGACGTGCGAGTGAAGTTTGAATTTCGCCGGGAAAAGAGGCGAGTATCGAACGCCGACCTTCCACTTACTTATTTAGCTTTGTGAATTTGTTGTGGGGATTTATCACGTAGCTGGGCACCGGTGGGTTAATCCACCTTTCAGAATGTTTATGAAGGAAACCTCCGTATTCCTGCGTCGGATGGAAATCTCGCTGTTTCTGTGCAGGAGCCGCTATCTTACTGACCCGTCACATGTTTAATTATCCTAAAATATCATTTTCAAGTCTTCTAAATGGTTATCTGTCTGTGACACACTCACTCTCTCCTTTTCTCACTCGCTGTCGCCCTCTCTCACTCACTCTCTCTCTCAAGGAGAGAAAAATATATATTTTCATTAAAATGGCACCAAACTATAAGGGTGTGCTTATAATCGGGGCAATATGGTACTTAATCCTCAGCCTTTATTTCATTTATTTCGTCTGCCTCTGATTAGAGCCCCTGGGGGTTGGGGGAGAGTCGGTGGGGGGGGCTTCTGATATCCCAAAGCATGTCCTCTCCTGTATTGTATGAAGAGCTTTTAAAATAGAAGGCAGCGCATGTTGTGAATCCGGTCGGGTCAATGAACATACAGATCCCGTGACAGAGACCAAAGGTTTCTGCTGATACAGAGTAATCCTCGCGTGCTGTTTATACAGAGGAGTCATAAACGGAATTAGAACAAATTCCGCACAAGGCCATGTATATAACCGCAGTGCCTTTGGGGTCTATTCACTAAACGAGTGTTTCAGCTCTTCAACTTCACTATGCATTTGGAAAGGCTGAAGTCAGTGACCTGCTGCTGCAGGAAGAACTTGCCTGGCCCTGGATAATGTATAGTTAGAGAAGGTTCATGACAGTCTCTTTACATATCGCATTGTACATTATACGAGGTCAGCTCAAAGATTCATAACTAATAGAGGAATGCGCTAAAAACCACAAAACTGTCCCTTAACTGCATAAACTCCTTTCAAATAAACAACTAACTATCCTTCCTGCCCGACATCCTCACTCCTGTTAGTTTTTGTTCTGTGACGTATCTTTTTACCTGTTTTTAAATGATTTATGTTCTTTGCGACTCTCTGATGCTTTTTCCCTGCCAGAAATTGGCTTGTTTTGGGTAGTAACATATACACAACTGTTCAAAGGTTTGGGGTCACTCAGCTGTTTTTTATGGAAAACAAGGACATTTCTGTCTGTAACATAATTACAAAAGGGGTAATTTTAAACTTGAATCAGCGAACACAGGAGTGATGGGAGTGATAAAGGGCCTCTGTACGCCTATGAAGAGATTCCATTAAAAATCAGCCGTTTCCAGCTACAGTAGTCATTTACAACATTGACCCCGTCTGCGCCGGACATTTCTAAGTGACCCCAAACTTCTGAACAGTCGTGTATTTATACTTTAAGCTGATTGTGGATTTTCTTACATGTATTCTTCTAAAAAGAGAAGTTTTTATGACGGCCTAATTTTTCTTGTTCTGTGTACAGAATCCTGCAGTTCCCCCGTCCGGTTCTCTTACAAGATGTTTTCGCCAAGGCGAAGGTGGCGTTCGGGCAGCGCATGGATCTCCATTACAGCAATAATGAGGTAACGCTGCAGATTATTGCGACTCGGAGAAGAGCAGCGAGGTTTCCACGCCAAATAAAAACAATGTTGCAATCTTACGGATTTTGTAGTCCGCAGTAGAATGACGTTCCTAAAGCGGCCGTTCAGACTTTATTCCGGAGCAGAGGATCCTAAAAATATTCTGTTCGTTGCTATGGCGATTGTGCCACTGTCACCGCTTTGCACCAGAAGTGCTCTTCGCTGTTGAAGGGCCCATAGAAAGTCTGTGGACACAAAAGTATAGTTCCAAAAATAGGAAATGCTTAGAAAAGAGGTCAAAGAGTGAAACATGGTGGGTTTAGGTCTTAATTCCCTGTGATCCTCTACGTCTGCCCATAGTTAGCCCCTTAAGAGTTAATTTATGTGTCCAGAATTTCTATTTATTTTGGGTTTAACTCATCGCATATAACTATACGTGGATTTATATACTTTGCAGCTGGTAATCCCATTAAAAACGCAGGATGATTTGGACAAGGCTGTCGAACTGCTGGATCGAAGCACTCACATGAAGAGCCTTCGCATACTCCTGGTGCTACACGGACATGCGCAGGTATGATGAGCAAAGCAAACAATCAGTCAACCCCCCCCCCCGCAAATACTATATTTAAAAGCCATAAATGTTGGGGCTTCCGTAACGCTATGTGGCCATATATCGATTCGCCAGCCACTACGTCAGAGCACCCCAAGTTTGGCCAGTCCTGGCTATATTGTTTACCGAGGAGCTGAATCAGTGGGACTTCAGCACAGCACACTTTAACCCATTGAGACTCTCATGCAATTTAAAGCCCTCTCTGGACACCATTCATGAGGCTCCTGTGTGGTCGGAGCGGCTGCTCAACCTTAAAGTGCGGTCTGAACCTGCAAATATGCACGAGAAATACAGAAAGGGTAGCGCACATCCTATAAAAACATAATATGCATACACATTCATGTTCCGGGGTGCTGCTGAAATCATCAACATGTACAAAGCAAAAGGGAGGCATGATAAAACATTTTTCCTAATTAGTATACCTGAGTGAAATGCTTGCATGTATTGAACTATGTGGCTGGTGAACGAAGCTTGCAATCTATGTGGTTTGTCCAAACACGAGTCGCCGGTACATTCCCAGCTATGTAAATGGGTTTAAAATGTTATTCATTATTGTGATGTGCAGGTTCCCAGCCCCTGTGACATGGAACGTATACCTTCCCTGGAAAATCTGGATAAAACCGTGGTTGGCATGATGGAGAGGACCTGTAATATAGCTGGTAGGTGAAAAGGTGTATTTATTATCAAGTCGACGTGCCATTGGAACATAGGAGTGATGGGAGTGATAAAGGACCATTGGCACACAGGAGTGATGGGAGTGATAAAGGGCCATTGGAACACAGGAGTGATGGGAGTGATAAAGAAGATATTCCATTAAGAATCAGCTGTTTCCAGCTACAATAGTCATTTATAACATTAACCCCGCCTGCGCTGGATCTCTGATCCATTTCATGTTTCCTTGTGAACTTTTTTTTTGAATGTTATATGTTCGTTGGCTGATTACTTCCTAATGCATTTTTAGGTACTCAGACCAGGGATAGAAGCTCTCCTCCTCCAGGATACATTCCCGATGAGCTCCACCAAGCTGTCCGAAATGGGTCCTTCACCAGCATCAACAGTGAAGGAGAATTCATACCTGAAAGCATGGACCAAGTAAACCCCCCTCCCTGTTTCTCTTCTGCTTTATAGCTTATTTAAAATCCGCTCTTATTGTGGAGATCTTTCAAAATATTTTTCCCAAATTCAAGTAAAAGCTCTTAATGATTTGCTACTTGTCCCTTTTGCTATATACTCGCTATGTAGAGATTTCATAGAATGCAAGAACCTGATGAATCGTTGGTTGGCTATTTAAAAAGAAAAAGCAAACAAAAAAACAAACATTTCTGTTCCCCCGGTTGACCGGTGTGCTAAGTCTTGAAATGTAATCATTATACGTCATCAAGTTCAGAAAAAGCCAATCAAGATATTTTTTAAAAGGGGGGCATGTGAGGATTTGTTTTTCGTAAGTGATCCCCTTTAATAAGTAAAAAAAAACAACCCCTAAGCCTTTTGTACCTTTCTTGTCTTTGTTTAGATGCTCGACCCCCTGTCCCTCAGCAGCCCTGAAAATTCTGGGTCGGGAAGCTGTCCATCCCTAGATAGCCCTTTGGACGGGTAAGTGAGAGATTCCAGAAAATGGTAAATTGCTCAGCTCTTTTTCTGTCTCCATAGCTACATTTTTCCAGCCCTGGTTAGAATCATTTTCCCTTCCGGATAAGTTTTCCAGCTAATTTGCCCCAAGGAACAAACCACTGTTCCTCCATGATATTCGCGCACGGTGTGTGTGACGTTCAGGGGCGACGGATTGTTTTGGGATAGAGCCGGAAGAGAGGATTCTCATTTTATTGTATCGGGGAGAGCGGAGGATACAGATGGCTCACCGCGTTTCTCTTTTGTATTGTTGCAGAGAGAGCTATCCGAAGTCGCGCATGCCGCGAGCCCAGAGCTACCCGGATAATTACCAGGAGTTTTCAGGTAAGGAAAGTTAGTATCGTTTTCTGTCGCCTCGGACCTGGAGTAGATATGTTTGCTTTGAAAATATTTTCAAGGTGAGATGTTTGTGACATGCGGTAAATAATTGACAGGCGAAGGTATGAGCTGTGATGTAACGTTCTATAGACGAGGTTTAACCCGCTGCGTTCAAAAATCTTTTTAGTTAAAATAGTAAAACTAGGGAAATAACCAAATAAAAAGCAAGGTTCAAGTAAAAAGAGAGAGAATCTAAGACAGTTTGGATGAGTTATAAACTCTACGGCCGCACAGATTTTATACGACCTTCATTCCCGAAAAAGAGCGAGGGAAAAAAAATATGAAATTTCCGATCTCTTCCATCCTTTGAGGGAAAACCACAGCTAAAGTTTTTTTTTAACAACATCGGTTAGCGTTTGAATCTAGGTATTTATGATGGCTGTAGGACTTTGCTGCTACATAGTTTAATAGTAACGTCCTCAAAGACAAGCTGGCCCGGTTAATAACCTTGCTGAGGATGGTAGGAGGTTTCTTTCTTTTTTTTGATGATAATTATTAATAAGTGACTGCTCTGCTTTCAGAATATGACATTCCAGTGTTTGAGAAGTTTGGAAAGGGCGGCACATACCCACGAAGATACCACGTTTCATATCATCACCAGGATTGTAATGACGGTGAGAAGCAGTTTGTTTTATTCTCTTTGCAGGGTTTTTAGTACCGTTTGACTTGTTTTAGCAATCGCACGGACGGCCCGTAGAGTTGGTTTATGTGTCTCTGATTCTCCTAAAATTCTTTCGGCACAGATGTGGGGGTTAGAGGAGCGGCAGGGCTTACATCGGCCGGCAAAAGACAAACCTAACCGAGAATGTGCTTGGAGCTTTACTCGCTATTTAAAAAGGAATATAATTCATAATAAAATTAGACAAGCAGACCTCTAGACAAGCAATGGACTGGAACAGTTCATTGGGACTGTCCAATGGTTGCCATGGCGATAAGGCCACTTAACCAGTCTTAAAAACACCATTGCTTAGATCTATCTCCAGCCCTGTCCTGAAAACCATTTTATGCCTAATGTCCATTTTATGCCTAAAACCATTTTATGCCTAATGTCCGTCACAGATCCGTCTCTAAGGTTGACTCTTTGTTGGGACGGCGTAAGATATCGCTGCTCATCCCGCTTAAAATTCTCTCTATTGTTCAGGCATGAATAATAAAAGATAAATCACGTATGATTGTGCCCCTTTTATATCGAGAGTAGTCGTGCTCGCTGTCTTACAGCGGCTTTCAATTTATTACACAGGTCGCAAAACCTTCCCCCGAGCCCGCAGAAACCAGGGCAACAGCTTCCGATCCCCGGTTAGTTTCAGCCCCACCGATCACTCCCTGAGTACGAGCAGCGGGAGCAGCGTCTTCACGCCCGAGTACGAGGACAGCCGGCTGATGAGACGGGGCAGCGACATAGACAACTCCACGCTGACGGTGATGGATATCAGCCCGCCGAGCCGATGTAAGTATTCGGTATTCTGGTTCTTTTCACGCCGGTCAGCCGGGTGATTTAAAGAGCTACCGAGAAAGCAGAGATCATGGTGTCTGGCTGTCATCCCACGTGTCCAGAGTAATGCCGCGTATGACTAAAGTGTTCTCAAACCACACATTTTTACAAGAAAAGGGGAATATATACAGCAATTATTACAGCTTCAGATTAGAGATGATTCCTGGTCTCCGAAGCTGCACGATTATTTCTCCCCATTAAATTCTCTCCTATTTCATGGAAGCACTGTTTGGATGAAGTTCCCTGTTTTGATTCCAGCCCCGCGTGCTCCATCCAACTGGCGGCTTGGGAAGTTACTGGGACAGGGAGCCTTTGGCAGGGTGTACCTGTGTTACGACGCGGATACCGGCAGAGAACTGGCTGTCAAACAAGTCCAGTTTGATCCAGACAGTCCGGAAACCAGTAAGGTAAGGATTTAGAGAATCCCCACCAGTATTCTTTATCTCTGGGCTTCTATCACCTGGGGCCGTCTGCATTCTGATTACTGCATCTCCAGGACGGGGCAGTTTCAGTCCGGGGCTTTATTCCACATATTGCATGTCTTTTGTTTTGTCTGCCTGCCTGTCCCTGTGCGTTTTCCTTGCTGGTTGAAGTAGCTCAGTCGGTTTTGTGTTGTAGGAGGTGAACGCTCTGGAGTGTGAAATTCAGCTGCTGAAGAACCTCTTGCACGAGAGAATTGTTCAGTATTATGGCTGCTTGAGAGATACCCAGGAAAAGACTCTCTCCATATTCATGGAATATATGCCAGGGGTAAGATCCGCATGATATATACCATCCGCTCCTGCGCATTAAACATAAGCTTCCAGCATATAATGGTAGCCGGTTTGTTCTTTTACTTGCATGTTGTTGACACTTTGAATCCTCTTTTTGCAGGGATCTATTAAGGATCAGCTCAAGGCTTATGGAGCTCTCACCGAGAACGTGACTCGGAAATACACCAGACAGATCCTGGAAGGTGTTCATTATTTGCACAGTAATATGATCGTCCATAGAGACATTAAAGGTAGGTACTGGCGCTCCGATTGTGAAAAGATCCTAGATCGGGGGCTCTCTGTCCTGTCCCGGCCTTTCCCAGCGTGCAGAGCGTCCTCTCCTTACCTGATCGTTTTCCCCCAGGAGCAAATATTCTGCGAGACTCTTCAGGAAACGTGAAACTGGGAGACTTTGGTGCCAGCAAGCGGCTGCAGACGATCTGTCTTTCTGGAACAGGGATGAAGTCGGTCACAGGGACGCCCTACTGGATGAGCCCAGAGGTCATCAGCGGAGAGGGCTACGGCAGAAAAGCAGATATCTGGTGGGTTCTATAGGCTATTAAACTGCCCGTCAAGACACGCAAGTAACTTATGTGTCTCTCCTTAAAGCGACCCCGGTCATTTATAAATGGCCTCGTCTCCGCATCTAAGCCGATAGGGAAAGCGTCCATCATCATGGTGTTGGCTGCTCATTAAAAGAGACCGTTTCAGATTAACAAAATATCTTCACCTTCAGTTACGAGCTTCTGATGTGCTTCACGTTCCAGCCATTCTCCTTGTTTGGGAATTTAGATGATTTTTGACTTTTTGCCAATTGGGACTGGAAATCCATGCTAGTTTTGCCGCCTCTCGCCACACAGCTTTTATATAGTAAACGAGCACGCCTTTAAACATCTTCCAGAGCAATTCGTAGGAAAGCACTCCTTTAAACCTGTTTGTAATGCGCGTGTTTGTTCCCTAGGAGCGTTGGATGCACGGTGGTGGAAATGCTGACGGAGAAGCCTCCCTGGGCAGAGTTTGAGGCCATGGCCGCCATCTTTAAAATTGCAACCCAGCAAACGAACCCGCAGCTGCCGCCGCACGTCTCCGAGCATTCCCGGGACTTTCTCAAACGGATTTTTGTAGAGGCCAGGCAGAGACCTTCAGCTGAGGAGCTCCTGAGGCACACGTTCGCGCAGTATCACTAGCGGCTTCGCTTCACCCGGCTCTTCCGTTTTCTTTATTTGTTCGGGGTTTTTTGTCTTTTTCTTCCAACGGTGACGGCACTTTAAAAGAACGACAAGAGAGATGAATATTTCTCTCGATTCTCTGATTTCCATGGCGACCCGGAGATCTTGGATTTAGTTGTGGCCTGGACTTTTTTGAGCTCGATGCTCGAACCCTTCTGTCAAGGTACCGCTGGGCCTGTCCCCAGTCTGATAGCACTTTAGTACATTTCCATTCCTCGTCCTGCAGTAACAGGAACCCGCTGGTACAAAGGGGCAAACGTGTACAAATCTACCCCCTGCAAGGCAGCTCTGTTTTTTTCCTTGGGTAGTACATGCGCCTGGTTCGAGCGCCGCTTGGGATCAGAGCTGTTTGCTCTTGGTTTTAATATATGTATATAATTTTTTTCCCCCTGGTTTTTAATTTCCTTTATACATCCCTGTGTTCTTTCGCACCAGTCCTAGAATCATTGTTCTGTGATTCGAATTTAACAAACCACGAGGAGCCTTGTTGAAATGATTTAAGGGAATTGAGCGCCGCTATTGACGCACACACAGCCGCCTGTAGCGTAGCACTGTTGCCTTGAGGTGCCAATTTTGTTAAATTGTGTACTTTTGACTTGAATTAGTACTCTGCATGGCTGGGTTTGCAAATGCAATCTTGACATTCCTCCCGCTCCTCCACTTTGACTCGCTCTCTTTTTATCGGTGCGCTGTTGTACGGGATGATAAGAACGCCTTGGTCTATGAAACCAGTGTATGCTGGGATATCGGTTGCTAGACATGCTTTGCTAAGCAAGGGTAAGAATCAGAGGAAGACATGTTGGGATTCTGGCTCCGCATATGCACATCCAGCGTGCGCTTCGGTGATGTATTTACCTTTACCCGGCTTACTCTCCCACGCTCCTGAGTCCCGGGAGCGTCCGACGCGGCACGGACCCCCATAGTGTTAATGGGCCGTTTGGGGAGACCAGTGGTCGCCCATTGAGCAGTGGCCCTACTTGGAGCCGGATCGGAACAGAAGGCTTAGTCGGCTGCGGCCAGAATAAAACGGTGTGATTTTTCATAGATTTAAAAAGTACGCTTTGGAGTAACTGGGCAATTTAGGTGAAACAACATTTTATTGTTAGCGCGGAAATGACAGTTTTTATTGTCTGTAGAAGATTGATAAAAAGGGGGAACTTACAGCAAGAGAGATCTTAAGTAATGTTTCTAAATTTTGTTTGTCCTTGGGTCCATTTTTATGAGGTTTCCCATCACAAAAACATTTTTTTTCACAGAATTGTAAGAAAGCGGCAAACAAATACTGGGCGGCATTCGCTGATTAATATTTTTTTTTTTTTTTTTTACTTCGTACTTAATATATTTGTAAATTTTACTGTCCAAACGTTCAGTATTTGTAAAAAGCAGTTTTTTGGCGTCGTCCATAAATTTTAATCTGGCGACGAGCCTAAGAATGAGCGCCGCGCTTAATGTGTAATTTCTGTAAAATTACATATAATGCGGGCGGCCATGGGGTGCGACTCTTACATCCGCCTTAAAATGTGTCGGCGGCGCAGACGGACGTAAAAGATTAGCAGTTTTATTGGTTTTTGTTTGTTATTTATTATAATGTGAGATGATGCTTTGAAGTTCCTCCCGGCAGCTTTTACCCGGAATATATTGTGAGTGATTATCAAAGACATTTTTTTTTATCTCAAATTCTATCACTGGGTATTTCTTTTTTTATTATTATTATTCTACCCCAAATCGATAAATTTCCTCCTGGCCGGTGTCCAACATACAGAGTTGCCCTGTATAATGTATAGTTAAATCAGTGAGATGCCCTGTATAATGTATAGTTAAATCAGCGAGCCGGCCCCCTGTATAATGTATAGATAAATCAGCAAGGCGGCCCCCAGTATAATGTATAGTTAAATCAGTGATCGGCCCCTGTATAATGTATAGTTAAATCAGTGAGCCGCCCCCCTGTAAATTGTATAGTTAAATAAGTGGCCGGCCCCCTGTATAATGTATAGGTAAATCAGAGAGCCGGCCCCCTGTATAATGTATAGATAAATCAACGAGCCAGCCCCCTGTATAATGTATAGTTGATGTAGGGAGATTTCCCAAATCGCACTTATTAAACAATACATTATACAGGGCCGTCTAAGGGAAATAAAGGCTGTGGCTGTCTCTTGATGATATGCAGTGGGAATAAACCCCTCTGCTCTGCTGGGTTCCGCTCGGTTTTGCTGGGTTCCGCTCGGTTCTGCTGGGTTCCGCTCGGTGACGGGACGCTGATCTTTACGGAAACGCCGCCCACTTTAGGTTTCTTTCTCGTGTTTTTATCTAAACGCCAAAGACAGTTTTTTTTCGTAAAAGCATTATTCTGCTCGTTATTGTCGGACTCGTTGTTTCTGTTTTTGCCGCATTTGTGGGTAAAAGGATGTTTGGCCCGTTTGTAGCATTAATATTTACTGGATTACGTCGCAAAACGCATAGGATAATAAAAGCGTTTCGTAGCCGTTTGGTGGCCGTGAGTTTAACCCCCGGCCGTCTGGTCGGTTTTGTGCAGCCCTTGCCAACATTTTAGTGCCTGTTCTGCTCATTTTAGGAGGTTTTGGGTTATTTTATTATATTAAATTGGGTTTGCTGAACAGCGGGTTGCTAACCAGGATCCTTTGAATTCCCTGCAGTAGCTGTAAATAAGTCTGTAAATTTTGTATTTTTTTTAAACTTGAATCTTTGTTTTAGATGATGGTTTCCTAATTTTCTACTGATTTCATTCACTTTGGGTTTCATCGGTGGGTACGGAGCGTATTTAGTGGACTTGATACTTTTATTGGAAGTATCCGCGGCTGTTGGTTACTCTATAGAGATGAGCTATCCGGTTTGGGGGTATAACATGAATAAAATGAAGAAGAGACCTCGATGGCCTCTGAAACCCGCAATCTGTTCTACGATGAAGGGATCGACGTTCTGCGGCTAAAACGCTAGATTTGTGTGAATGAAATGATTGTCTCTCGTGTTTCTGAACCAGAATCTGCCGCAGGAGAGAGAGAAGCTCCAGCAAAGCGTAAAAAGGGTTTATAGAAATCAAGAAATTATGCGTTGGCCAAATATTGGGTTCATCTTGGCTTTTTTTTTTACATTTTGGTGCTTATCATGTTAAATCGAGAACCGTTGTTATTTTGTATTATTAATTTCCTCTTTCTGCAGATAGTTTTATTACAATATCCCACATCTCGCCCAAAGTGATCTCCTGTTCAAAAGTTTGGGGTCACTGAGCCGTTTTCCTGGAAAACGAGGAAATGTGCTTTTCTTTAAAAAAAACGAGGCAATTTCCAAGCGACCCCCAAACTTTTGAACGTTGGGGAATTTGTAATATTTCCCACCTGATTGTAAATGTTTGGGTGGCATTCATAGGATTCCTTAATGTACAGCGTATTTTTTTTTTTTAAACCATTTTCTGTAAATATTTTGAGGTTTCGTTTTGAGCGATACGTCTGTCAGCGTTATATACGTCCCTCTTTACTTTCCAGCACCTAGTGGGGGACAGTGTGGCCCTCCAGGGGAATTAACCCCTATTTAGCGGAGACTTTTTTAGCAGAAGAGTTCTGCCCTCTCCTCTTGCCAGACCCCCAGGTACCTAAACCCCAAAATAACTTTTAGGGGTTAATGCCAGAAAAGGCAGAAATACATCATATTTACTCACCTACCATAGACAGGGGGGTATTATTCTGCTGTAGCGTGTTTTATGAGCGGCGTATGATGCTTCGGTGCCCTAAGCGTATGAGGAGGGTTAGAGATCTCGGATAGTTTGATACTTCCGGGTAAACATGGCTAGCCAATCACGGGCTGAATTAGATCCCGGTAATCAATGTATCCATAAAACATGAAATGGATTGTCCCGGATTCAGTATCTGCGATAAAACGTATCACTGGTTTTCCCCCTCGTTTTATCCATTGTAATTACGTTACATTAAATCACATTTCATTTACAGAGCGCCCGCAGACTCCGTAGCGCTGTACAAATCTATGCAAGAATTTCCATTCGATTACCTACGAGAAATATATCTCTGGCGTGGAATTCAGAAGAGACTCGCGATACGTCTCGGATACCAAATTCACAATGAAATGTATCTGTAAAGCCGCCACGAGATTGTTTGTTGTCAGGAGTTAACTTTGTATCATGAGCGGCCGACCCGGACCTGGAGGGCTGCATCGGTCGAACACAATACATACTCACTCTGCTGAGAGTCCTCGAATGCCGTCTGATTTGACTATGCATCGTGCAGGGCATGCGGTTACTGAAATGAAATCCTGCGACGCGGTAAATAAACCGAGGGGCTGCCAGATAGCGTTTTGTGCCGGGGTTACGCCGGTTCGGCGTTTCCTTTTCTTTAACACGGTTCTGGATGTTGGGGACGTTGCACCCGATCGCAGTCTTAGAACGTCGTTACACGTACACGAGCACCGTAAAGGTAACTGCATACAACACGTCTGTCCGGAATACCCACGCGCAGAGAATTCTAGAACGTTCTTTAAGTTCCTTATTACGTTAATACTCGAATTGAGATTTTTCTGTATTGTACACAAAATTTCATGGTACGTACTAAACTAATGACATCTGCGGGCAAGAAAAAAAAAAAGCATTTCCGTTTATTTGCTTAGAAATTGTGAGATTTTTATTTTTTTATTATTTTAATTTATTTTTTTATTTTAAATATTTTTTTTTTTTTTGTACAAAACATTGATTGGAATTCTGTAAATTTGTTAAATCGAATTGAAAATCTCTGAGCAAACTGTCAATTGTTACTGATTTTTTTTTTTTTTTTTAGGAGAAATGAGATATAGAATCCTAACTCTCGGCCACAACGATCCATAATCTGCCTGATTTGCCCCTTAATTTCTGTATTTCTGTATTCTTGAGAACCTTTTGTTTTTCTATCGGCACATTGTTTATTTAGAATGAAAGATACGTATATATATATAATATCTGAGAGATAATTTTCTAGATGTCTATATCTTCAGCTGGCTGAGATTCAGAAAATATTTTTATTTTATTTTTTTTTGTTTTTTTTTTTCAATGGTTTCAAATGTGTTTGTAGATTTGATATTAAAATATGCATTGGTACGATACAACCTTAAAAGCCATTAACCGCGTGGCGTCTCTTTATTCGGATTGGTGCATTTATTTAAATTCTATTTTTGTTTTAAAGGGTGGGAAGTTACTCGTCCAATTCTTATTTTGCTACATTTTAGATTTTTAGCATGTACCTTGTGAATCGTTAGTCCAGCCAATTAAGATTCTTCCAGCCTGACAATTTACGCTAAAATACGGTAATTTTAAAATTGATAATTCTTTTGGATCATGTCGAGAGAGCCGCCCGTGGGAATAGTAACGGATACAGTTTGTACGCCAAGACCGGCACTACCTCAAGATTTACCGCTCAGAATAGCAAGGACTTAAAGCAGCGTTTGCACCCTGACTGGGTCCTGCTGCCAATTCTCCCCCTGTGTGGTACTTGCACAAAATATCGGGGCGCCCCAGATCTGCAACGTCTTGCTAGTGGGATCTTTATGGCGTTATCAATGACTGCAGATTATTCCAATCTAAGTAGTAAACAGCAATATTAGGGACCCCGTAAAGCACACAATTAGGGGCCCCTCACTATAATCAGCTGATTGCCAAGTCTCCGCCTGTGGTCAGGGTCGCCGTTTTTAGCTGATTTGCAAAAATTACGTATCATTTAAAAGTCCCCTCTGCTGCCCTCCTCTCTTCTTGCCCCGTGAATTAACTGCCCTCCTCTCTTCTTGCCCCGTGAATTAACTGCCCTCCTCTCTTCTTGCCCCGTTAATTAACTGCCCTCTTTATAACCCTCCTGAGGCCGGAACCGTACGATGTCAGCGCAGATAACTGCTTTCCCAGCCGCCGCCAGAGGGCGCTCTCGAACACGCGAATCATTAATTGTCCCTTCTGAGTACTCGTAGCAGATACCGGAAGCGAGAGAAGCAACAGGAAGTGATCGCTTCAAGCTGAGCTGCTGTGGCGTAGAGACGCTGCGACATGGGAAGGAAAGACAAGTCGGACAGGGGTGAGCAAACAGCCCCCTCAGCTTTACCCCATGAGGGCACTGGTGGCTTACTGTCACGGGGTATTAGTGGTGGGGGTTTGGGGTATTAGTGGTGGGGGTTTAGGGTATTACGCTGCTGGGAGCCAAGTCGTGCAGTTAGAGTGTAAGCTTCTAAGACTACCAGGACCTTGCTATTGAAGGGGTTGTGCCCCTTAAATATTAATATTTATCAATTTTTACCTAAATGCCTTGCTGTGGCAGTGAATTCAATCTGTATCCTGACCAGAATTAATATAGTGTTTATGCTGCCTGGAATAAAACATAAAATGCTCTAAACAGAGAGTGCGGGACGTCCTTAACCCCTTAATGACAAAGCCCGTACATGTACTGGCTCAAAATGCATTGTTTTGAATAGGTTTAGGGACCGGCCATTGTCCTTAAGGGGTTAAAGTTTACGTCACATTATTTACAGCTTTATTACGATAGCAGACGGTGAAATCGATAGCGTTATAATTCCCAATATACAAATTAGCAGTAAGATAATATAAGTCATGTTGGTACGGGAGAGGCGATGGCCCTGCACGTGTGAGCTTACAATCTAAAAATCAGATGGTTGGGTTTAGTTTCTAAAATGTTTTGCCGTGTAAAACGCTTATTTTATCATACACTTAGTATCATAAATATGTTATTTGGTGATGGTGTCAGATGGGAGATTTTGGCCGGTGCTAGAAAGTCCATACACGCTGTGCTGAGGACCTCGATGGCGCTTAAAGCAACAGATAATGATTCCTTGGAATTATTACTTTATCTTAAGGATTAACAGCAGTTCTGGGGACCCAAATACTCAGTTTCGGGACATTTTCAGGACGTCTCAGTTAGGGGACTCTTGAAACGGGATTAGATCACAGTACCATAAAACATACATCTGAATGTCAGTGGTCTTGTAAGAAGTATATTTTGTTTTAGCTTCAGATGTAATTTGCATATTTATTATCCGACAGACAAGAAGAAGTCCAAGAAGCGTCATTATGATGATGAGGAGGATGAAGAGGATGAGGGGCCAGGCGGTGAATACCAAGAAGCCGTTCCTTCTGCTGCAGGCAAGCAGGTGGATGAAGATGGCACCAAGCACGATGAATACGGAGCCAAAGATTACAGACTGCAAATGCCCCTTAAGGCAGACCATGCGTCCCGGCCACTGTGGGTGGTATGTGTTGGATTCTCACCTAAAATCACAGAAAGCCTTGTTGGCATGATGTGTTGCAGGAGTTTTCAGGCCGCACACTGGATATTAGACTTGTGCTTTCGGACTTTAACGAAATTTGACAGTTCCGTCCTAATGTCCCTAAAAGTGATGAGAAATGCAACGAAGCAGAGGTCTCCGAATTTTTGTTGCTCTCATGTTCTCACTCACTCTCTCATTCTCTCACTCACACTCTCCTGCCTGCTGATCCCTCCCTCGTCTCCTTTCCCGCAGCTCCGCCTCTTCTTGTTCTATTGACAGAGTTTATGTACTTTGTCCGCAAATCCATCTGCAATATCCTGGCCTCTAGGAATGTTTCCATACAAAGTGCAGAGACACGGCGTGCAACATGGAGACAGTCTCTCCCGGGTGTGTGCAGAGGCTCTGCCCGTTTGGAGAAATACCTAGATAACAGCTGATACAGAGAAGAAGTGCACTGGGAAAAAAGATAGAAGGGGGCTGTGGGAAAGGAGACGGGGACACTGAAGTGATTGGTGGAGAAGGTGGGAAGACATTGAGAGTGAGTGTGAGTGACAATTAATATTGTTTCCAAATGGGGAAAAACCCTGCGAACCAAAGGGGCAAGAAACGGAGGGACTACAAATTATTTGAAAAAGTTTTTGGTCCGTTTGCACAGGTCTGCTGGAGACCACCATGTGTCGTAGAGTCAGTGATCGCCTGTTTGGATTCCACTAGGAATAACATTGAAACCAGAGCTTTCTTCCCCGATGTGCCATATTATGACTTATTTTCACATATTTGCAATTAAAGCTTTCATCCTGGCGATTGTGAGGTTTTGGGTACAGCAGCCACTGGTTATAAAACATTAACAAACACTTAAGGATTGAAACGGCTGTTAAATGAGCAGCCGGTGAGGTGGAGGTCGGGAGCTTTCTGGGATGGATTCTCTTCATGTCAAATGGCTAACTACTGAATGCAGCATACAGCATTATAATAGAACTTCCCACAACAAACTATACATGACCGCATCCTATATGGGAATCTAGATTTATTATTATTTTTGGTTAAGTTAATGCGTTCAATTTGCAGTGATTTTCTTTCTTTTTTTCTTCCTGTCAGGCCCCTGATGGTCACATCTTCCTCGAAGCCTTCTCTCCCGTGTACAAATATGCTCAAGATTTCTTGGTAGCCATCTCTGAGCCCGTATGCAGACCCGTCCACGTCCACGAATATAAACTAACTGCTTATTCTTTATATGCTGCTGTCAGCGTGGGGCTGCAGACCAGCGATATCATCGAGTATTTGCAGAAACTGAGCAAAACCGGTGTGCCAGATGGCATCGTGCAGTTTATTAAGGTGAGTTTAGCTGTACGGACGCTTTTTGTTAATGATTCCTCTCGGTGATAGAAAAAAAAAATCTGATGACCACAGATCAAAACAGATTTTATCTTGACGTTCTGACATGTGTTCCTCTTGTTTTTCTGCAGCTCTGCACGGTCAGTTATGGAAAAGTGAAGCTTGTTTTGAAACACAACAGGTGAGGGTGTCCTGTGACAGGTGGACTCCATATTTTGGGGTGGACAATGTTATTTAGGTACTTTACAGCAACTTCCCATAATGTAAACTCCCCCCTTTCATTGAGACTGTGTCCCATGTATGAATACATAGGAATTCCGGTGCAAAGTGAAGCAATCACTAGGTTGCCATGGCAACTTTACCACTTTGTATTAGCATTGCTACTCACACATAAAGTGTGTTCTCAATTTTCATACTCTGATCTGTATTTATTGTGTTTACCACTTTACCCATTATATTTCGAGTTGCATGTCCCCTGAGAGGGCAATCATTGCCTATTACAGCTTTGTGTACTGAAATGTACCTGTTTGTGGACCATTCCAGGTACTTTGTGGAGAGCGCGCATCCAGAGGTTATTCAGGAACTTCTCCAAGATTTGGTAATCCGAAGCTGCAGACTGCGGAACGCAGAGGGGGAGGAAACAGAGCTCATCACGGAAACTTTTACCAGCAAGTCTGCGGTAAGTCTGACGCTTTTACCTTCCCGGCCCTGATCCATAAACCGCTTGTCACCTGCTGGCTGATATTAAACACCACAATACATAATGCCATTTGTCCAACCTTTATAATCTGTAATATAACTGCAACAAAAATGTCTCTTGTACCTATTCAGGCACTTTAAATATTTAAATCTTCCTCCCCTATGCATCTCCTACCCTTTTGAGTTGATCAGTTACTGGTTGTTGAATTATTTTTAGCGAGTACCAACACAAAATGGTGAATTTATCAAACTCCTGCAAATGCATAAAATGATTTGTAAATATTTTTGGTGCACGTTCCTGCATAATTATTTTTCAAAAAAGTTTTCTGATTGCTATTACTCGCATGTAGATTGTTTTTTTTCGCTTGGCGTCTTTCTGCCACTGTTTTTATTCTTTAAGAAAGACGACTTTAAGGTCAGCGCTTTTTGTTTGTTCAGAATAAAACGTCACCTTTTAACCATTATTCGTGCTTGACTGATCGCTTTCTTTTGATCTAGATTTCCAAGGCGAATGAAGCAGCCGGGGGTCCTTCAACCTCGCAGAATCCCGAGTCTCAGGACAAGCCAGATGTGCCTTCTGACCTGTTCGAGTTTTATGAACAAATGGACAAAGAGGAGGAGGAGGAGGAGGAAGAAACCCAGACTGTATCCTTTGAGGTCAAACAGGTAGCGGTTTTTGTTGGCATGTATTCCGTGAGCCGCAGCCTTTAAATAAAGAATGATCGCATCATAAACCGTTCTTTATTTTTAAGGAAAAAATAGAAGATCTTCAGAAGCAATGTATTCATCTGGAATACCCTCTGCTGGCAGAATACGACTTCAGAAATGACACGATGAATCCTGACATTAACATTGACCTGAAGCCCACAGCTGTCCTGCGCCCATACCAGGAGAAGAGTCTGCGCAAGATGTTCGGGAACGGACGTGCCCGCTCTGGGGTCATAGTGCTTCCCTGCGGTGAGGATCCTACCCTGACACACGGGGCAATGTGCTGCTATGCAAATAAACTGATCATTTTTGAGGAGGAGGACTATCCACGCCACTATAGGAAAGGAAATTATATTGGGGTATATTTTCAATATGTAAAGAGAAAAGACACAAATGAAGCAACCAAAGAAAAGTTAAAATGCGCAGAGATCCAAGGAATTTGTGTTATTAGAATATGGATTTAAATGTTTGTAAAATTGCTTAATAAGGATAGATATGCAGGAATGGTTTATGTAATGCACAATGTTCTGTGGTTTATGTGCAAGTGTTTATATAGCTCGGGGGGGGCTTATAAATAATAATAAAAAAATAAAAAAACACACATTGCAAATGCTTAACATAAAATATTAGTGTCCTGGTAGGAAAGAGGGCTGTTCAGGTCAGACCTAAGTTTCCTCCTTTTCCCGCAGGTGCCGGAAAGTCGTTGGTCGGTGTTACCGCTGCGTGTACGGTTCGGAAGCGCTGCCTGGTCCTGGGAAACTCTGCTGTGTCTGTAGAACAGTGGAAAGCCCAGTTTAAGATGTGGTCGACCATCGATGACAGTCAGATCTGCCGCTTCACGTCGGACGCGAAGGACAAGCCGATAGGATGCTCCATCGCAATCAGCACGTACTCCATGCTGGGACACACGACGAAGCGGTCCTGGGAGGCTGAGCGTGTGATGGATTGGCTGCGAAGCCAGGAGTGGGGGCTGATGATACTGGATGAAGTGCACACCATTCCAGGTAGTCTAATATTAAGGAGGCATTTTTAAAACGTCACGAAGTTCATTTGATTTCAAAAGTGAAAAATGGAAAACATAAAAATTAAGTCCTTTTTATTTCATTCTTAAGCAATTATCTTTTGTAGATTATAGACGTAGCAAACTTTTTTAAGGATTTGTATTCTCCCACCTTCCTCATGAAGCCTTTCAAGGCAGCCAGTTAAAAGGTTACACGTTTCCTCTGATGTTTGGAGACTGAGAAAGCCGCTCCTGGCATTTTAGGGTTAATGACAAAAAGTGTATGAATTATGAGATTTGCGCTGCCCTTCGTCACACATTAACGTTATCGCGGTCTAATTTGCTTTCAGCCAAGATGTTCCGTAGAGTCCTGACTATAGTCCAAGCTCATTGCAAGCTGGGTCTCACGGCGACGCTCGTCAGGGAGGACGATAAAATCGTTGATTTGAATTTCCTGATTGGTCCAAAACTGTATGAAGCCAACTGGATGGAGCTGCAGAATAATGGCTACATAGCCAAGGTGCAGTGCGCAGAGGTGAGTGAATTAAATCCTTTCTGCGTCCGCTTTGTGTTATGTTAAATATGTGTTAAATTTGTTTTTATATAATAGAAATCGCACGACGTTGAGATATTAGTTAGGGAAATATAGTTGGCTTCATTTTGCTCTATAAAAGTAAATCATTAAAGAATTTAGTAGTGAAAATGAACAACATGATTCGAGCCGAAACTTGTTACCAAAAGTGTTTAGCACAAAACAGGGATTTTGTGACAATTTCGTGGGGTTTTTTTGCACCCTGGGCTGTTAGGGGTTCAGCCGGCGACCTGAAACCGCTTGTGATTTAATCCGCTTGTCGTTTTCCTGCTCAATTAGCGCCAGACAAGTGCGTACGGCTGGAAGGAAACACAAAGGGGTTGGGGCTAAAATAGCTCTTTGCTTTCCTGATTTCACCAGACCGGCTTTAATGGCCGGGGTCACCTTTAGCCTGTAGTTTGTGTTCCCTGGAGAGGCCGTCGCTCTCCCCGTTTCTTGATACTTATGATTGATAAAATCCGAGTCCGTGTGTCCGTCCTGATCAATAATGTTTATCTTCGTTAATTAAATCTGCAGGGAATTTTTGTTTTTAACAATTCTATGCACAATATCTGGTTATATTTAGTTCGAGTCACGGCTTTAATTTTTGTCAGTGGAGATATAATATATTTTACCGTTATGATTTTAATTAAAGAAGAAAGAAAAAAACTGCAGCTTCGTTAAACTTGAATGCCTTTTAAAATAATCAATATATTACTTTAATCTGGATTTAAAAACACTGTCTGAAAAATCTCCGCAGCTCCCTAGCTTTAGACGATTCCTCCTCTCTCCGGTTCCCCCCGGTTTTGGACGCTCGATGCAGCCAATCGCTGGCAGGAGAGCACACCTGTTGTAACCAATGGGAGCGTCAGATTTGCACACACGCTGGGGATCCTATGAAATATACAGCAAACACACATTTTCCTGAATTATATAGAATCTTAGCGGCGTTTTCATCAACTTCTAACAGACAACCAAGTTTTTGACCAGTTTTAACAAAATAAATGTGCATGTTTAGGGAAAATACTTTAAAAAAAATCACTGATTTGACAAACGGCAGTAAAAATCCTCATCTAGTTCCCGTACGCAACTCTTGGCGCGTCATTCATCCTCACGTCCAGCGAATGTTGGCCCGCGTTGCCAGGTAGCTGCATAAAAGCAGTGATTAAGACATTTTTTTTGTCTGTGAGGGCCGGAGGGACCCGTTGCCTTGGTAAATCGCGCATGTATTAAGTACTTGTATTCTAAAGGCAATGAAGGGGATTGTGTCTATTCATTAAGAATCCTTTCTCGTTCTGAGTGCGCGCTTGGCTCCCGGTCGGCCGACATGCTCCTTTATTCCATCGCGCTTATTTATTTATCTCCAGGTCTGGTGCCCGATGTCTCCGGAGTTCTACAGAGAATACGTCGCCATCAAAACAAAGAAGCGCATTCTGTTATACACCATGAACCCCAATAAATTCCGAGCGTGCCAGTTCCTGATTAAGTTCCACGAGAGAAGGAATGACAAGATCATTGTGTTTGCGGACAATGTCTTTGCGCTGAAGGAGTACGCCATCAGGCTTAACAAGTAAGTGGTGCCCAATAGCAACTAGGCCTCTCCCTGGCGGGACCCTCTGTGCGAACTGAGCCCCCCGTGAGCAAAACCACTTTACAGGCAGAGATCCGGGACAGTTTGGTGCTACCGCTTTTAACTTGGTCAGTGTAGTCCGCATGAGGATTTGCATGGAAACGCATAGCGACACAGTCCTCAGACCCGTGCGTCTGAAGCAAACACTCATGTAGTGCGAGTGATTGGGTGGTTTGTTCTCTCTTGTGGCCCTTCCGGCAAGATAAAAGTAGCAGACCGGTCATTATTAGAAACAAATCAAATCAGAGGAAAAGAAACCATTTTAGAGTATTGTGTGACTATAAAATATATAATATATATATAACCGGAAAGGCTGCTTCTGCCTGCAAGTAACTATGAATTAAACGTTGGCTCGCAGGACCCCGAACCGCTTGGATGGGTTTTTTTTTTTTTAATGTTAATTTGCAATAAATTGTCTAAACCCCACAGCCGATGTAATGTTAGGCAGGTGAAACAAACGGATCTCTGAAAGGAATAAGCAAGATTTTGCTTTAAATTTTTATTGCCGTTGCCGATGTTTTCGTCCCCGAAACCCCCTCTTTTATATTCTAACTTGTACTTGCAGTAAAGCGGCGCATCAAGAGTCCTGTTACTGTTTGTAAGGCTCTGCAGGTATAAGATTCTCTACCAAACAGCCCAAAATTGGAAAACTGAGCAGAAACACTCGTTTCCCTCTTTCTTTTAACACAGAATAGCGAAGCCTTACACCCGGGGGGGTCGGAGTAGAATATCGCTCCCCTTAATGGCACCAAATTAGTTAACCGGCTGTCTAGCTACTTTCTTAGAAAGCGGGGATCAGGTTTGGGGATCTGCGGTCACCAGATGTATGGGGAAGTGTGAACTTTTGTCACAGTCGGCGCATTCATTCCTTATCCGCTCACACGGAACAATGAACAAAGACTAATAACGTTCCCATCATCATCCCGCTAATCTCCTTTCAGACAGATTGAAGGCAGTCCCCTAAATCTTCCTGAAAGATCTTTTAATCTGCAAAGTTTAGAGTCATTATTTTTTTTAAAAGCCTCATTAGAAACGTCAAAATCGGGAAGACCGAGGATGGGATTTGGGGGAGTTAGCAGCTGATCCGCCGCTGATCATAATTGGTCTGGTTACGCGATCTCCCAGCTTTAAGCGAACGGAATAAAGCGCCTTACAGAAGTAACAACAACAAGCTAACATTACGCAATATTACTGATTTATTCTTTCTCTCTCCCAGACCTTACATCTACGGCCCGACGTCTCAAGGGGAGAGAATGCAGATTCTGCAAAACTTCAAACACAACCCAAAAATCAACACAATCTTTATCTCTAAGGTGCGTAAATGTCTGCTCCGGACCCCCGGATACGGTCGTAACGTTAGACCTTTATCTCGATGCTCAAAATGTACAGCAGTGAAGAGTCTGATGAGTGATAAATAACGGCTTTAACCACGGTAGGCTGTTTCACGGCGAATGTTTAACGCTGTTTACCTCCGATTAGGTGGGAGACACGTCCTTCGATTTGCCCGAAGCCAATGTGCTCATTCAGATCTCGTCGCATGGTGGGTCTCGGAGACAGGAGGCCCAGCGTCTCGGAAGAGTTCTGAGAGCAAAGAAAGGTAACAGAAAGAAATCCCCCTTCCAAAAAAATAAATAAATTTTGTAAATGGATTTTGAAGGCAAATGTATGTTTTGGTGGCAGTTATTACGGTCGTCGTGGGGGCCGCTGACATTCACCGCGCGTCTCTTCCCAGGTTAACCCTTTGTTCTGTTTCTTAAGGCATGGTGGCGGAAGAATACAACGCCTTCTTCTACTCCCTGGTGTCTCAGGACACTCAAGAAATGGCCTATTCCACCAAAAGGCAGAGGTTCCTGGTGGATCAGGGCTACAGCTTTAAGGTAATTCTCTTTGATTTAGTGGAACTTTTACGTCTCAAGACTTATTTTTGCTCCAGCTGAACTTGCACATTAAAGTTTGTTTTTATCTATTATTGTCTTTTTAGGTCATCACAAAACTCGCAGGGATGGAGGAGGAAGATCTGGCCTTTTCTACCAGGGAGGACCAGCAGCAACTTCTTCAGAAGGTCCTTGCCGCCTCTGACCTCGATGCCGAGGAGGAGGTGGTGGCCGGAGAGTTTGGATCCAAATCTTCTACCCACGTAAGTATTCTCTGTCTGCCTTTACTGACCAGCGTACCAGCTGGGCCAACGTGTTACCCATGCCCATTCCAGTCTTCCTCCTCTCAACCATGGTGAGCACTTTCACCAAAACAAGTGGAACAGCCTCCCCGCAGAAGTGGTAGAGGGTAATACAGTAATTGGGTTTAAACATGCATGGGATAGACATACGGCTCCTGAATCTAAGACGAGACCAACGGCTGATTAAGGTTTTAGTCTTTATAGCAAGAGAAACGGGCGACTGGATGGGGCGATCTGCGGACAACTTCTGTTTCTGTGGTTTTTTTTAAATATTGGGATTTTTTCCCCCTGCAGGTGGCACGACGCGTGGGCACAATGAGTTCCATGTCGGGTGCAGATGATACGGTTTACATGGAGTACCATGCGCCCCGGAACAAGGGTTCTGCAAACAAACACGTGCACCCCCTCTTCAAACGCTTCAGGAAATGAGCCCGTTATTACTCGTGCTGTCCATCCCGTCGGCGCCGGACGCTCTCCATAAATCGCTATGGAATTACGGCGCAGCCCGGGGGCTCTGTTGATATAAAAACGTGACGCGTTTCATGGCTAAGCCATGGCTTATAGTTTCTTAAAGGAAAAGTATAAGAAGAATCCGCCGTTCGATGCGACATTTTTCTAATGTACAGAATTTCCTTTTACTGCTGCTTGAATAAGTTTATTTATTCAAAAGTGTAGATATCATACATTTACAAAATCTATTCCAGAAAGGAATACAAAGTTTGTTTTTTCTTTTCTTAATTGATTTACCCCTCCCCCATTTTTTTTAAAAAAATAATTTGCATTCTTGTCTTAAATTAATAAAAATTTAATAAAAATAATTATGATGTGGACCTCTGTAATTATCAGCATCCTTGGCCATGGGTAATAATCAAAGGGGAGAGACTAGAAAGAATGAAAAAAATCTGTATTGTCTATTAAATGTTTAAATATGTTGATGGTGGGGGTAAATACCCCCTACGCTGGTCGTCCACCCAGGTGCTCTGCGTTAGACGTGACAGGTTTACCTTAAGAAGTAAGAACGAGGACAATTATAGAGTCTGTGACCATAACGCTAATCGCCGTAGACACCGCAGGATAGTTTCATGCACCGTGTGAGTGGGGCTAAGCCGAGGACTTGCATCTCTGGAACGTAAGGGGTTAAAAGTTCGTTCTCGAGCCAGGTCTGGCCGGTATCTCACGTGGGACGCCAGTACTCTCCCGTCATCTGCTTCTCGTATTTCTTGTGCTTTTAATCCCTCGCCAGTCGACTTTCAAAATCTTGGCATCCGACTCGATCGCAAAATCTAACTGGAAGGGCGCGATTCCTAGAAGCCGTGATTCACAGGAATTCTCGTACGTCAGATATATAGATAAGGACGTTCTGGAACGCGGACTCCGCAAACCTTCTACGCCGTTTAGTGGAGGATTCCGGACGGACGGGTCGCCGGGCTCCGGGCATCCCCTCGCAGAAATTAAAAAAATTATATATATGAGTTGTATAAAAAATACCCAGGTACCTTTAGATACCGACTCCTTGTTCGGTTATGGACACGGTTGTCGTGTGGTTGCCGTATGGTTGGTATGTTGTCTAATATTACACGTTCTCACCCAGACATGATGAGTGTGAATGAGCAAATATTTGAGGCATTTTCGCTTTAGATGCCAAGTTTCTCTGCCTATGAATCACGGGCTGACATTTGTTCTGGAAACTGTTGAATGAAACCAGATCTTTCCAATCCAGCCTCCTTTACATATTTTATTTTTTTTGGCGGATTTGGGAACGATTGGAAAAATACACGTGTTCTGAAATTCCTACAATTATGTTTTAATATTTTTTTGCAACGTAAACCTCTTGATGCGTTAGAACCGATCGGGTTTATTAAAATAGATATTGGGCTGAATACATAGAATTTTTTAAATCATATTTTATCCCTTTAAGGTAATCGCAAAAGAGAGAATATTATTATATTATATACTTATCAGCCGTAATGTAACAAATTGTTTATCTCGATTTTAACCCCCAAAAAATGGAAACAATTCCCACATAACAGAAAAAATTGCAAAATAATACTCAAATTATTGTATATAAATCAAAGTATCCAGCTATGTATTTTACTTTTCGTAAAGGGTTAACATGTTCACTTCCAGTCCTGTAGAACTGGGTATTTTCTGAAACATTAAGGCGTTTTGGGGAAGAACCCCTCCGCAGAAAGATTCTTCTCAGCCGAGTCACGGGGAAGACACAACTCGCCGGCCAGGATGCGGAACACGAACGCGCTTTATGACCATGTCATTGAGTGGAACACAGAGAATTCAATTGCTAACCAATGGAAATTGAGTACCTGGAGCGTGGTAACCAATCACTTTGAACCCACAGTGCAGAACGATAACCAATAAGAACAGGGCAGTACATCGAAGAGCGACAGAGACACTTAAAATAGAACACCCAATAGATACAGGGGGGGGGGGTTATGTGGGAGCGACCAATCAAGAAAGAGCCTACTTCTTCAACGTAACTGCTGGGTTTAGACACTGGTGGGACTCCTGATGATTTGGACTGGTTCCATGTTTAGATCTGATGGGATGGACTGGTTCCATGTTTAGATCTGATGGGATGGACTGGTTCCATGTTGAGACCTGATGGGATGGACTGGTTCCATGTTGACATCTGATGGGATGGACTGGTTCCATGTTGAGATCTGATGGGATGGACTGGTTCCATGTTGAGATCCAATGGAATGGAATGGTTCCATGTTGAGACCTGATGAGGTGGACTGGTTCGGTTCCACGTTGAGATCTGATGGGATAGACTGGTTCCATGTTGAGATCTGATGGGATAGACTGGTTCCATGTTGAGATCCGATGGAATGGACTGGTTCCATGTTGAGATCTGATGGGATGGACTGGTTCCATGTTTAGATCTGATGAGATGACCGGTTCCATGTTGAGATCCGATGGAATGGACTGGTTCCATGTTGAGACCTGATGGGATGGACTGGTTCCATGTTGAGATCCGATGGGATGGACTGGTTCCATGTTGAGATCCGATGGGATGGAATGGTTCGGTTCCACGTTGAGATCTGATGGACTGGTCGTGGCCACCGGTGACAAGGCCAGCTTTCGGCAGATTTAAAATGTTCATGATTTGAGCACGGACATCACGTATTCGGCGTTTTAAGGCGTTTAGTGGTAGGAATTAAATTAAGGTGATTATGGTAAAGCACTGACCCAGGATAAAGGGAAGAATTGTGCTAAAAATGCAAAGATTATGGGGAAAAGTAAATAATTTAAATTATGGTACAAATACCCTAGTTAAGCTCTACTGCTTTATGCTATGGGCGACTCTAGAAGATTTAACCCTTCCCTTTGATCTAATAATAATAATAATAATAATAATTAAAGCTCATGTTCCAGATTAATTATAAAAGCTAAGATTAGAATATGGCATACAAATAACATTTAATTCTGAAATTGTATCAATGTTTTTTTATTAGATTATTAAATTATTTGATATTTCGCAGAAAAACCAGCGAAAAAAAATAAAAATAAAAAACTGCAAATAATTTAAATCTGTAACATCAGCATATGATAGAAATTCTTAATTCTCTAATGCTATATTTTGTCAGAGCAATAACTAAATATCAATTTAAAAACAGTCTGGCTCAATGTTTTATGAAATAAAATTTTTACATACTTAATAATTATGCTAAAATGCAAATTTACTATACTATAAACTGAATATTTACAAAAAAAAAGAAAGTATATTTTTTAAATTTCTTTTTTAAATTTAAAAAATGTCTTTTTAAATCCCGTCGCCGATTCCAGGCGATTTTAATTAAAGACGATAATAAATAAAATGAAAAGAAGAAACAAAATTACAAAAGTGTTTGAAAAGCTGACCTCTTACTGAACCTAAAGTGACATGAGAAACGTTCGCATCGCAAGGGGGGGGCCACGTGACGAGGGCTCCACAAACGGGTTCCGAGGGGCAAAACGTCAAGAAACGGAATTTAATTAGATCGCTCTTAACCCTTCACCTGCCAGAGGCGAGCGTTTCGATCTTTTTCAAGAATAGTAAAAAAAAAGTCTAAGAAATGTAAAAAAAAAAATATATATATATTTTTTGAAAAAAAATCTTAAAACTGTCGATAAAATCCAGAATTCCAAAATTTAAGCGGGACTTTCTAGAGTTATTTAACGCGATGTGATAGAAATCCGCGTCCGTCTGTTAAAACGCCAGCGGTCTGTTGCCCTTATTACATAAACGATCCGCTTTCTAAACAGCGCCGAAATCTTGAGGTTTTGGTGGCGTCTGGGAGAGTTTCGCACAAATTGCTACTTTGTAAAACTCTGCATGAAACGGCTTTAACCCTTTGGTGACTTTACTAAACCAACAATATATAATAGATATATATATATATATATATATATATATATATATATACACATCGCTTGTACGTGGGATTTAGAGCCCCCAAAAATATGATGGCGCTATATAAATCAATAAATAAAAATATTATTTTCCCCCGGAATGACGTCTTGCATGTTTCTAGCCAAAATACAATTAAATATTATTATTTATTATTTATTGATTTATATGGCACCTTCATATTCCGCAGCGCTGTACAACGGGGATAGTTATTAGTCTGAAGCTAATTCAGAAAATTATTGTGATTTTTCATTTTTCCAAATTTTTGCATTTTAAGGAACATTTTTATATTTGCAGAAAAGACACTAATAACTTTGATTTATTTCTTTTGGAATTTCTAACAATTGCCGTCTGCCTCGTTGCTGAGGATCAAGTCACGTTTGTAAGTTACTATAAGGAAATCAGCGACAATTCTCCCAATTTACCCTGTTTGTTTTACGACGAAAAGAAAGGCAAAAAAAACCCAAAACTCTGGAAAATTGTGATTTTACCAAATAGTAAATAAGAATAGTTTATAAATAGTTGGCATTTAGTGCTAAAAAAAATGGGATCATCGATTTGGTAATTTGGGTTCGTATGCGTTGTTTTGGCACAAGCGCTAAAATCCTGGTCTGTAGCGGTTTAAAGCGCTCCTTATGTATCAAGTGTGCAAAGTGATGCAGTCACCATGGCAACCAATAGTGATCTGTCACTTTTGTTTTTCTTAGGCCACAAATGTTTCCCTTAAATGTTTCGCTTTGGAATCTTAAGGGAAACAAAGTACCGTAGCTAAAGAGTTAACGCATCCCTCTCCCCCCTTGTGCGGGTAAAAGCCTTTCTATGATGGAGGTGTAACTGCCCCAGCGTGGGGTATTTACAGATCTAGTGCCCCTCTGGGGGGGGGGATTGCCCCCCGCGTGTGATTAAGGAAAGGCACAAGAGGCTATTGATTCCGGCCCCATTTCCATGTCTGCCCCCCGCCCCCCCTCCTTGCCCCAGCCAGGGGGAGGGGGCTTTAATAATGGAGTGTAAGCTGATGCCAGGCAGCTGCGGAGGGAAGCTCATTGTGCAGCGAGCAGAGACCGCACCGCACCGGGGCTGGACATGGCTCTCCTGGGGCAGTGCGTGAGGCAGGCTCTGGAGCTGGGCGGCTCGGGGGGCTGGCGGAGGGGGCTTCACCGGCTCCCCGGGATGTGGGCTGCTGGCCAGGCCCTCAGGGAGGAGGTGGAGGGGGGCAGGAGGAGACTGGCCAAGGGGGCCACCGGACCGGGAGTGCGGGAGACCCCCCTGCTGAAGGGGCTGAAGGACATGCCGGGTCCCGGTACCCTCACCAACCTGCTGGAGTTCTTCTGGAGGGACGGGTTCAGCCGCATCCATGAGATCCAGGTACTGGGGGCCCCACGGGGGTGGGTCTGGGGGCCTTAAGGATGGGGGAAACCGCAGGTGGGGTGGGTCTGGGGGGCCCTGCGAGCTGGCTGTGGGGGCCCTTATGACCTGGAGGTGTGGTCTGGTAGAGGGTCCCCAGTAGGCTGACGGGCAGTCTGTCCCGGGGGCTCTGTTGCGCTCCTTGTCTGTCCCTAAGTAAAGGGGGTAACTGGGGGGGCAGTTGTCATATTTTGTAGACAATGGGTAACAGGCTATGAATGGAATCGCAGGGGTTAATGTTTGCAGAGCTTGCCGCAGGGGGTTCACCCACACCCAGCCTGCAGGGGTTAATGTTTATTCGCTACACACAGCATGCAAATCGGGCTTCAGTGCATTGCAGGGGTTAATCCATCGCGTGTTTGGAAGAGCAGAGGTTAACTTGTACAGCGCTTGCCGTCAGTGGTGCAGCACCACAGGGGTTAAAGTGCAGGGGTTGTTGGGTTGTACTGTAACCCTTTGAGGGGCATCCCATCAGCTGCACGTGCCCCAGGAGGCAGTTATACAACTAGGGCGGGGCTCTAGTCACCGACCACTCCCACTAGGGCCGGCTTTACTTCCTGGCCGCTCCTCAACACGTTTAGCTCCGCTCTGGCCCCACCCACCAGGTGAGGGGTGTGGCTGGGAATCCAGCTGCTGGCCACCACATCTGCCACTAAGCACAGGCATGATGGGAGTTGTGGTCCCCAAAGTCACAAAGAGCAGCATTTGCGAATCAGCTGGGGCATTTTATTGGTTGCTATGGTGACTGCACTACTTTTTAACACTTCTACGTCCTGACTGTGTGATCTCTACGCCTTTGCATGATGTGAGTGGTGTCGGCTTAAAGCTGCTGGACATTAATATAGGTTCACTGGAAAGGTGAACAATAAAAAGCACTCGCCTTGGGGAGAAGCTGCAGCTCCCAGCCTCCTCTGCTCTATTCACCACTAATTGAAGCAGCCAATCAGTGGCAGGAAAACACTTCCATTGAAACGAATGGGAGCACTTTCTGCACGTGTACGCGGGACCTCCGAGGTTTGCCGAGCTGGCTGGCAGTAAGTTTTAATTTACACCTCGGCGGGGTTGTGGATGCCGGCTATCGCATCCCTCGTACGCAACGTTCAAAAACTCTGAAAACCTACCTTTTCCGAGAAGCATAAATATCCTGACACTCTCAGCCATCATCCTAATCCATCTGAACGACCAACAAGATCATCCGGACCCCTCAACTCATCCCCATCCAAGGTGCCCCCCCCATACAGTGGGGTAATTTGAAGTTACAGCGCCACGGACCGGCCCCCGTATAATGTATAGATAAATCGGCAAGCCGGCCCCTGTATAATTATTTCTCCCCGTGTCTCGCTCTCCGCGGATTAGCTGAACCCCGAAGCGTTTCCTGGGCCGGGCGCCAGAGCAGCTGGCTGAGCGGAGCCCATGGTTTATTTGTGTGACTGGGGGGGGGCATCGCGGCTGGGGGGGGTCTGGGGGGGCATCGCGGCTGGTGGGGGGCGACTCAAATCTTATGCTCATTAAAATTCTTGAATTATGAGAACGGGGGCCGCTGGGGCATCCATCAGGACCAACTACCCATTGTACAGCGCTGCGGAATATGATGGCGCTATATATATAACTACTGAGCTTTTCAAAGTCTAAAGGGCAACTTTGTGCCCAAAACCTCAGGTGCGCCGGGCCCTGCTCTAGAACCTTCTGACGCCTCGATGTCTTAATGACCCCAAAACATGATAAAATCCACCAAAAAACAAGACGAGGCGGAGACTTTTATATCTACGTGAAATGACCCGGCTTTTATTAATTGCCTCCTTGGTGGGGGGGTTAGTTTTGACCACGAAATCCGCTTAATGAGTCTATCTTTGCGTTACATGAGAAAAAGGGTGGGTTTTAGTGCCGTAGCAGCAGAAAAAGCCTTTTAAAAGAATTGGCTACTTTTTTTTTTTTTTGTGAACAAAAGCGTAAAACCCCAGATCTGAGTGGATTATTTGTCTGTTTGAACCACGCTGAAGCTGAAGCGTCTGAAGTGGAAAGCTAAAGCGTGCAGCTGATGCTGTTACCTGGAGTGTGAGCGCCCTCTGCTGGCTGATGGGGTATTTGGAGTGTAATACAAACTCTAACTCACCCCCATAGAGGGTTTTATTTTTATTTTGAAATTCTGACTTTGTTTGCCCCCCCCCCCATTTAAAGTTTTTGGATTGTAATTTATTATTTGTTTTGTATTTTTATTTAATAATACAGTCTATAATTGAAAGTCTCCGAGGGGTAAATGTTCTTCATGCTCTTGGTTCTCATTGGCTGAATATTTTTTGGGGTCTTTCTTCACCAGAGGAAGCACGTCAGTGAGTACGGCCAGATCTTCAAGTCCCACTTCGGGCCCCAGTTTGTGGTCTCCATCGCTGACCGAGACATGATCGCGCAGGTGCTCCGTGCGGAGAGAGAAGCCCCCCAGAGAGCCAACATGGAGTCCTGGCACGAGTACCGAGACCTGCGGGGCAGATCTACCGGCCTTATATCCGCGTGAGTATCCAATGGGCTGCATCGATAAAACTCGTAAGCCGCACCCTGCCGGCTCCCACCCCTTCCTGCTGGGCCACCCTAGGGGTTTCCTGGTTTCTTATGTAAGAATATACAGAATTTTATGCAGGGGGGGTTTTTCCCCTCCTGGGGCTTCTACACGTTCAGGTGATGCACTGAATGTATGATGACGTGGCAGGGGTAGAATGTAGTTATTTTCCCCTTTGGCGCCTCTCTCTGGCTGCCCGCGGTAATGTCTGCTCTCTCCTCGCTACACTCAGGGAGGGGGAGAAGTGGCTCTCGATGAGGAGCGTCCTGCGACAAAAAATCCTCAAGCCGAGAGACGTGGCCATCTACTCCGGAGGGATGAACGACGTGGTCCGCGACCTCATTAAAAGAATTCTCATCCTGAGAACCCAAGAGGGCGACGAGACTGTGACCAACGTCAACGACCTTTACTTCAAATACTCCATGGAAGGTCAGTGACTCCGAAATGATGTCATACAGAGCGACGCGGTGACATCGCATCGGGATTTCCACTGTCAGCCGCAGTTACATTATTTATGTTTTTCATTTTTATCATCTTTATTTCTCAACTAAATAAATAAATATAACCCAGACAGACCTCTAAAAGTCATTTAGTGTTTAGAACTTTCCTGCGGATCGACCGTTTTAGTGAATAAATCCCAGTGTGACTTTTTTTTAATTTAGAACTTCGTTACCCGTGGTGGGTAATGGGATGGTGTGAATGGTCATTTTTATCGATTTATTAAAATATGAATATTCTCCTTCTCCGCTCCAATTCTGTTTTAACCCCTTCCTGTCCCCGATTTATTTATTTTTTATTTTATTATGTAGCTGTCGCCACGATCCTGTACGAGTGCCGCTTGGGATGTCTGGACAACGAGGTCCCGAAGCAGACCCTGGAGTACATCGAAGCCCTGGAGCTAATGTTCAGCATGTTCAAAACCACGATGTACGCAGGAGCCATTCCCAAGTGGCTGAGACCCTTCATCCCCAAACCGTGGAGAGAGTTCTGCCGGTCGTGGGACGGACTCTTCAAGTTCAGTAAGGAGCCCCCCCCGTTACCGATCTGCCGGCGTCTTCGAGAAACGCGCGACCGCCGCGGAGTTTAAACCCCGCAGGGGGAAATCTCTTTACTAAGGGACTGTGTGTTTTTGGTCACTCAGGTCAGATACACGTCGATAACCGGCTGAAGGAGATCGAGTCCTCGCTCCGCTCGGGAGAAGACGTTCACGGCGGGCTTCTAACGTGTCTGCTGAGGAGTAAAGAGCTCTCCATGGAGGAGATCTACGCCAATATGACTGAGATGCTGCTGGCCGGGGTCGACACGGTAACCTTTTATTTAAAAACGCTAAAAAAAAAAAAGATAAAAAACTGTCAAAAACTCAGTATTATTTACTAAATTTACCTCTTAGAATTATTTGTTTCTGTATGAAAATTAATGTATTGATGAATTTCATCACCGTTGCCTTTAAGTACCGAGCTTTCTACCCCCTACCTCTGTATAGCGAACGTCCTTCTGTCTCTCCAGACCTCCTTCACGTTATCTTGGGCGACCTACCTGCTGGCCAAAAGTCCCAAAGTCCAACAAGCCGTCTACGCGGAGATCGTCCAGAACTTGGGGAAAGACGCGGTTCCTGTTGCAGAAGACGTCCCGAAGATGCCGTTAGTGAGGGCCGTCTTAAAGGAAACCTTGAGGTGAGGGGTAGCTTGGGGTTCTTGTGCCCCGGTAACGTGGTATCAACGGGGTAACGGGGTATCATCAACGACGCTACAGCTGTGTGCAGGCAGCGGGACAGCAGTTGGAGAGAAGATCATTCCAGAAGCCGCCGTTTAGATCTTGATGACTAAACATCTGTTAGTATTTCTGAATTCCACCGAGCCGTCTTATCGAATGGCGTTATAAAACGAAACGCGTCCGGGCTGCGGGAATAACGTGTTTTATTTATTTGCAGGTTATTCCCGGTGCTGCCAGGAAATGGAAGAGTTACACAAGACGACCTGATCCTGGGGGGATACTTAATTCCCAAAGGGGTGAGTTTTGGTTTTATTTTTTTTTATTTTGTTTGTTACACAGATGATCAAAACTTTGTTGTATTGTATTTTTTTTTCCTTTTTCCAATTTTTTTTATTTTTTTTTCTTCTTAGTGGCCATGGGCTGGAAATATATATATACATACACCCCCCCCATAATTTTAATTCTCAGTTTTTATCATTTGTATCAAATGTTCCCACCCAAAAAAATATATATATATAATAATTTTTTTTTTTTTTTTTTTTATTGAGGTTAGACTTTTTTCTGAATCTCCACCCCCCTCTCCCGGTTCTGGGCGTTTAATTAATCTAGACGTGATCCCCTGTTGTATGTTCCAGACCCAGCTGGCTCTCTGCCATTATTCCACGTCCTACGAAGATGATTATTTTTCGGCTCCGGAGGACTTCAGGCCGGAGCGCTGGTTGAGGCACGGAAAGTTAGACCGGGTCGATAACTTCGGCTCCATCCCATTTGGATACGGGATCCGCAGCTGCATCGGACGGAGGATAGCGGAGCTGGAGATCCATCTGGCGCTTATCCAGGTGAAGTCTACGCCGTGTGAACCCCGCCGGGCTCCCCGTGTTCCGTGCCGGGCTCCCCGTGTTCCATGCCGGGCTCCCCGTGTTCCATGCCGGGCTCCCCGTGTTCCATGCCGGGCTCCCCGTGTTCCATGCCGGGCGACGGTTACTTTGTTTCATTAACAAACGTTTAGTAAAAAGCTTTATATATCGTTTTTCATTGTTCTTATTTCCACAGGTTCTTCAGAAGTTCGAGTTGAGGGTCTCGCCCAAGACGCAGACGGTCCACCCAAAAACTCACGGCTTGCTCTGCCCGGCCGACGCCATCAACGTGCGTTTTGTGGACCGTAAATAATCCTCGTCGCCCCGAACCGACGAACTTCACGGGATTAAAACAACAAAAAAATGGCGAACTGGAATTTTTGGACTAAATGGCAAAATCCCTCTCCAACCTTTTTTTAGACTTCTGTAGACACGAAATGCAACGAGCTACCTGGCACTTTCCTAGTACTGTATCGCCCATCCCCCGCGCGCGGCAGGGGTTTGGACAACCGCCGTATCTGATGGTTTTTGGATCCATTTCTGTTAGATTTTTGTCTTCTAGACACTTTTTTTACCGTAGGCGCGCAGGTCTAGAGGTTAAAATGTCCGCAAAAATCTATTTTAATTCAAATTTAGATTTTTTTTTTTTTTTTTTTTTTTTTTTTTTTATTATTATTCTTTTCCTTTTCTCTTTTTTTCCTTTTTTTTTTTTTTTTTCTCCCCTTTGATCGTCCCAAATCATGCTTTATACCCAGGTGTAGATCTGTTCGGCCCTTCTTTACTGCAGGTGGGAGCGTCTGTAGCTCTGGGATTGTATAGACAAAGACCCGTTGTGCTTTAAGAGTTAATCATATCTGCTTTTTGTATTCGGTGGAAAATATTTGGGTCTTTAACCTCCCGGCAAAGTCTGGGACGATCCGGATGCCATTCGTGCCGCGAACGTCAGCTGGACTAAAATGCGAGTGTTCTTCATCAGAGCGCGAGACGTTATTACGGCGGAGCGATGGAAAGCATCCCGTCCGTCCGTCTCGTGATGTATACAGTGGGTGCGTATATGGTAAGGCAAGCGGAGCGGCTGATGGGGGATGGGGGGGGTAGCGTTCGTTGCCCCTGCAGTTTAAGGCTTACATTTTTACAGCTCTGGATATTTTCATATATATACAATTTTTTTTTTTTTTTTTTTTTTTTTTTTTTTTCCTTTCATTAAAAAACAAAAACAAAAAACCTAATACTTATTTTTTTTTTTTTTCTGAGGCTGGAAGGATTGGACCTCCTGCTTAAAACTTAAATTTGTTACTTTTTTGAACCAAATCAGACCTTTAAAAATGAGTAAGTTTTAATTTAAAACACCTCCCGGTGCCCCCCCCATTTTTGTTTTTTCTTCTTTCTCCCCTCTTTCTTCCGTTTAACCCTCCGAATTCTCTCCCCCCGGTATATAAAGTATAGAACGATGCCCATCAGTGGGTTGTAGGAATCGGTACAAACTTCCTGCGTTTTGCTGGTTTTTAAAACATGACGAATACGGATCAGCCTTTTTTAGTTTTTAGTAAATGATTGTATTTTAAGATAAAATAAAGACTTGTTTATGACTTTTTTTTTTTTTTTTTTTTTTTTACTTAGATTTAATGTAATTTGTACTTCTTACTTAATAAAATATTTATTGGAATACATTTTTGAGGTTTCTTTCTGCTGGATGGGGGAGATATATAATATATTATCTGGGAACACTTAATTGTCATGTGAGACCAAAGTAGGCACTGATTGGTTGCCACTCAACAACCTAAAAAGTCCTTCTTTTAAAATGCTTTGTTTCTTTGTGATTAAACATAAGGAAGGAAATGAGGACGGATCTGATGAGGTTTGTTCGAGAGGACAAATTGTCTAAATGCTCCTGGACCTTGCGCCCAGGAGCTTACGATCTAATTAATGCAAAAAGCCGTGACGGCTCCACTTCTATAACGCATTGGGAAGTCTCTGAGAAGAAGCTGCAGCTTTTCTCCTGATGGAGGCTTCCATGAGCAAAATCCCTCAGATTTAACTTTCCAACATTAAGAATTATTCAGTTTTGCTGCAGCCAAGCAGAGAGGCGGGTAAGATTATTATTTATTGTTACATATAGCGCCATCATATTCCGTAGCGCTGTACAATGGATCCCGGTGCGGTGTGTGTAATATATATATATATATATATATATATATATATCTGTGAGAATGACCTCTGATGACCCGACCTCTGCACGGCGGTTTCTTGAAAGTTTCCGCAATCTTTATTCTCCGACCTTTTAATTTGTGAGGAATTGTCTATTACCTTCTCTACCAGTAGGTGGCGACAGATCCCACCAACGTCTTTGCCCCCTCGCTGCAGGGCCTGTGAATGACTGCTTTCTTTTTCTGCATCGTAGCAGGACGGCGATGTTCGAATATCTGCGATGAAGGTAGATAATAATGATAAAAAATAGTAAGGAAAAAAAACTAAAATCCCTTTAATATTAATTGGTGCAAATATCTCGCCCCCGACCCCTCATTTAATTTCCATATTAATAAAAAAACATCCAAAAAACCGAATTCGCCTTCGCGCCTCCCCCTCGCCCCAAGCAATGTGCTCCTCGGAGGTGGAACGACCTCCCGGAAGACTTCAGAACTCATCGGTTCGGAGAAATCGCAAAATATTCGTCACTTGAAAAATAAATAAAAACATGGAATTTTGAAGGATAACATTTGAAGAAATAACTGCATTTTACGTGAAAAAAACATTTATTTCCCCGGCTGGATTCTCCTCGTATTCACAAAACCTCCGCGTTTTCATCGTGACTCTCGGCGGCGGATTCCGTATCTTTACGGCTCTCGCTGTTTATTCCTTACGAAGACGTCCATCTACCCTCCACATAACCGCAAGTGACGGACGAGATGGGACCCCAACACAACATCCGGAAATATACCCAGTAATTACCCCCAATTCCTGCCAACCAATCACGTGTACGGGGGAACATCTACTAAACTATCGACCTTCAGTTCCACTAAATGCTCCGTATAGCCCCGGAGGGAGGAGCTGCTGGGCGGATGATGTTTGTAGAGTAGTCGTTACTCGGCCGGACTCCAGATCCTCGTAAACTTGGCCACAAATCCCGTTTCTTCGGAGTCTCCAGGAATGTTTGCAGAAGGCGGTCGGCTCGGAAAGCTTCCCTTTTTTTTTTTTTGTAGAACTTAAATTCTTGCAGGGATTAAATTCAAAATCTGGAGGCCAGAATTAAAGAAACAAAAACACAAATTCCATGAATTTTACATCAACAGAAAATAAACTCAGAAACACAGAATCTGCCGGCAGATCGGCCCCATCCGGCCCCCGTCTAGTCGCCCGTTTCTCCTGCTGTAAAGACTCAAACCTTAATCAGTCGTTGGTGTCGTCTTAGATTCAGGAGCCGTATGTCTATCCCATGCATGTTTAATACCCTCACTGTATTACCCTCTACCACTTCTGCTTGGAGGCCATTCCATTTATCTACCACCCTCTCAGTTACATTTACATAGAGGTTATGTTACCTCAATAGATTTTTTCCTCCAATGTCCCTTTGGGTCACATCATCTTTTGCCGTTATCTCTTAAAACTATTAATAAAAAAAAAAAAAAAAAACTTTTTTTGGGCTGATCGAGACGCCGTTCCTATTATTTCAAATTTGGGCTCCGTCCAAAACCAGGTAAAAACGTATCGGCCCCCGGGAGTTCCTGTAACTTTTATACATTCCAGCCAAGTGTCTCAGTTTAGTTTGGCCAGACCCAAATTCCAGATGCCTCTCATTCCACCGCCGATGCCCCCCCCTTATGCCCCTCTCTCCCCCCCTGATACCCCTCTCTCCTCCCCCCTGATGCCCCTCTCTCCCCCCCTGATACCCCTCTCTCCTCCCCCCCTGATGCCCCTCTCTCCCCCCTGATGCCCCTCTTTTCTAGGAGGTCAGAATGTTTGCTGGGTATGAGGGGATCGCAGGGTTCTACAGCCCTAAAAGCCCCGATAATGTGTATAGAAACAGCATTCCTAGCATAGAAAAGATCAATATCTCTCCGAATGCGAATCTCCCCCCCCCATGGCCCCCGATCAGGGCTGGGGTAAAATAAGCGCTCGGATAGTTTGGGGGGATTTGCTTTGTCAGCAAACAGTATTTTTGGCGGAGGTTATAATTAGACGAGGGGCCGGGGGTCATTCTGAGCGGCTGGCAACCTGCGCTGAGAGATTCCAAGGACGCTTTACTTCCCTCAATCCTTCAGGAGCTTAAAGGGGGCGGCTTCACCCCAAAAGGGGGTTATATTACTGTATACAGCGCTGGGGGTTATATTACTGTATACAGCGCTGGGGGGTATATTACTGTATACAGCGCTGGGGGTTATATTACTGTATACAGCGCTGGGGGGTTGTATTACTGTATACAGCGCCGGGGGTTATATTACTGTATACAGCGCTGGGGGTTATATTACTGTATACAGCACCGGGGGTTATATTACTGTATACAGCGCTGGGGGTTATATTACTGTATACAGCGCTGGGGGGTATATTACTGTATACAGCACTGGGGTTATATTACTGTATACAGCGCTGGGGGGTATATTACTGTATACAGCGCTGGGGGTTATATTACTGTATACAGCGCTGGGGGTTATATTACTGTATACAGCGCTGGGGGTTATATTACTGTATACAGTGCTGGGGGTTATATTACTGTATACAGCGCTGGGGGGTTATATTACTGTATACAGCGCTGGGGGTTATTACTGTATACAGTGCTGGGGGTTATATTACTGTATACAGCGCTGGGGGTTATATTACTGTATACAGCGCTGGGGGTTATATTACTGTATACAGCGCTGGGGGTTATATTACTGTATACAGCACTGGGGTTATATTACTGTATACAGCGCTGGGGGTTATATTACTGTATACAGCGCTGGGGGGTTATATTACTGTATACAGCGCTGGGGGTTATATTACTGTATACAGCGCTGGGGGTTATATTACTGTATACAGCGCTGGGGGTTATATTACTGTATACAGCGCTGGGGGTTATATTACTGTATACAGTGCTGGGGGTTATATTACTGTATACAGCGCTGGGGGGGTATATTACTGTATACAGCGCTGGGGGGGGTTTATTACTGTATACAGCGCTGGGGGTTATATTACTGTATACAGCGCTGGGGGGGTTATATTACTGTATACAGCGCTGGGGGTTATATTACGGTATACAGCGCTAGGGGTTATATTACTGTATACAGCGCTGGGGGGTTATATTACTGTATACAGCGCTGGGGGTTATATTACTGTATACAGCGCTTGGGGGTTATATTACTGTATACAGCGCTGGGGGTTATATTACGGTATACAGCGCAGGGGGGGTTATATTACTGTATACAGCGCTGGGGGGGTTATATTACTGTATACAGCGCTGGGGTTATATTACTGTATACAGCGCTGGGGGGTTATATTACTGTATACAGCGCTGGGGGGGGTATATTACTGTATACAGCGCTGGGGGGGGGGTATATTACTGTATACAGTGCTGGCTTTCTCTTTATTCTCACCCCGGCTTTATTTCTTGTTGTTTTTGGAGTCACAGAATGTTACGGAGAGAATCAGTCCTGCTGAGTCAGGACACTCGGTATCAGGGCTGTCAAATTCCAAGAATCCAAAATAAATGAGGTGCAGACGCTACGCAAATCATCGTGAAATTTCTGCCCCCTACAGTGCGGGGAAATTATAATTAATTCTCAACTTCCACGGCGCCCGCGGCACTAAGAATAATAATAATGGGGTTTATTTCCCTCGTTTAATTTATAAAGCCGTTCCCTGCTGTTTCTATACACATTATCGGGGCTTTTAGGGCCGTAGAACCCTGCGATCCCCTCATACCCAGCAAACATTCTGACCTCCTAGAAAAGAGGGGCATCAGGGGAGGAGAGAGGGGTATCGGGGGAGGAAAGAGGGGCATCAGGGGAGGAGAGAGGGGTATCGGGGGAGGAAAGAGGGGCATCAGGGGAGGAGAGAGGGGTGTCGGGAGTTATGGGGCAAAGAGAGACATTTGGGGGTATCCTACTTACAGGTGTCAAAATATTGAAAATAAAAGGAAACAATAGGTATAAAAAGTGAAAAATCACTCAGTATTTGAACTTCTACGTTACACAGAGTTACATTTGCCCCCCGCCCAGTATTGGTGGTAATCGGAGAGTAACAATCAGCGGTGTAACCCAAGTCTCAGCTTTAGTTAATATTTGAGCTGCTTATCTCTTTTTTCCTCTTTTTAGCTTTTCGTTCTGATGTAACGGTAACGAAGTCCCCGCCGTCGCGCAGGAGCTCGGCTCAAACGGACGACAGTGAGGACCCTAAAGCTCCGGAATGCACCCCCCCTGCATGGCGGCCGATTCTGCGCAGGATCGTGTCAGCGGATTGGCTCATATTGTTGGTTGAAGTCGCCCATTTTCAGGGACTGGTTATTCATGCGCATCAGGCGCGTCTCTCACATCATTTATTTCTGTTTTACGGATCATTTCATTTGGATTATTATTTATTTTGGGCTTTTTGGGGAAAGTGGCGGATCCGCGTGATCTGATGTCACCGTGTGACCCCCGTGAGGTCCGTCTCCGAGCTTCCGCCCCCACCTGCCTCCGAACGTGACGGACGACGAGCCCGAGTCAGGTGGGCCGCAGACCCCGCTGTCAGTCCCCCACGGGGGAGCCGGAAGCGTCGCAGGTCCCGTCCGGCTGGAGGCCTCGGGATTCCAAATTTGGAGGCGTTGTTTCTCTCCGAAAAGCCCTAAAATTAGCCCTAATTTTTTTTTAGCCCTAAAATTAGCCGTCGCTGGGCTGGAAATCCTCACTAAACGCGCTGAAAAGCCTCAGCTGTCGCAGGGAGATCGAGCGTCTCCCGGATTAACGTCATGGGAGTCTGCTCGGGGCGACCTCACCATCTGTACGTCAGTATGAGGGGCTTCAACTGCCCCAGCTCACCCACAGCAAATACCCCCAATCCTATAAACAGCCCCAAACCGGGGCACCAGATCGCCCCTAAACAATAAAATCCATTTATTCAATGAATCCCATGACGCCGAGCCACTCCCCCCCCCGCTACATACGGGGTCTGGCTGCAGCATGGAGCATAATTATTCGATTTTTACAGACATTAAACATTGCTGCTTCTATACCATTGTACTGCGCTGCGGAATACGACGGTGCTATATCCAACAATTCATAATAATAATAATAATATATATACAGTATATATTCTATCGTTCAGAAGTTTGGGGTCACTGAAAACAAGGAAATTTCTGGCTGAAAAATAGTTACAAAAAGGGTTTCTGACCATTAATGTTATTTTAACGGGAAAAATGTGCTTTTCGTTCAAAACCAAGGGCATTTCTAAGTGACCCCAAACTTTTGAATGGTAGGGTATATCTATATATATATGGTGGTA